>NC_142491.1:6512784-6849388 GCF_965113065.1 Corylus avellana
TCTCCACCACTTCATCTAACAAAATGTTCTTTACTTCTCACATTCACATGTTGGCATGTTTCAAAGAGTTTCTCATCAACTATTTGCACCTGCTGTTCTCTGCATCACTATTGTCATGATTATTGATGGTTTATTGACATTTCCCACGTTCTCTCAGGTAATTAAGAAACGTAGCGTGATAAGCAGTGGGCAGTGGGCTAGGAGAAGGTAGAGCATATCGTAATGCTGGAAGATACTAGGAAAGTTGCAATTGAGATGTAGTGGAATGAGAAGGAATATGCCATAAAAATCAATACAAAAAAAAAAAAAAAGAAGAAACGAGTAGAGCCTTTTTTTCCTGGTCTTGGAGTTGTATGGAGGGAAACAGCTCTCCACCAATAGAAGATAATTTGTTACTGTGAGTTGGCAAGAGTCTCTGTGCTGTATTTTGTAGCTAAGCTATGGACAGTCACCAATCAACATTGTCGTTTTGGCCATGTTGCATTTCTCACACAAGGCTTTAGATATTTCTTAAGCAGTGTTCTTGGTTTCCAACCTTCTTAAGGTAGGAGTTTTTGGGTAATATACAGCTTAGTGAAATATTTACAAATGTGATGTGGGTCTTCACTGTTCAGGAATGCTTTCGCTGTCGTAAATCCTCAATATTTTTGAACTACAGTTACTCATAATAGCAGTTGTAAATTGTTACCACTAGCATTATGACTACGTTTCAGTTTCCCAGGCCAATTTTAACATTCTAATGATGATAATGGATTGATAAGGTCAAATGATCTTAAACACCGTGGTGATGAAAACAACTATCAGGTAAAGTGAGGAAAAGTGCGAAGTGGTGACACCAAGGAAGTTTCAGACAGAAACCTTCAAAACCCACGAAATTACAATCAATTGAGGGCTAAGATAAATATCACACAAGTTTAAACAGATGAATAATGTCACGGGCAATTCAGGATGATAATGACCATCACTAATGCTCTACATCAAACCAGAACAAGAGTGACGTCCGGGCATAAATGACCCGTACTCGCTGCAATTCCAGGTCTCCACTAATTGAAACGGCCTTGGCACCACCTTCAATGCGAGTTTGAGAAACAGAAACGCGATCCCCGTGGCCCTTGGTAGGGAACTGCTGACTACCGGTGGCTGTACTCACAATCGGACAAGACAGATAGTCCAGGGGGCTTGACTCACATTGAAGAATGCACCCATCTATGGTTAGCCTTCCTTTTCTATGAAGCAAGCAGCAACCAAGCTCTGCCTTAACTGTTAAGTTCGCCAGTTTGCAGGTGGACAGGAACTCCAATGCACTGCTCAAACAAAATGAACAGCACATGCCAAAATTCAACACTAACATATACTATTTGTGAATCGACCTTTTTTTTTATAAATAATTTTATCAAAAGGAGCGCTGCTCAAGTGCACAGGAAGTATACAAGAGAACATTTAGTAAAGTTAAAGAACAATAAAAGAAGACTTTTTGAGAAAGACGGTTGCAAAGATTCATTCAAAGAACGATTTAAGAACACAAATATTTGTGAATCCATGCCAAGGCATAAGGCTCATATGCATTTTCTATTGAGTTCTAGATGGCTGCCATCCAGCAGTATGGAGGTGGCCCCTCACAATATTGCAGAGAGAAAACTTGCAAAAACAAAAAAACACCACATAAATGTAAATTTTGCAAACCTGTCTGAACCTCGAGAACAAATGAGTGTTGTCTCATCGGGAAGCTCACCTCCACCAATCTGAACAAAGTAGGTTTAAATTGAAAATAGCCAAAAATGGGAAGAATTTCCACAGTATAAGTTTATTTTTCTTTCTCCTGGAATAATATCAGCAAAAGAAAGTTGAAAGAAAAGCAACAAGTAAAATTGTCTTATCCCATGAGAGAGCTGGAAGCAATTTTGTAGCTTCTACAGTGCTGGTTCAAATGTATACCATTTGTCACAATGCGTGGTGTTCATGGAAATTAATTCCTTGCCACAAAGATTATTAAAACGCACCCAAAAAGTTGAGGTAAGCCTACAATGAAATCAAGCTTCTTTTATTTATTTATTATATATAAGTCTATAAAGAAATCAAGCTATATGATACCTATAAGCAATATAAGCTAGAATTTGAAATCAAATTTAACAGTCTGCGCATCGATGCAAGCTTGGCTAAAAACCGGACACATCATAATGCCTATGTGAAAATAGTTCGCAATGGGTGAGAATTGATATGGTACTTAGTGAGACAGTTAACTTGTAAGGTGAAAGAAAGAAAGATACAACCTACAGAAGGCTGCAAATGATGCAGTAGGTTTGGGTAAAAGGCTGCCCCTAACCCAACCCTAAAAATTGAACAAGTTTCCTATAATCAAAGACAACCCTCACCAAGTATATCTTAATGCACATAGAAAGAAAATGTAAAACATGAAAGACTAAGACAAAATTTCTTACAAATGCCATGTTTTTCAAGGCAACCCATAATGATGTCTAACAAAACGATCAGTATAAAATCTTCTTATTTCCAAAAATCAAATTAAATGCTGATGACATTCACATCCGATGATGTACACCATATACCCATTAACCAGTCAAGACGGAGACTAAAACACCTACATAATTTCTAATCTCATGGTATACATGCACCCATGCAACTGTGCATGATACTTAAGTAACCTTTCCAGTAAGAAATGAACTTTGAATATACCAGGCAAAGTGGTTTTTTTATTTGAATATTAGATGCGCGATGAATCCCTCCTGCTGCAATTAAAATAGTGTCACCAGGCCTGCAAGGTAAAAAAGTAATAAAGTATTAATCCAGCTACCTGGCCCAAGAATGACAATATAGGCAGATGAAACTTTACAAACCTTGCGGCAGTGACAGCTGTCTCAATATTGGGGAAAACTCCAGGCTCAGATAAATCTTTGACCGATCGGTCTACTCGCAGCCACAAGCGAGGGTGACATGCCAAGTAACACCATCTGTGGCAAACGAGGGCGGTGTTATACCGATCTGCAAACTCAATAGCAATTTGTGACAGAAAAATCGTAACAATTACGTCATACATGCACGACGGTGAAGTCTACTAGGTCAAATGATTCAGTTCTGGTATGACTAAAACATTCAAGCCTCCATCTCATTGTCATAGACTTGTCAAAATCATGCTGAACTCAGAAGCTTTATAGTATAATTCAAGAATGTTAACCATCAAAAAGAAAAGTACATTAACAAAAAAGTCATACATTCAAAGTGATTGAACTAGTTTCTTCCTCCCCTGGCTTCATTAGACTTGGTTCCTCTTCCATGAGAAGAACTGGTAAATAACCAGGTTCTTCATACACTTTGGTAATGATTAAGAAAATAACACGGCAGCTTAGATTGTTAATTATACAATACATGCATAAGGATAATACACCTGGATACATATATATTGCAAATTCCACGTAAATCTCAGTTTTGGGGGTCGACAGTAGTGCTGTAGACTCCCCCGGCTCCTCCCTTGCAATATTTTAGCAATTATAGTGCATTTCTATCTCATCCCATTATAATCTTTCGACAATTATCTTGTATTGTCTCTCTCGTAGGTTGAGGTAGGTAGGGTGCAAGCTAAGTCAAAGGTTTGTATTATCAACTTCTGAGAAAATATTTTAAAGTAGATTTAGCCCAACACAATGGATCATAATCTGCCTTTAGGCAATCCACACAAAAAAAAAAAAAAAAAAAAAAAAAAAAACATCATAATTTACACCAAGATATCAACAACATGAACTGCAATCTGACTCAAAAAGCTTGTAACTTTATCTTCTTGAATTTTATACCAGTATATTTCAGATCAACAAAAGTGAATTGGGAAGATAGCTAATTACACCACAGTTACAATATCTAATGCACATTCTAGAAATTCAGTGATAGATAAACTAATAAAAAAATTGTCTTCACCATCATACTCAGCAAAAAGTACACCCAAATGAATGAAAATAAATCACCCAACAAGAAAAAAAGTGCTCTTTAATGAAATTAACGGTTGGGTTTTACTCTCGAACCAAAATAATTTGATACACACAAAAAGAAAAAAGAAAAAACGAGACATACTCTGAATTGAACGAGCTAGAAAGAACCAAAAAAAGCGTGAGAGAAATTAAAAAGGGTACCTGGAATTGGAGAAAGAAAACTAAAGATGTGCATAAGACAGCCATCATCAAGATTGTTTATTGGACATAACGAAGCTGATGTTAAGCTCTTTTTCTTTCGCTTCCATTTTCTCCCGTTTTCTTCTTCTCGTTCTTCTATCTTCACCTCCATCTCCACGGCCCTCTCTCTCTCTCCTCTCCGTCGATTTTTGGAAGATTTATTAACGAGTTTGACTGTGACCAAAAGTAGCACTTTCCAACCAGCCCAAAGAAACGGGTTTCCAACAAGCCCAAAGAAACACAAGTAAGTCAGGCCCGCCCAAACTCATTGCACAAGTTTACCGACAAGCCCAAAGAAACACAAGTAAGCCAGACCCGCCCAAACTCATTACACTCATTGAACAAGTTTACCGACAAGCCCAAAGAAACACAAGTAAACCAGGCCCGCCCAAACTCATTGCACAAGTTGCCCAAAGAAACACAAGTAAGCCAAGCCCGCCCAAACTCATTGCATAAGTTGCCCAAAGAAACACAAGTAAGTCAGGCCCGCCCAAACTCATTGCACAAGTTTGCCGACAAGCCCAAAGAAACACAAGTAAGCCAGGCCCGCCCAAACTCATTGCACAAGTTTACCGACAAGCCCAAAGAAACACAAGTAAGCCAGGCCCGCTCAAACTCATTGCACAAGTTTGCCCACAAGGGCCACAAGTTTACCGAAACTTCAATTAAAAAAATAAAAAAAAAAACAAATAAATAAATAGATCTGTAAAAACAAAGATTATTATTATTATTATTATTTTTTTAAATTCAATCTATTCATTTTTAAAAAGTATGTAAATATGAAACATTCATTTTTAATATGATTAAAATAGTATGTAAATCTCATATACATTTGAATAAAATAATGTTATTTACATTTTTTATTTCTCTCTCTAATTGATGAAGGAAAGGAGTTTGGGGGGGGGGGGGGGGGGGGGGGGGGGGGGGAAAGCAAGGTCCTCGTCTAGAAAACTCTCTGAGTTTCCTCTAATGACAAGGGAACTGTCTCCTTCTGGTTGCCGGAGTAGGAGGTTTCTGTTTTCAGTGGGTGGTTGGTGATGGCGGAGGAATTAGAAAGGTTGTGTGGTAGGGTTTCTCTGTTAGATGGTGAGAAGTCAGGTATTTCTATTTCTGAAGGGGAGATCGCTGATCTTCGTCGTAAGGGAGTCAATTGTCTGGTGGGTTGTCTGAGAATTGATCGTACAGTTAACAAGGAGGCTTTCAAGACTTTGCTGTCTAGATTATGGCGTGTAGTAGGAAGTGTCATTTTTAAGGAATTACAAGATAATCTGTGGCTTTTTGAATTTTCGAATGTTGATGATAAGCGTAGAGTTATGGAAGGAAGGCCCTGGAGTTTTGATCGTTAGATTCTTGTTCTTAAAGATTTTGACAGGGAAATTCCTCCTTCTCAAATGGACTTCTCTTTCTCTCTAATTTGGATTCAAGTGCATGATATGCCTCTTCTTTGCATGACTAAGGGAGTAGGCTCTAGGATAGGAGAATCCATGGAAGTTCTAGAGGATGTGGATGTTGCCGGTGATGGTGAAGGTTGGGGTAGGTGTCTTCGGATTCGTGTGGTTATTGACATCACAAAGCCTCTAGAGCGTGGCCGTTCCCTGCAGTTAGAGGGGAAGCATGTCTGGGTTAGCTTCAGGTATGAGAAAATCCCTTTATTCTGTTTTAATTGTGGGCGCATTGTGCATAGTTCAAAGGGCTGTCCTGTTAAGCAGTACCTGCGATCCAGTTCTTCAACTGCTGTTAAAGAATGGGGTATTTGGTTACGTGCTGATGATTTAAAGCGTCGTAGTGGAGGTGGTGGTTTTGATAAAGCTGGTGGTAATGCATGGACTGGGGCTAGTTCAGAGGGATTCCATCATGGTGGTGATAGTTCTCAGGCCAGATCTCCGCAGATGGGCAGTTACAATCTTCTTGGTACTCAACAACGGCCCTGTTTTTTAAATGAACCAGTTGGTAGTGAGGGTTCGGAGACACGCCACGTGGCAAATGTTGTTGCTGACATGACTAAAGATAAATGAGTTTTTCCTTTCACAGATGTCGCTGGTGGAAATAAAGGTATGGATGGCATTGGTGATGTGGCCCATTCTGATAGGGGGGCTCTAATTTCTCAGCAAGCTTTGGACTTTAACAAATCCTCTAGTGATGCGAAGCATAGTGAGTCCCCTGTTAAAGATGAAAATGTTAAGGTCTCCTCTTTGGTTTCTTCTCATGTGGTGGGTGAAACCATGGATGTCTTTGAAGGTTCTCGATCAGTGGAAACTTCTTCTCTTTCTGGTAAGGTTGTCGTTGAGGTTCAAGGTGGAAGCTCTGTTATTAAATTCAAGAGGAAGGCAAGAGGTGTCTCCTTTCAAAACCCTCTCTCTGTAAGTAAGAGTTTGGGTAAGAGGAAGAATAAACTGCTATTGGGGAGTTCTGTGGGTGATGTTGGTGTTAAGAAGAAAGCTAAGGGAAAGGAGCCCTTATTGGGTTCTTCTGATTATAAAGTGGCGGCGGCTGTTTTACAGCCCCGTCAGGTTCCATGATCATTTTAAGTTGGAATTGCCGTGGGCTTGGGAACCCACGAGCAGTTCGTGACCTTCGCCAACTAGTGAAGGAAAAGAAACCCTCTATTTTGTTTCTTATGGAAACAAAGAGTAAGCAGGCAGGGATGGAAGGTTTAAGAGTGAAGTGTGGGTATGCGGGGGTGTTTGTTGTGGATCCTATTAGTCGTAGTGGTGGTTTGGCCCTTCTTTGGACAGAGGAATGTGCTCTTGAAATTCAGAATTATTCAAGAAGACATATTAATGCTATTGTACATCAATCCCACGTAGGAGTTTCATGGAAGATTACTGGATTTTATGGACACCCTGAATGTGCAAAAAGGTTTGAATCCTGGGCTCTTCTTCAACATCTAAAAGATTTCCAGCCAGTTCCTTGGCTATGTTTTGGAGATTTTAATGAGATTACTACTTTTAATGAGAAGTTTGGTGGTCTTATAAGGAGGGAGGGTCAGATGTCTATGTTCTGAAGAGCACTGGTTGATTGTAATCTTAATGATCTGGGTTTTCAAGGTTCCAAGTTCACCTGGTCCAATGGGAGGGACGATGACGCTTTTATAAAGGCACGTTTGGATCGTGTATTGGCCAATACAGAATGGAGTTTTTTACATAAGGATGTTGTTGTACATGTGTTGGCGGCTAGATCTTCTGACCATAAGCCTTTATTGATTTCTTTCTTGCATTCTGCAGAAGAGAGGTTGAGTTACAAGAAGAATTTTAAGTTTGAGGCTAATTGGTTAGTAGATGAGGAGTACTCTTCAGTTCTTGAAGCTGCTTGGGGTGTTGGGTCTACTAATCCTATGTCTTCTGTTAATCAAAAGTTGTTGAATTGTAAATCAGCATTCTCACGTTGGAGTGCTAGAAAGTTTGGTTGCAATACTCGTCGCCTTCAGCAAAAAACTCTGCTATTGGAAGAATTGCAGTTTGCAGAGGGTAGAGATAATAAGGAGGTCATCAATCATCTACAATCAGAAATTGATCTTATTCTGGAGCAGGAGGACATTAAATGGAGGCAGCGTTCTAAGCAGCACTGGTACCAGCTTGGGGACCGTAATACTCCCTTTTTCCACTCGTGGGCCAGCCACAGGAGGAAGAAAAATTTTATCAGTAAAGTTTCAGATGATTCTGGTCGTGTTTGGACTAGACCTAGTGATATTGGTTCTGCTTTTGTTGACTTCTACAAGACTTTGTTCTCGACAGGTTTGGTTTCTAATTTGGAGGAATGCTTAGGGGGAGTGCAGATGAAGGTCACTGAGGAGATGAATGTTATGCTTACTAGGGATTGCACTTGTGCAGAAATTGAGCAAGCCTTGTTTCAAATGCAACCCTTGAAATCTCCTGGTCCAGATGGGTTTGGAGCTTGTTTTTACCAGAAGTCTTGGGATGTTGTAAAGCATGAGGTTTGTCAAGTTGTTTTTAATTTTATGCATCTGGATGTATTGGATTCTGATCTCAATTCCACCCTTATTGCTCTTATTCCTAAAGTTAAGCAACCTGAAAACCTTTCTCAATTCCGCCCAATTAGTCTTTGTAACGTTGTTTACAAGATTATTGCTAAGGTTCTTGCCAATAGGTTGAAGAAGGTTTTGCCCCTTATCATCTCCCAAAATCAGAGTGCGTTTGTTCCTGGAAGGCTAATTACAGACAACATTCTTGTTGCTTTTGAAGCCCTTCATACTATGGATGGAAGGTTGAAGGGTAAGACAGGCTATATGGCTTTGAAATTGGATATGTCCAAGGCTTATGACAGAATTGAGTGGGACTTTTTGGAGACTATTATGAGGAAACTTGGTTTTGCTGAGAAATGGATTGCTTGGTCTATGAAGTGTGTCAAAACAGTTTCTTATTCTGTTCTTGTTAATGGTCAGCCTTATGGACCAATTGTGCCTTCTAGGGGTATTCGTCAAGGTGATCCTCTTTCACCTTATTTCTGTATTTTGTGTGCTGAAGGCCTTACTTCTCTGCTTAGGACGGCTGAAGAGAATAAAAGTATTCATGGGATTACTGTGTCTCGGGGTGGTACTTCTATCTCTCATTTATTGTTTGCTGATGATTGCCTGTTGTTCTGCAAAGCTAGTATCTTTGAATGGCTGAAACTACATGATATTTTACTACTCTATGAGCAAGCTTCTGGTCAGAAACTTAACAAGGATAAGACTTCCCTATTCTTTAGTCGCAACACAAATCCTGATGCCAAAGCTCATATCCTTGTTGTGGCAGGGGTGAATTCCACTCATCATTATGAGAAGTACTTGGGTTTACCAGCTTTCATTGGCCGTTCAAAAATTAGCACTTTCTCTAGCTTGCAAGGTAAGGTATGGGCTAAGATTAGTGGGTGGAAGGAGAAGTTTTTGTCTCAGGCTGGTAAGGAGGTATTGTTGAAAGCTGTTGTCCAAGCTATCCCTACTTACACTATGAGTGTTTTTCAACTCCCAAAGGCTTTGTGTTCTAGCATTAATTTTATGATGTCTAGTTTCTGGTGGGGGCATAAAGCTAATGGTTCTAAGATGGCTTGGATGAGTTGGGATAGAATGGGAAGATCTAAACAGAAAGGTGGACTTGGTTATAGAGACCTTGAGTGCTTTAATCTAGCTTTATTGGCTAAACAAGGTTGGAGATTTTTACATAATCCTACTGGGTTGGCTGCTACTATTATGAAGGAAAAATATTTTCCCAAAGATGATTTTCTGAACTCTAATCTGGGATACAAGCCTTCTTATGCTTGGAGATGTATATGGAATGCTAAGAAATTGCTTAAGCTAGGCATGTTTTGGAGGGTGGGTGATGGGCACTCTATTCAAATCTGGAATGATCGTTGGATTCCCTCTCCTTCATCTTTTTTAGTCCAGTCTCCTGTTAACATTCTTGCTCAAAATGCTACTGTTGACTTGCTTATTGACATGAATACTAACTGGTGGAAATACCTCTTATTCAAGAGGTGTTTTCGGTAGCAGAAGCTGGTTTGATATGTGGTATGCCTATTTGCCCCCGTAGCCAATCTGACAAATTAGTTTGGCTAGGTACTGCTAATGGCTATTTCTCAGTTAGGAGCGCTTATCATCTTGCCAAGGAGAAATCGTTTTCTGAGAAGGGTATGTGTTCTTCATCTGCTAATTTAGATAGATTATGGAATCAAATTTGGAATATTCAAGGTACTCATGTTGTTAAGATGTTTTTGTGGAAGGCTTGTAATGACATTTTACCTACTAAGTTGAATCTGTTCAAGAAAGGAATTGTATCTGATTCCTTGTGCCCCATTTGTTCTCTGGAAGTTGAAACTTTGGAGCATGCTATCTGGAGTTGTCCTTCTGCAATGGATGTTTGGATTGAATGCTCTAAAAAATTCCACAAGTGTTCTTTTGTTCCTGGGTCTTTTATACATATTCTTGAAAGCCTTTTGCTTAGGTTAGAGGTTGAAGAGATTCAGTTATTTGCTGCAGTGGCTAGGCAAATTTGGTTAAGGAGAAACTCCTTTGTCTTTGGTGGGGATCTGATTTCACCCTCCAGAATTTTCATTCTTGCAAGAGATCAATTGCAGGCCTTCCATTCTGCAGAATAGGTTCGTCTAAGTGGCTCTATTCGTTCTCCACAAGTCATTAGTTGCATAAGCTGGACTCCTCCACCATTGGATGTAATCAAGATCAATTGGGATGCTGCTATTTGTAAGCGAGAACAGAAGATGGGCATGGGGCTTGTAGCCCGAAATTCTGGTGGTCAGGTGATTGCTTCTTTTTGTGCTACTAAACCTTTCATAATGGATCCTGGTATTGCAGAAGCCATTTCAGCATGGAAAATGATTGAGGTAGTTGTCTCATTGGGCTTTCAATTTGTCCTTTTTGAGGGGGATTCCCTTGAAATTGTGCAAGCCTTAAAGCAGGGAGGAATTTGCTTGGGTAGATATGGCCAAGTTGTTAATGAAGCCAAAATCTGTTTAGATTTGATTCACTCATGGAGCATTTGTCATGTAAATCGTAGTGCAAATAATGTTGCTCATTGTCTAACTAAGCATGCTTTTTCTTTAGATTCAGATCAGTTGTGGATGGATGGTTATCCCAGCTGTATCCATGAACTTGTATTGTTTGAGAAACATTTGGTTTGATCTATGAGATATGTTGGTCTTTTATTCAAAAAAAAAAAAAAAAAAAATCTCATATACATTTAAAAAAAGTGTGCATATAAAAATCACATGCGACAAAGACAAATATTAATTTAATAGATTAAATTAAAAAAAAAAAAATTAATAAGGCACACGCCTACAAGTTGACTTGAAAAAAGAAAAGAAAATCATACTGTTGCATTAGATATAGTTGAAAAATCATACTTTGTTGCATTATCTCAATCGTGTAGCTCTTTACAGTGAGCTCTAATTTTCTTGATATCACCTCGGTAAAAAACAATTGTTAAGATATCGATGATGACATATAAATGATTTCATAAAACATAATGACTATTGCATTACACAATTACTTATAATAATATAGATTGAATGTTTTATTCTTTCTTTCATTTTGTTGGTGATGACTTTTAATATTTCTTTAATTTAGACTAAGATAAGGTTTCGTCGAGATCTCAAAGGTGAAATAGTAAAACTCATCACCACCAAAATCAAAGCAAGAGTAAAGCTATCAATCCATATTATTTAGGACAAAAATAAACAAAAATATAAAAATGTATTCGACTTTTGGAAATGAAATGAGGCTCGTTGCTTGCACATGGATAAACTCATTTGTTGTATGACACGCTCAATACATGTTATGATTATCACATTACTGATGTATGCTATGTCTGTAAAAGCATCCTAACAACGTCATTTCACCGGGGCATTGACTTGGTACAAAGTGTTACGCGATCCCAATGAAATTTCAAATTTAATGTATTTATTTTGTTTAACATTACAAGCTTGTTTAGTACAAAAATCTAATTGTATTATTTAATGTACCTAATATCAACAGGGCAGAAACATTCTTTTATTTTTGATAGAGTTTTTGATGATAAAGCTCTTCAGAAAGATGTTTTTGAAGAAATATCAGATCTGACGCATAACACACTTGATGGATATAAAGTAACTTTAGGCTAAAATTTTAGCTTTGTTTGGTTGCATATTACATGTTACAAAAGTTTGTTTTGCCTTTTATATTGAATTGAATTAATCTAATGTTGAATCTTGTTTTGGCAGGTTTGTATATTTGCTTATGGCCAAATAGGCTCGGGTAAGACTTATACCGTGATGGGTAGTCCAAAGCAAAAGGATAAAGAGCTGATACTACGTTCACTAGAACATATATTCAACCTGTTGCCAAGGATTGACGACCTGCTAGATCAGCTACAAGGAGCGTGTGTGTTCTTTATAATTGATTTGCGCTTAGGTTATTACCAAGTGAGGGTGAAGGAAGAAGACATTCCAAAGACAACCTTCAGGACTCGTTACGGACATTGCGAGTTTTTGGTCATGTCTTTCAGACTGACTAACGCGCTAGCTATCTTTATGGACATGATGAACAGAGTCTTTCATGACTACTTGGACTAGTTTACTGTGGTCTTTATTGACGACTTCTTGATCCACTCAAAGATGCCTGAGGAGCATGAAGAGCATGAGGAGCATCTACGGAAGCCATTAGAGAGGCTTCGAAAGAAGCAGCTCTATGCTAAACTCGAGAAGTGCGAGTTTTGGCTGGATAACGTGTCTTTCTTAGGACACGTGATTTCTGGGGAAGGGGTAGCAATTGACCAGGAGAAGGTTAAGGCGGTTGTAGAATGGACAAGGCCAATCAACGTATTTGAGATTCGGAGTTTTTTATGACTCGCTGGTTACTACAAACGCTTCATTGAGGGATTCTCGAAGCTGTCAAGGCCACTCACCGCATTGACTAAGAAGAACGCTCGCTATGTTTGGATGGACGAGTGCAAGAAGAGTTTTCAAGAGTTGAAGAAGTGCTTGATAACTGCTCATGTGTTGGCTTTACCTACAGGATCTAGTAATTTCGTGGTGTATAGTGATGCCTCTAAGAAGGGATTAGGGTGCATACTAATGCAGAACGACAATGTTATTGCCTCTGCTTCATGCCAACTAAAGGCTTATGAGAAAAATTGCCCTACACATGACCTGGAGCTAGCAGCAGTTGTGTTTGCCTTGAAAATCTGGAGGCACTACTTGTATGGCGAGAAGTGCGAGATCTACACGGATCACAAGAGCCTGAAGTACCTCTTTACTCAGAAGGAGCTCAACATGAGGCATAGGGGGTGGCTGGAGCTAATAAAGGATTATGATTGTGAGATCAACTATCATCCTGGTAAGGCTAACATAGTAGTGGACACGTTGAGTAGGAAATCAACGATGGAGCTTACTGCCCTTAGAATTTCCCAACCCCAGCTGGTTTTGGAATTCTCTAGGATGAGACTGGAGGTAGTTGAGGAAGGTGTGCCTGCACACTTGTCGAACCTAGTGGTTCAATAAGAGTTGCTTGCAAGGATTAAAGCCGCTCAATTGGAGGACCCTGAGTGCACCAAGATCAAGTAATTGCTAGGAGAAAGGAAGGCACATGAGTTTTGCCTTAAGGACGATGAGTTGCTCACCAATTTCAAACAAGTGTGTGTGCCGGAGGGTGGAAGATTGAGGAAGGAGATTATGAGCGAGACTCATCATTCCCCGTACATTGTACATCCAAGAAGTACTAAAATGTACAAGGAAGTGAAGGGGTCATATTGGTGGAATAATATGAAGCGGGACATTGCGAAATATGTGGAGCAATATCCAACCTCCCAACAAGTGAAGGCATAACATCAGCAATTGGCAGGGACGCTCAAGCCACTGATGGTACCCAAGTGGAAGTGGGATGAGATTGCCATGGATTTTATTTTGAGGTTACCCAAGGTGCCCACTGGAGAAGATTCCATTTGGGTAGTTGTCGACCGTCTCACTAAGAGTGCTCACTTCATTCCTATGAAGGTTAAGGAACCCGATGGACAAGGTGGCAAGACTATATGTCTAGAATATAATCCGGCTACATGGAGTACCATCAGCAATCGTTTCGAATAGAGACTTTTGATTCACTTCGAGATTTTGATAGAGTCTACAAAAGGAGATGGGGACGGAACTGAAGTTTATGACCACTTTTCACCCACAGACGGATGGTGAGTCGAAGCGGACTAACCAAATGTTGGAGGTCAGTCGGAGCGGCTTGTGTGATGGACTTCAAGGGTAGTAGTTGGATTCAATACTTTCCTTTGATTGAGTTCGCCTATAACAACAACTACCAGACAACTATTGGAATGTTGCCATATAAAGCACTTTATGGACGAAAGTGTCAGTCGCCCTTGTACTAAGACAATGTCGGTGAGAGACAGATGTTACGGCCTGAACTGATTCAGGATACTCACGACAAAGTGCTTACCATCAGGCAAAGTGCTTACCATCAGATCAACTATCACAGAGTCGGCTGAAAAGTGATGATTAAAGTCAAATCGACTTCCCTTTTCTTCTAAAGAGTATTACTCTTCACATGGACTGTCATGACGTGTTTTAGTGGCTTCTCATGTCAGTCATTCACTTCAGCTGATGTAAAATGAGTGAAAAAATATTACTCCTCTCTTTAGTATCATAACAACTGGGTTTGTCTCCTCTCCTCTCTTTATTTATTGCGTTTATATTAAGTTTAAGGATTGGGAATATGGATCATCTCCATTTCACTCTATTTTATAGTTTAAATTCGATAACATCTAATTGTGCACATGATGCTACATCATTTAAAAATTTAAAATGACAAAGTATCGTATTTTAGCATACCGAACTGGAATAGGATCTTCTCAAGTGAAATGGAAGTGTTTTTAAATAACATGACAACATATTTATTACGTGACATCATGTATACCATCAGATTTGTAAAATAAAATATTGATTATAAAATGGCTCTTTTCCATTTCAGTTGGAAGAGTAAATCTAAAAACTCAACTCTTATACAATTCCAGTACAACTGGGTTGATGAGGAATATCCATAAACCATTGGATTTATTGACCATTTTGAATACAGGTTGATCCAATGATTTATAAACACAACACATCACCCTAGTTGTACATGGGTTGTATAAGAGTTGAGTTTGTAATATTGCTCTATTTTAAATAATTATACCAAATCAAACAAGCTAATTCCCACATGCAAATGCTATGCAGCATGTAGGAAAATATATAAACCCAATCTAATTAATAATCTCACTGAGCTAAAATTGCAGTGAAAATTAAGTATTGATTTTTTGATTTTGTTTTTTTGCAAGCTCTTAATTGATCAAAAGACTATTACTAGTATTATACGACTGAGATACTATAACAGTAAAAATTAATTAATTATTTTTATTTTTACAAGCCTTTATTAATCTGAAATTACTATAGAATTGAGATAATGTGACAAAAAAATTAACTAATCATTTTTTTTACAAGACTTTATTAATCCAGAGACGGTTATACAACTAGAATTACGTGACTCTGAAAACTAGTCCTTTACTCTTTTTTTTTCTACAAACCTATATCAATTCAATTGATGACTTGCTATGAGGTTTTACCTCACATGTGTTAAGAATTTTTGAACCTTTTACAGCTGAAATTTGAATGAGCTTGATCACTTATATCATATGTTATGAACGCTTCTTTCAGTATTAAAAGTTTATTGGTATCAATTGGCACAAGAACCGAAGCCTTATTGGCTTCCAAATGAAGCAGTTCTTTTCTAGCCATCAACAAAAGATAATGCTTTCTGACAACTGTAAGTGGCATGCTATCAAAAGACATTCCATATAATTTTGCAGAACTAACCAGCATGCATTTGCCCTAGTTATGTCACAGCGATTCACAACCACAATAAAGAAAAAAAGAATATACAAGCAAAATGTGTGAGCCACAGAAGATATAGAAGCAACTCAATATGAACAAAGCATGTTATGGTCTTCAACTTGGAAGAAATGCAATGGTGTTATTCAAATTTTGTTTGAATACTTTCCTGGACCAAGGATAAGCCTAAAATATTAATTGAACTTTAAGTAATACCAGGGTGAAACTACAAAAAAAAGAATCTCCAAAACCAGTCATATATTCAGAATCCTAACAAAATCAAGATCTTATCATAAGAGACTATGTTTATGATAAGCATACAGCACAACAATTTCTTAATGAAGTTTTCAGAATATTAGTTAGTGGCCAAAGTCACATAATTGGCATGTATGTATCTGCCAAGACTTAAAGATATTAAGTAGTACCGCTCTTTCACGCATCAGACATATTACATATTAAATCACACACTCAACATTCATCACCATAAGGATACAGACCAGTCAACCTTCAAACAGAGATACATAGTTATATTGAACATACTACTTGAAACATGCACGGGCACAATTTTTCTAGGGTCTTCCATTATAATGATGTTTGAGGTTCCACAATCCAAACTTGATAAAGATCCCAAAGGCTGACAATAAAAGAAAACCGAGGGGTTACCAGTAAATCCATATATTTATGCATGGAAAGCATATCAATAGGTGTGGAAGAGATGAAGGAAGGAATTACCCTAATAGAATTCTGAAAAATATCTCCATTCATTTAGAGGCTTCAACCTCCATAGCTCCACCATCTGCAGGCTCATTGTTTGAAGCGTTCTCTGAAGTGTCTATGCAAGGACTGCTTTTAAACTGATCGGCATGTTGGGACTCAGCCAATGGGCAAGAATTGTTAGATCCCTGGTGAGGAAAGTTATGTTTACTCTTTGAACTCTCTAGCAAGTACCCCATTGGCAAGTTCGCTAAGCCTGCTGCTTTGCGTTCGCACGGAAGCTTTGCGGAAATAGGTGATTCAGGGGTATCGGGATGTTTTCCTGGCGACTCCAAAGGCCTATGAAAGAGCAAATGAGCCACAGTTCGGTCTATGGGATTGGTCTCTGTTTCTATCTCAGGCATCCCTGAATACCTGCAATACCATATGGTTCAGGTAAGGAAAATATCAAAATAATTATAAGTTTGGCATCTAACACAAAAAGGTTGTAACTACACCATAACTAATCTGCAATGTTGATACTCTTAAGCATTCAACCCAAAAAGCTTAAGCTGGAAGGTGGAGAGGCCCAGTTAGTAAATGAACTTGTACAAAGGTATAACCTCACCAGTATGGTACCTTCTCTAGCACTTTATCCCACGTGGTAATCCAACAGATATAGAAACATGGATGCAAATGAGCCAAGCACATGGAGTCCAGTAACAAACAAACTGGGCTCTAATTTTGTTCTAGAGCATCCAACCCAAGAATTTAAGCTAAAAGGTGGAGAGATTCAACTAGTACATGAACAAGTATTAGGGTCCACGAGTAGCCAGTGTGGGACCTTCTCTATCAAATACCTTCTTCAATGCTCAAATAACATAAACTTAATGGAGATTTTAACTCTCAAGTGTAAATAAAGAGATGTGATTCACCAAAAGTTTAGAATAGGTGTTTGAGCAAGAACCATAGGATGCAGACGATGGAATCAATTAATGAATTCATTAAAGCGTTTATTTCAGAAAACTGGTGGGGGAACCAGGTACAGAATATGTCACATTCAACTTCTACAAAAAACGAGTTAAAAAAACGTCTTAAAGTGTTCTTGTAAATATCATTCAAACTTGTACTTTTATACTGACTAAGCTTGTCTCCTGCCTCAAGGCTTCTTGACTTTTGGGCACATAACTGATGGGTCATATAAGTCATCTCTCCCTCTCTCTCCAAACTCACACACGCACATAAAGCCTATGGCTCTCTTTCAATTTCTCTTTCTTGAATAATAATTTTGTATTATCTAACAAATCTTGCCCATAGTTTTAGTTAAAACTGGTACATTTATTTTCTTCCAATATCAATCACTTTCTCTCCATTCTAATAAGGTAATCAAAAGACTAATTCTTCTACCCGGCCATAAAAAATGTCACCTAAAATGTGGATTGGTGAGGTACATAGAATGAGTATGAGAATATGATTGTTTTTAATAAACAATGGGGGTAGGAGCATGCAAGATACCAATAGTTCTCATTAACTGCAAATTGGCAAGACTTCTCATTGTCTGTAGGTGAGTTATCAGGATATCTTATCAGGACTTAAATAATTTCATTATGTAATCATCATTCTAATTATCTATAAAGGGAAATAAAGATTCAAATGAAAAACAAAAGTGGGAGAAATAAGAATATACAGTTTCTCTTAGCGAATATACAGTTTTTCTCATTCTTAGCAAAGTCAAATTACCAACCACCTTTCCATCAGATGTCTACCTTTCCTTTTGACCCTAGTTAGTAATGCAGCAGTAACGTTCACTAAATCGAATTCTTTGGTTCATAATATTTATTTCATAAGCCAATTTAGTTTTAGTTTTTTTGTTTTGTTTTGTTTTGTTTTTTTTTTTTTTTTTTTTAAAAAAATCATCAACAACATAAGTACATGATAGTTAAATTGAACTGTTTCTATGTATAGAAAAGGAAAAAGAGGTGTCCAATTTGAAGATATAGACCATGATAACTGTATTAGGTGTACTAACCTGTTACAACTATTGATTTCTTCTTTTGCAAGGACTTCATGTTCATCCCTGCTACTTTTGTTGGTACTGCTTGTATCACTAGCATAATGCCTTTGCATTGCACTTTGAGCCAACCGGAACAAGCTATCCCGTATACAAAGTCTTAATTTCATGTCCAACTGTAGCAAAACATTGTTATCATAAGTTTGTAACTAGTCCAACTTACTCTGTGAGGAAACCAATCCCCTTGCAAGTCAAGCATACCTTTGAAATAATATCTTGAAGCCTGTAAAGTATTGTGTCCTCCACTGAATAATCATCAATTGCCACAGGGACTGTATTGGAATCATCTTGTTCGATAGGTGAGTTAGGATCCAGAGGAGGAAGAGCGTTTATATCTTCAACTTCAAGATCAGCCTCCTCAAAGTGCTGATTTTGGCTATCTGTGGGACCTATTTGAGTGATGGCATGACTGCTAGATGGGACTTGATTACTGAATTGTTTCTGTTGTTTCTGAATGGCAAACATTGCCTGCATTTGTTGCCGCCTCCTTAGTTTTTCAATTTTTTCTTGAGGTGTCATGGTCAGACGTTGCACAGGAGTTTTCACTGACTTGCTAACAGGATTTGCACCACCTGGAGAACCTTCATAAGCAGAAAGCAAAGGTTGATGCTTACGCTCAGCAGACTGAATGTGGGCAAGCACAGGCATGGTAGGATATGTATTTGTGACATTCCCGTATGCTGCTGGAGCCACAAATGGATTGGCAACATGCTGGTATTGCAAAGACCTGGGTCCTGGAATCTGCCTCTGTTGATTGAGCATTGAAGAGGGAGGAGACTGTAGCATGGAGGAAGCCACTTGGTTCTCAAATTGTCTAGACGAGTTTCCTGATGGAGACCAGGTACCATACAAATGTGGCAATGTCTTCTGCTCACTCTTCGCCTCTGGCTTTTTCCGACCTTTCGACAATTTTGTTTGCTTAGAAGCCTGTTATATGAATAAGAAATGAGAACAGTAGACAGACATTTCGGGTAAAAAAGGATTACAGAATTGGAAATTAATCTGAGTAACATAAATGTAAACAAAACTTGCAGTCATCAAAACGTATGATGTCAGGCATGCAGAAAGAAAAAAAAATAAAGACATGCATTAAAACACGATTCTTATACATTAGGAATACACCTTCCTAAGATGGAAATAATTAGTTTGAGCCACAAAAAAAAAAAAAATCCAGCATGGGGATATTACAAGCTAAATTGCACTACTGTTCCTACTGTACTAATTAATAGCACTTTTCCAGTCTTAACAAGAAACCAAATGAAGACTCTACTTCAGGCACTCTACATCATGAACATCATGCACTTGGCAGCCTACTCTAGGTTGTTTTACATCAGAATGTTTTCAAACTGCACAAATACCCAAATTCTACTAAGTCAGGTAACAGTTCTTTCTCAAACGTGCAATATCATCATATAGCACATATTTGGCTGAAGCTACATGAAGATGCAGATTTTTATTCAAACTAAAGGAAACTTTGGACCTAATTCGACGACTATAATCACCATGCTAGATCTCCACTTAGTTTCAGAAAACACTTGGATAATACATTTAGTAAAGCAGCATAAATGATATAATATATTCACTAGGAAGCCTATTGTCAGTTGACATTATTTTGCAGGCCCACCCTATGAGAACATTAATTGAGTAGTAATCTTGAATGCGGATTGCAGGCTCGATTAGGTGTTAAGTACTATACTATTATGAGGCTGAATTGGAAGTTCAAAAGAAACTTTACCTTATTTATAAACTCATTGGTGTTCACAACATTTTCAACAGCTGGGCGAGAGGTTGTTGCAGAGATTTTCCCCACCATGTTGATATCTGTCTGCAAGAGACAAACAAAAGTAATGTGATTTCTATGGTTCACTTGTTTAAGTGAAAAGCATTTTGCACTGCAAAATAACTTGTATTACCTGCTCCTTATCAATAGGCTTACTTTTACCTCCAGCATATTCCATATGACCTGAGATTGCATGTGCATTCTGCATATCATGAAGTGCCAGATCATTGATTTCCCCGTGGTCAATAGTAAATGACAGGTCATCGTGTTGCAAATATTCTGTTTTATTTTCCAATTGCTCAGATGCATTCCTTAGTTCTCCTGACACCAGACTTGGTGAATCCGCAGATGTGGGGAAGATTTTTACTGGGCAGTTAGCTACATCTTTAGAAGAAGACCATAGCTCATCAGCACCACCAAGACTCACATTGCCAAAAATTGGGTCTTCATTGCTGCAAAATCATCACTTGTGAGGATATTGAGTCAGATGGATAGAATACAAGTGAAAGAGGAAAATAATAAAGGAAAAATAAGTAAAGGAACATTATGAATCTTTTCACAGTTAACCAAGCTCTCCATGCTCTTCCGTCAAATGTTTTTATTGATCAGTTGCACTTTTAGCTTAAGCCATTATGTTACAAACTCCAAGAAACAGAAAACACCAATTATAAAATTGAAAAAAAAAAAAAATCGATATTGAATCAGTTGAATGAACTTTTAACAATAGTTCCACTTTTTGGAAGAAAAAAAGAATCCAAGCAAGAAAAACTGTCACATTAATTTCTATATTTCAACTTCTATTGTTTTCATTTCTACGGCTAAAGAACTTGGATGATTTGAGGCAAATGAGGGGGCCATGACATTTGGAAAATTCTCACGTTTTGTTAGATAACGTTAGTAACATAATTTTCTGCAGCATGGTCATTTGTCAAGTTCGGAAAAGAAAAAAGAGAGGAAAATAAAAATCCTCTTATCAGGACATTTTCAAGACAATGTCTTGATAAGAAAGAAACAGATATCTTCAATTACCTAAAAATTCGATCGAGATCATCAAAGCTTCCAATGTTAACCCAGTCATAGTCAACCAAATCACCTTGTTCTTTACCTTCATGGGTATTTTGAAAAATTTCAGCATCTTTATCATGTTGAGCTGTCCCTGCTTTCAAAATAAATTACATTAGAAATGATAAGATCAAATTACAAACTATGCCCCGTCTGTCGGTTGGGTACACACACACACGCATAGAATTTATTCCAATAATTGATATTTTTACTACCTCTCGATGAATTATATTTGCTACTTTCAGTTAAGTTGTTAGATACTTCAGTACCCATGGAATCCTGATCAGTTTTGGCAGCACTAGATAAGGACAAATCAGGCCACGAATCCATGCCAAATCCTGAAGTAGTAATATCTTCATTGTTGTCAAGGTCAGAGCTGCTCTCCAGCTTCCTTCCATGTAAACCAATTTTAGACCCCGCTGTCCTCTGCTCAGTAGGCTTGATGTTAGCAGCGTCTTGGTTCCATTCTTTCTTGTTGCGATAATCTTCACTTGCCTCAGGATAAGGCACAATATGGTCACCACTCTCAGCACCCTCACCCCATATTATATTTGAAAGCTGAAATTATACGTAGTTTAAGCATCACCATGACAAGAATAACAATGTCATCTAAACAGATACAAATTATTTGAGCAGTTTATAGAATAAATAATTGAAGAGTAAACAAAACTTTATGCGAGCAGTGCTGTATTTGTGCAAGCAAAAACAAAAAGTGCAGCAAAAGGCTATACTAGAGCATAAGTATACAATACTTCACGACCAACAAAGTAGAAGATGGTGACAGGATCTAAAATACTTATGCTGTGTTGTCATATCTAGAATTAATAGGTCCACTTCGTATTACATGACGAGTGAAGCTGCAACTCGATCATGCCAAATGGGGCTATATCTAAAAAGAGTCATGACACCAACAGTGTCACTTTTAAGATTACATGTGAAGTGGCAGTTCGACTTTTAGTACGAAATGGGAATGATGATGATGGTGCCCCAGTTTTTGCAATGATCTCATTTTTCAGTGACAAATGTATTTTACGATATATGCCAGATACAAGAGTAACACATCTTTCACCTTTGGCGTCTCTCAGAAAATAATTTCTTTAGGGCATTCTCACTTATAAAATATTAATAATAAAAAAAATCTTTAGGGCAAGATTTTCTATAACCTATCTATTGGTTCAGATTAAGTATCATAAAACCCTCTGGAGTTCTAATCTTTCTCAGTGGGTACCAACAGGAACTTAAATAATAATCGTAACTAAAAATGTGGACCTCAAATTTTTAGTTGGACATTGAAAAAACATGGCTGGTGTTAAAAGTTGTTTATGTTTTCAAAGATCAAAATTCAAAAACCTCCAGAAAGGCATGGTTCAAAAGTGTGATATTGCATGCTGTTTGAAGGAGCACTTTTTAAGCATACTTAAAAAAGTACGATCCAAGCTACTACCAAGGTGAGAGAGGACCCTGCACTAAAAAATCATCCCCATGGGCCATTGACTATGGTGGTGAAAACACATTTTATAAAGATAGTATTAACTGAAGAGCCTAGCAAAACCAAAGAAAATAGTATTAACTGAAGAATTGGATCTTTTTACAATAATTAATATTAAGGGAACGGAAGAGCAATTTCACATATCGTATGGAATTATTTCTGTAAAACATTGTGGACATTAATAAAGTCTTAATATTCACCATGATTCAAGCCAAACTTATCTGTATAAGTATCAGGAAAAAAAAAAATTAGCATTTGGTGAATTTGGGTTGTTGGAAGGTAACTTTCCATTTTTTTTTTTCATAAATAAATTTATAAGCGCCAGACGGGCATAAGTACATAGGACAGATACAAAAGGGAACCACTAAAGAAAGTAAAAAGAAAGAAAATAGAAGAAGAATAACAACAAATCTTGTCCTGAAATTGAGGATGTCAATGAATCTGAAAAAGAACCAAAACTCCAAAAGAAAGATGAACCAAGTCCTAATCAAATAAGGTCTCAATGAAACTCATTATGATGACCCTGTCAACTTGCCCTTGCCTTGGAAGTTGGAAGACCCTATCATTCCTCTCCTACTGTATGCTTCACATTAGACGCAATGCTCCCCAACCTATGGAAGACCCCATGGTGCCCCGTGGCTAGATAGACCAGAAAATTGCTAATCTGGGATTCATTTTAATGATAAACCTCATCAGCATGTATTAGAGAACTTTGTTCAACAACATAAGAAATTGAAGATAGATGGTGTCTAGGGTAAAAGTGGTTGTATGGAGGGGTTTAAGGAAAATTTGCCGTTCGGATGAACAGGATAAAGGTTTGATGAAATTTGTTATTCAGACGAACAGGATAAAGGTGTGATAAACTTTTTTACTTAGAAGAACTGATGACACTAGCTTTATTCAAAATTAGGTAAGATTTTCCAAAGACAACAGGAAGAAAGAAAACAGTGGCATGAATCTTGAATAACCAATGGACAGCCATGGAAGCAATTTATGTATAGGAAATAGAAGAGATCTTTAATGCAATCAAAACTAGAGATATGCTCTAGTGTGAAATTTGGGGGAAGTTTTTGAGCATACAATGGAGACCTATATGTGCATTTGCTGTATTGAACTTAGGCATAGAGATGTCAAATGCCTTAAGAACACAACAAGTGAATCAATAGTAAAGAGATAAAAGAGACAGATGTGGCTGCAAATCCCAATGAAACTGATGCGAGAAAAGATGGGTTAAAGGCTTGGAGGTTAGACATAGTGGGAAGCAATAAAGCATACAAATGGCTAAAGCCATTGTTGTGGAAAATGGAAAGACACCAAGTTGGGAAACTGTAGGGAAAAGTAAATGGAGAAGAAGATATCACCCTCCTTTCTTCCCGCCCCTCTTCTGTTCATTATCTCTTCCCAGTTGCTTTTTAGGACCCTCCTCTCTTCCTGTCTCTTTTTCCCTTAGATCAACGTGTTGAATCCTTGGAATCCATCAAATAAACAAAGAAAGAAGGAAAAAACACAACCTCAGAGTCTGATCTGAAGATACAATGAACTTCCTTAAGGAATGGCAGTGGTTGTGGAGACAGTGATGTCAGTACTGATGCAAGAATATTCTATTACACCATCGGGTGCGTCTTGGTCAAGTCTTTTTGTCCCTAAAAACACCAAAGCTCAATATGTTCCCTATGATTCCACTTAGTGCAATATTCCATATGAGATTTCTTCTGATAATTAATAAATTTCTTTTTTTATTGGAATATCACTTTCAGAAATTCTATTTCTCCAGTCCAGCCAATCCTTGTTCTTTCATGACGCTTTCACTCCATCAAAGGACTCTTCCCTGCACCATACAAACTAACTTCAACTCCTATTTTTCACATTGAAATACCATTTAAACCTAAGAGAAACTCATTACTGTCTTAAAGTCAAGTGAAATCGCGATTCTATTTCCAAGAGACGGACAAGTTCACACCATTGTAACATTCCCCACATTCAATCTCTTCAACAAGCAGCACCACCTAATGTTTTAGTTTCTGACGCTATTCTCGGCTTCTCGCCCTATTAATTTGGTGAACATCTATGTGGATTCTTTCGTTTAAAATTTTACTAAATATAAAGAAAAATCTAAAAATGAAAAAAAAAAAAAAAAAAAAATCCAATGGATTTTTGCTTGACTATTTACTATTCAAAGTTTTCGGCAGTAGCTAAAAGGGGCATAATTCTGCAAATTTTCTAATTCCTTTTAGCAAACAATGAACTTTTTAATAGAACATAAACGCATTTAGAACTTTGTGTTAATTCGTTGAACAAACAACAACCAAATCTATTTCAGCAGTACCACACAAATTCACAAATATTAGGAAAATTAAAAAAAAAAAAAAAAAAGAAAAAAAAAAAAAAAAGAAAGAGACCATTCCACAACAAGAACACAACAATCTGAACATAACCCAGAGAGAAAGTTCACATCTCAAGCTCAAATTCTCATACATACAGTCATTTCAACACTCACACAAGAAGAACCAACACATGTGCATAGATAAACAAATAAAAAATCTGGGACTTTGAAATTTTCTTTTTTCTTTTTTTTTTTTTAAAAAAAAAAAAAGAAAAAAGAAAAAAAGAATTGGGTTACCTCTTCGTCGTTCCAATCAAACATTGCTGAAAATCCCGGAGAAAATCTCTATTCCAATACCCAATTCATAGCCTCGCACGTTGATTGTCTTGCACATTTGCCAAGTCCCCCAGAAAGAAAATTACAGAGATAGCATCAAATTTCCAGACCAAAGCCACGTGCAGAGCCTACAGAAACCGAACACAGGCAACCAACAACAGGCAAAGAACTTGCCTTGTACTTTCTGTAAATTTGTTGTTCTTTCAAACGGCAAGCTAAGATGTTTTTTCACAGTAAAATGGAGTTTTCCAAAGAGTCACAGAGTCAGAAAAAATGGTAGTGGTGGGGCCACCGAGCACGTGATGTCACGTGCGTCGTGATTGGTCGACTGTGCGACACGTGTTAATGCGTATCTGAATTTGTGGTTAGGAGAAGGCGATCTAATGCTTAAACGTGATTGGGCGAACACAGATTTGAATTTCATTTCATTTGGGTTTCATTTGGGTGGTGGGCCCCATGGGTGGATCTCGATCGTGGTGGAGGTGGTTTTGGAGGTCGCTCTCAGGTGGGCCGATAGTGGGCCGAGAGTGCTGCGTTGAGTGCAATGTTTATCCAAGTTGTTTGGACACTAGGGTTGGTTTTTTGTGATTATTTATGTGGGTGATTGTGCCTTTGTGCCCATGCTCGTGATTTTTCTTTTGACTTTGGCTTAGACCCTATAATCCTACCTTTATTCTTTCTTTGAGAAATATTATATATTGACACAATTGTTTTTTTTTTTTTTTTTTTTTTTTTTTTTTTTTTTAATGTTGATATGAAATTATGAATCATATGATATTGCAATCAGCTCTTGGATTAGAAATCAAATACTGATTAACAATGTCATATTAGTAAAGTAGAATAAAAGTGCAGTGTGTAGCATTACTCATATTCTTTTTTCTCAATCATAATTGATTTAACATTTAGTTAAGCAAATTCAAATGAAAAAAATTGGCCATCCAATAATCATGATTCTCTCAATTTCAAATGAAATGGAAATGATTCATGTTATGGTCCAAATTATATTTTACAAATTTAATGTTATATATGTTGTTATGTCATTTTAAAATTTTGAATGAATGATGTAACAAAACAAAATCTTGACCGTGAAATAAATTTTCTATATTTTCACTTGAAACGAAAATGATCATATTCTATTGACCGAGGCCAAAAGGGTGTTTTTCTTAGTGAACCTCAAATATTTCCTTTCTACTCATTTTTCACGGAAGGATTAAAAAAATCAAATCAAATGAAAATTGTTATAGAAATCTTGATGGGAAAAGAAAGTGAGAGATTAGACAAAAAGAGTAAAAGAGACTATTGTGATTCTAATCATAATGACATATGTACTTTATGCTTATTATTTTCTATTATTTTCAGTCTCATCACTTAATCAGTACTTTATAGTAAGCATTTAGGATTCTGTGTAACATTTTTCTATAAAAATATCAAAAGACAAATATAATATATTATATAAAATTCAATTTCTTTAGACCTAGTTTGGAGAAAAATATAAAAAATTCAAGCATTTTTAATATATTTTATTATTATTAAAAAAAAAGAAAAAAAAAAAGAAGTGTTTCTCACGTGGTCTAAGTTAAAAGACACAATACAATTTTGTAGACTAAATTAGGAGAAAAAATTGTCCTAATGTATTTACATTTTCTCCAAAAATTTTAAAAAGTCATTGCTACCAAACAACTTCAAGGGGTGGGAGGTGAGGATTTTTTAAACTGAGGGCACTTGGCAATTATGTAAGTGTTAACTTCTAATTTTGTATAGCCTCAAATAAGAAAATCTATTTTACGGTTAAGATTTTGTTTTGTCGCATCTAAATTATTTTAAAATTTTAAATGATGTGACAATATTTATACTTTTAAATCTGTGAAATCTAAATTAAGCTATAAAATAACTATTTTACTTGAACGGGAGAGAATTTGAGAACTAGAAAGCTTTACACCTCAATACATTATCATACTTCATAATGATGGACTGATGGAGTGTTCTTTTTCTTTTTATGATAAAGCATAGATGCACCTACATCATAGGGTAAAATATGAGTATTCAATGTTTACATACTTTAATTATTAGGTAGTGAACACTTTGGTTCCAAAAAAAAAAAAAATGTAGTGAACACTTTGCAGCAGGAGGAACATTTAAATATATATTTTAATTAAATCAAAACAAAAATATATATATTTTATTCAATGTGGTTTTTCTTTTGGGCTCGGCCCACTTTTTTTTTTTTTTCTCAGGCTCTTTTTGGGCTATTAGTCTGTGACACTTTACAGATTGTTTGGTGCAAGGAAAAAAAAAAACAAAAAAGGAGACGACTCCACTGGGGATCGAACCCAGAATCTCTGGTTTCGTAGACCAGCGCCTTATCCATTGGGCCATGGAGTCGCTGTTGTGACAATAACTTAAATTTTTTGATCAAATCCATTTATAATCTAATTCTGCCTTATTTGTCTACATCCGATTATACAACCAGTCTCAGGCCTTCAGCCAAGATCAGTAAGAATTTTGTGAACTCCTAATTATATGTTTGTTTTTAAGCCAATTTCTAGTGATATTCTCACGTTTGTTCATGCTTTTTAGAACATACTTTTTATTTTTTATTTGAAAAAACGTTTCAATGTAATATAAAAATGAAAGTAGTTTTTGAACGTTTTATGTTTTGATAAAAGAAACAAAAGAGAGAAGGGAAATTCTTTTATCAAACAAAGTCAATACTTCTAGGGCATACGGTATGAAAATTTTCTTATATATATATATATATATATATATATTTTGGCTAGTAAAAATTAAGCTTGGCCTTCGTTCATGTTTTGGCTTTCCCCAATAAAAAAAATCATGATTTCGCCTTTAAAAAAAAAAAAAAAAAAAGTGATGAAATCCATAAACCAGCTTTACCAACCTTTGACCTACCCAATATTATTAGGCCGAAAAAACACCAAGCAGAGAGCACCAAATACGGCCTGCATATAACGAGCAGCTGGGCCAATTGTATTGATGAAACCACGATTATCAAATAATTTTCTTTTCACTTATTCACACCCATCTCACTAATGGAGTTTGTAAACAATTGAATGATTGATGTCTCTAATGTTTAATTTACTAAATTGATATTTGTTCTTAGAGAACGTGATTTTTATATATATTTTTAATAAGATTAACGTAACATGTATTTCACTCATTCATTTTTAGAAAATATATGTGATAATCACGTGTTCTAGAGACAAATATTAATTTAATAGAATAAATAAATTTCTCAAATCCAATTTAAAAAGAAAACCTCGTCTCTTATGTTAGCTGCACAATTAAGAAAAAGATGCTTCTTCCCATTTGAGTTGGTTAGGATATTGAGTTAAAAAATAATTCAATATAAGTAATGATATATACCACACTACTATCTCATGCGACCCCCTATATTTTGATGACGTTGAAGCATCGCATTCTAGGCGTTGCCTTTTAAAAAGTGACTTTTTTTGGTTAGAAAAAAAAAAAAAAAAAACATGACGCTCAAATAGTGACACTATTAAGGTGTCACTATTTGAGCATTTTTTTGTAGTGTCACTATGCCGACGTTGCATTGTCAATCCATCATTGATTATTTTTATTTTTTCATTTTCTTTTAAAGATGACTAATCTAAGAGTGAATTGACAAGACTACATAACCATAGTGAAATAGTGATGAAATGATGGTGTGCTATATAGCATTACTTATTCAAAATATTATTAACAATACAAAAAATTTGATTTTTAATGACTACCCATTAGTGACTTGTTAAGGCCCAAAAACATCACTAATGGGGTGGTGACGTATCAATAGCGACGTGATTGGCAGGTCAAAAATCATGCGATTAGAAAAGGACTTTAGTGATGTGTGAAATTGAATAATTTGAATTGGTGACGTGATGTTTTTGACACGTTGTCACTTTTTTTTTTTTTGGTGACGTGCCAAGTTTAACACGTCACCAATTGATGACATTTGAAAAAAATCTACATTGTAGACATGTCACTAAATCCATTTGATAAAAATAAAAAAAAAATAATAATAAAAAAAACACATACACTATAGACATGTCACTAAATCCCCAGTTTTGTTGTAGTGTAAGTGTGTCATCAAGCACCATAAATGAACCTTTATGGATGATCATCTTCAAAGATCCCCTTTTATTTTTAATTAATATTCCAATTTCATTGTAATTAAGCAAACCTAAATGTTTAAGGACAATTTTTTTTTTTTTTTAAAAAAAAAACTGGGTTGAAAAAAAAATTAAATTAACATATATTCTTAGAGCATACGATTCTTACTTGCATCTTTAATATGCACGTGATAATCGCATGTCCCTTAATCCTATTAAAAATATATGTAAGAATTACATATTCTAAAAATAAATACCAATTTAATAACCTACATCAAAAAAAAAAAAAAAAAAAAAACTTTAATAACTTAATTTGAAAAAAAAACTTTATCAAATGCCTAATTACGCTTTCCCGTGCCTTGGTTTCCCTTATTTGAAAAAAAAAAAAAAAATGAAAAAAAATTATATCCATTACGCTCTCTCAAAGTCTCTCTATTCACTTATTCTTTCAAACACTCTAATACTTGAGTATGAAAGTGTCCCAAATCTCTCAAAGGCCGTCGGTTTTTCAACGACTTATCACCAATCCGACACTTAATCACAAAAGTCTCTTGTCACTAATTTCAAACCAACCCAAGTGACATCTCCCTACTGGCTCGATCTCTTTGGTGGTCTGGATTTAGAAGAGGACAAAGAGGTGGGTGTATATATATATATTCATTTTATTTATTTTCTACCATATAAAATTGTGATGACTCAGCACTCTATACCTTCCTAGGTTAAAACTGTGACATTTATTATAAAACCTAGGACCTTCGAAAGTACATTAATTAAAAAAGAAAAAAGAAAAGAAAGAACAGACTGCTCAAAACGGTGAGTTTTTAAATAATACTTTGAAAAAGACATTGGGTGGTCTCAAGACCATCTTGTCTCTTTCAATTTTCTTTTCCTCGTTACGATGTTGGGAAAAACAATGCTTTGATGCTTAATTTCTATTGCTTGTTCCGATCCATCCGTAGAGTTGTTGATTCACAACTAAATGTAATTAATTAGTTAATTTTGCCATCGAATCAACTATTTTCAGTGTGAACAGAATTAACAGTATAATTAATTAACACTTATCTCAAAAATTTAAATTGATAAAAAAATATCAATTTAATAATTGAATTAATATTCTAATAAATATGCACGATTGTCTTGATTCATAGTACAATGTGAATATATATTGGACGTCCTATATACATATATAATTAATATGCAGTTTATATAATAAATTGATTTCCTTCATCATATATCAAATGTGAACTCAAAGATCATATTGGATTTTGAGCAACATAAACAAATGCATAGTACTAGCTTTTTTTTCTTTAATTAATTAAAAAAAAAAGTGTGAAGTAAAATAAAGCTAAAGTAGTAACAGGATCATATTCCAAACCTCACAAACAGAAAATGCCAACACTTAGCAAATTGATTACGAATTCTCTACCAAAATAAAAGTACAATGCATATATATACTTTGATTTCTTTTTTCTTTAAGAAAACTTCATGACTTATGACTTATTCTCGGATGTTTTGATACTTTTGCGATCATATTTTTAAAGTTTAAAAAGTCGCAATATTGGGTTCCAATGTTTTAAAAGTCTACGATATCATTCATCTGTTAAGATTGTTTTGTTAAATTCTAATGGAGAACATTAAAATATCCAAAATACTCATGTTTTTATTTCTTTTTTTTGTTAAAAAAATTGCAATGCATGGTGACTTCTGGTGACCCATGACCACAGCCAAGCCGCAGGTTCTTTTTTTTTTTTTTTTTTTAATTATTTTTAGTTAAGGATAATTTTATATTTTTATTAGTTTTACATGGGTATAGAGGACATTTAACCGGTTTACCTTTTAAATTTAACCTTAAACTTTTAAAACATGGAAACTTAATATTGCAACTTTTTAAACTTTGAAGGTATAATTACAAAAGTGTCAGAAACGTGTTTAATTTTTAATAATATATAATTGGAAGGAATAAAAAATGATGAAGGGGTGTTGATGAATGCCTGTTCTTCACATGGAAAGAAAAGTCCAAACATGAACATCGTGACCCGGCGTTAATTTTGATGTTAAGCATATATCATATATGGTAGTATAAATAGGAGGGCCATTGACAGGGACTCCTTCACATTTATCATCTCTTCTAGATCATAAGAAAATCCATCAAAAGCTTAACATTAATGGCTACCCTCATTGCTCCTGACCAGTTTTCTCCTGTTGAAGATGCTGAAGCTCTCCAAAAGGCTTGCAAAGGTAATCTGTATATATATATACTCACGTAAACTTTTGCATGTATATATATATAGGTTTGTTTTTGGCTTGACTTTAAATGTATTCTTTCGTGTTTGGCTCAGGTTCGATTCTAATTGAAACTATTGAATCGATATGTTGAGAACATATATTCTTTATGTCCCATGTTATAAGACATGTTTTTTATCTCAACGGCTCGAGTTCCAAATCTAATCAACCAGATTACATCTCATGAAGCGGTGGTTTAGAAGCTTGAATCATCCCTTGTCTTTCTTAATCTCCGAGGGTCGACACATAAAATTAACGTTTATATATTATTGTTCTAACTAACAAAAAACTGAAAAAAAACACCTTTGTATTTTCTAAACTACGCGCAGTGTTGTTTTTATTATCGACATTTTTAATAATAATAATAATAATAAAATCAAAGAAATATAAGAGAAAATTTAGTTTTACTTGTTAATGTGACTTTTAAAATCACTAATAGATTAAAGAGAAATGCTTGGCTTCATTAAAAAGTCCATATTTTGGTCATTTTAATCCTAGGTGGCATATATGGCCTATTTTTCAGAAATCTATTAATTTTAAAATGGGTCATGCCACCTAGGATTAAAATGGCCAAAAGATGAACTTTTTAATGAAGCCAAGCATTTCTCTAGATTAAAATTCAGTAATGATTATCACAAATTCAATAGAAATTTTAAAAGCTACATCATATTTGAGAGCATTCTAGTCCTCTTTAGAGCATTAATTACTCTTTTAAAATGTTTAGTATCAGAATTGAGCAAAGATTAAAAAAAATAAAAACAAAAGAAAAAGAACTTGGAAGTGTATATATATATATATATATATATAGTTGAACAACCTAGAGCCATCTTTATGCTACGTGCCTGCAGGGGATGAAAGTGGCCAGGTAGTTGTGGAATGGTAGGAAAAAAAAAAAGAAAGGAAGTTCGAGAAAGATGTACGTGGATGATCTGAATATTTTAATTAATTAATTAATTAGTATTTTTTCTTTATCAATTTACTTAATGCTTTAATGTTCTTCATTGATTCATCTAACATTTTCGAAAAAAATTTAAGATGTTAAAATTGGATAGAATGCTAATATTGAAAAAACTGTGCTACCAAAATTTGCAAGGAAAATTTTGTTCTTGAAAAATGAGGTGGCCTGGCATCTATGATAAAATTAACTAGGGGCCAATTAACTAAGGCAGGGCCAATTGTCAAGAGTATTGTATCCGAGTAATGCTATGGACCATTTTTTAATCATTTTAAAATTGATGTAACCTTTAAAATCACCGTTGGACAAATTCAATGGGAATTTCAAAAATCACATCAATTTGGGAGAATAAAAAAAGAATAAAGAAACGGTCCCTAACGTTATCCTATCAAGAAATTGCCAAGACCTAATACATTAATTATAGATGAATTAAAGCCAACTTAAGCACACCTAAGCACTAGTACTTTACAAAGGGAAGTGGGTGAAGGTCAGATTTTGATTAAGTTAATCTGGACATGATATTATAAAATACATGATATTATTATTAATTAGCCATTTAGCTTGTTGAGGTGTTGAAGGAACATGCATGAATGATATTATAAATAGGTGAATTATAGAGAACTTTTTTCACTAGAGAGAAAAGAAGCATCGATGGCTACCCTAATTGCTCCAGAAAACATATCAATCCCAAATGACGCAGAAGCTCTCCGGAAGGCTTTTCAAGGTTAATTTAGTCATTTACTGATCGATACATTGATGATAGATATGGGGTGATCGACGTTTTCACTTTGCCTTGAAAATTCCATAGCATGTTTTGTTTTAGTTAATTGTCCTTGATTCAAGCATGTGCATATGTTTAATTAACCAATCTTAATGATCATCAAGCCAAGAAGCGCGAAAGGGCTTTGCATTTGACGAGTACGGTTATAAATACATTTTTATTCCACAATTATCTTACTATGATTATTTCTTAGACCAATTCTTGATAAAAATATATATATATATATATATATATATATATATATATATATATATATATATATATTCAACGACTGATTGATAATGTCACATCAGCATTGTGTGATAGTAGCATAAGATTAAAGTGTACGTGATTTCTAACATTACTCTGCATTTTATTTATAATCATGAGTTGTTCATTTGCTCAACACTGCTAGTTGAGTCGAGTCCGGTTAAGTTTGGCTTAAGTCCAGTTCCAATTGAAATTGGATCAGCTAAGATTAGGACACGTCTCACAAGAAGACACAAAAGACATGTGTCTCAATCCCAACGAATCCGACGCCAAGCCAGTTCACATAGGCCAGGTTAGAGACTCATTTAATCAATGGCTGTTTATGGTAAAGAATATAATGGTGCCAAGCAAAACCAGAAAGGTACACTACATATTAGTTATATCATAACCAAAGCCAACTAAAGCGTACGGTATTAAGTACTATGAATAAGTGCCAACACATGTTTGATTCCTAAGTTAATTAGACAAGGAGGCAGGAAATTTCCTTAGTTGGCACTGATTTCAAAACATAAATAGTGGGGTTACAGAGAAATCTCCTTCACATTAACAATGGCAACCATCATTGTTGCTGAAGATGCTTCTGTTCACGAAGATGCACAAGCTCTCCGAAACGCTTGTCAAGGTTAAATTAATTGTTTGCTATTTAATTTTTCTGTTCATTTAATTATTAATTAGTAAATTATTTTTCCATTTGTTGAGTGAGATTACTAGTTGGTTTACTTTTTCATTTTGTGTATTAAGTGCATAGAACATGTATATTTTGATGGGCTCTAATGAATATATAATCAAGTATCTTTATGCCTTTAATAGCATCATAATATATATGCTGTATATATATGTGTAGTTTTGTCTTATGAAATACACACACATATTAGGGTTTATGTGAATTTGGATTTGGATTTGAAGCAATACCTAGATACTCCACGGGATGCAATAACTATGATTTGGGTCGCCCGACTGTAGAGAAAAAAAGGCTTGCAAACTAAGAAGTGGCGTATAAATGATCGGGGTGGCCATTGGAGATAGTTTGATCACCCGAACTACACCTTTTGACGACTATAGTGGCCGTTTGACGAGTCTTAAGTGCACTTTGTGATTGGATTATGTGAACTTTCTGAATGGCTGCTTATATGTTATTTATGAAAAGGCAAATTAATTGAATAGTGCTAGTAGACAGTATTGACCCTTCTAGTATTCCTTTATTTATAATTTGTGTGTGGATGACTTGTTAGGATGGGGAACTGATGAGAAGGCAATAATCAAGATACTCGGACATAGAAATGCAACTCAAAGGAAGCAAATCAGGCAAGCTTATGAGGAGCTTTATGAAGAAGATCTTGTCAAGCGTCTTGAGAATGAGCTGTCCGGAGACTTTGAGGTAACATCATCATGCTATTTTACAACTTTTTGACACGTGTTAACATGTGATTGAAACACATGGATACAATTTTATTTTTATTTTTATTATTTTTATTATTATTATTATTATTTTTTAATTGGGTCGGAGAAAATTCATCTAATCCGGCTAGTCTGCTAAGTATTAACATGCTTTAAAAACAGATGTCGGTTTAATAGCTGAGTTTCCTCGAATCTAGTTTGGAGAAAACAATTAAATAATTGTTCATATAATTAACATTTTCCTTCATATTTAACAAATTTGTTGCAATTGTTTTGGACATTTTTGTGATGATAGAAAGCGGTGTACCGGTGGATATTGGATCCAGCAGATAGAGATGCAGTTTTGGCAAATGTAGCCGTTAGGAAAGCTGAGTCAAATTATCATGTGATAATTGAAATTTCATGCATCCTTTCTCCTGAAGAGCTCTTGGTGGTGAGACGAGCCTACCAAAGCCGCTACAAGCGTTCCTTGGAAGAAGATGTGGCTGCCCATACCACCGGGGATTTGCGCCAGGCATGCATATATGTTTAGCTTCTTGCCCTTGATTTTAACTTAATTAATTATCACCCTCATTTTGTGAGAGATTTATATAAAGTATACTAAAAAATACCTACATTGCAGAAAAAAGTGTCATGTTTAGGAGTACATAGGTTTGAAAATGTAGAAAAATCATTTTTTCGTGGAACGGGCAAGCTAAGGGGTGCGCTTTTTAAAGATTTTACGAAACGCTTGATTACGTTTTTAAAAATCATATTTTCATACTTGCATTTTGAAATTGCTATATATATATTTTTTTTGGGTCAAATAACACGTATTGAAATCTCTAAACCAGATGGACACTTATAAGAGCTCAAGTTGGTCTAAGAGAAAAAATGTTGAGAGTTCATAGAATAAAGTTTAGAGTATTGTGATGGGTATTACAAGTCTCTTACAAAATGTGGTTTGACGCAACGTGATAGTTGGGGACAGAGGAATTGAAGGGGGGGGGGGGGCTCAACTCATAAGGGAAAAAAAAAATTTATAATTTTTTTTTTTTTTTGGTATATCGGCCCCTAGCAACACAATTTATTGGCCCTTGGCCTCTATCCATACTAAACTCTACTTCCATCTCTGGTGATAGTCACATGACACATATCACTTTTACAAACTGACGTAACAGTCTACGTGACACTTATCACATTAACCATTAAAATGTGTAATATTAGGTGATACTAATTTTTCATAAACGGTGGACTGACACCCGAATTTGTAAAGAATTATAGTAAAAGTTGTAGCACTCTAAACGTTCTCTTAAATTTTAAGTATGCCCAATATATGAAGTTAAGATGATTCAATTTTAACTATTACAAGTTGATGATCATATATGATTAATCATTGGACTTGGTGGTTTTTGGTCATTGTCACAGCTCTTGGTTGCCCTAGTAAGTGCTTATCGGTATGATGGGCATGAGGTAAATGAAAGATTATCAAAATCTGAAGCTGATATTCTTCACGATGCTATCAAAGACAAAGCATTTAATCATGAAGAAGTCACCAGGATCCTGAGCACAAGGAGCAAGACACAGCTCAGGGCTATTTTCAACCGCTACAAAGATGAACATGACACTTCCATCACCAAGAATTTGTCGGGTGATCCTCATAGTGATTTACAAAAGGCATTGCGCACTGCAATTCGCTGCATCAATGATCCAAAGAAGTATTTTGAAAAGGTAAATTTCTTTGACAAAGTTTTCCTTCAAATTGAATCGAAGAACATGTGATATATAGTTTTCCTTGATGGTGCAGTTGGTGCGCAATGCAATCAAAGGGGTTGGAACAGATGAGGAGGCACTCACTCGAGTGATAGTTACAAGGGCAGAGAGAGATTTGAATGGCATCAAGGAGCTTTACTACCAGAGGAACAGTGTTTCCCTTGATCATGCTGTGGCCAAGGAAACTTCAGGGGATTACAAGGCCTTCCTCCTTACTTTGCTAGGGAAGGAAGATTGATTGAGATCATTCTTTCCTATATATATATGGGGGAACCTTTTAGAATTTTATGTTATCAATGGTGGTGTTCTCAGTTGGCCTTTGTTGTTGTTGGGGTCTTTACTTTCCTTGCAGTCTTGTCTTGAATTTTCATTGAGTGTGACAATGTATGTTTACCTTGATTTGTGTCAAGTGTTTTTCATAAGGAGTACTTGGTTGTTTTGGACAAAGGGACGGAATTAAAATTTTTATCTAAAGGGTTAAAGTATGAATGAGAGTCCATTTTAATTTTTAAGTCCATATATATATATACAAAGGATATTTTTTAAAACCGGGGGAGGGAGCATGGCCCTACGGCCCCCCCAGTTCTGTCTAGAAGGGCATCTATACAAAGGTGCATGATATGGCAAATATACCTATGATCTAAGGCCTTAACAATTTTTGTTTTTTCCTAAGCAAATACAAGGGAAAGGGGAAAGAGATTTAGTACATCAAAGAAAGAGCAAAAAAGATGGGTGTGGCAGCCCAACGAAAACTCAAATACAATTGAAACAGTGCAATAAAATCCTGGAATTTATTGGGAATGAGCCCAATGAATGACCTGACCCATTGGCCAAGAAAGGGGCTGCCAAAATCGGCGGTTTAGCAGATCTGTTTAAAGTAGTAGAAGAGTTAAGAAATTTGAACTGTCTTATTATTGTGTCAAAGTGGACAATCAACTAACCATAAAAAGAAAATTATTAAATGGTAGCTAACAATTTGTTTTGCTAACAAAATACTCATACTAGCTAGCCCAAGAACACATGCCTCAAAATGAAAAAAAGATCAAGAATCAATCCGAAGAGGATATAGTAATATCCCAATAAATCTTTATATCATCCCAGAAAACCCTTTTTCAAATCCCATCTTCTCAATTATCCACCTCTTGCAATCAAAGTGAGCAAGAAATCTTTGTAGTTCCCATGAGCTGTGTCTTCAACTTTCTTGGATAGAGAAACCCCATATTGGTTATGGTAATCATCTTTGATCTCCTTCATATCTGTGTCAGCTCGGGTTACAATCACTCGAGTCAGTGCTTTCTTGGTACTCTTGTCTACATCCTTTTGCAGAGCCATGTCCAAGACCTTTTAAGAAAACAAAATATAAATAAGAATTTGGAAGGACAATTGAGTAAATTTACAACTGGATAGCTTGGATTCGGCTTGGGTCAAACTCCAGTTAGAACTAGAGGACTCATTGGGATTAGGACATGTGTCCCTCTTAATCCCGATGAATCTTGTTTCAACTGAAATTGAGTCTAAGCCAAACCTGTCCTTATAATCTAGTTACAATTCATATTACCTGGCTAAAATATTGTTGGGGAGTGCATAGGCATTGCACAGTCTCTTTTAGCCTCAAATCAGCATCAAGATCCTAAAGAAAAATTGCATATGGATAAAAATTCAAAATGAGTAATAAAACATTGAACTTGATAAAGTCAAGAATTTTATAATTAAGATACCAAAAACAAAAAGAATTTAATATCGAAAATGTTGTGCTACATAATCAACAGTTTAGATTCATATAGGGTCTGGTTTCAATTGAAATTGAACCTGTTGAAATTAAGATACCTGTTTCTTATTTTCAGTTATAGGACACATGTACCAATCTATCTCAATGGAAATCCGAGCTAAACCCCTAGGGTTTTTTAGTTCCTAATTTACAAAAAAACAAAAAGAATTTATTACCTCCTCAATATTCATGCCAGAAATCTCCTTGTAGTGCTTATATATTGCTTGGAGATGGGGCTTGCTCCTTGTTGTTAGTATCCTTATTACCTCATCGTCTTCAATGGGCTTGTCATTTGTGATGGCATCAAAAAGTGTCTTGGCCTCAGATTTTGCTGCATCATCCCTAAGCTTTGATCCTTCATACCTATAGGCACTCACAAGAGCAACCAAGAGCTGTTCAAAGCACAAAATTAGTCAGATATATATATGCCATTTAAGCTCAAAACGTGAAAAAAATTTGCATTTCGCGCATTAGACAAAAGGGTATGTTTTTTAAAAAGTAGTTTAACTCGCTATCTTTTCAAACCGCACGTTTTGCAACGGTAAAAACAAACAAACACAGAAAAGCTTTGTAAATTTTGGGTTTCTAGCTTTCTAGGTTATGAATTAAGTTAATGATACTCACCTTACGTTCACAGCCGTTGATGTGCTGAGCAACATCTTCCTCCATTGATTGATCAAAGAGGGAATGGTAGGCCCGCCTTGCTCCCAAGAGCTCCTCGGCTGATCTGGTGCATGCAATCTCTATGATGATACCATACGATTGTGGCCCCTTCTTCAATGCCTCCTTTGCCAACCGAGCATCCCTTTCCCATGGATGCATGGTCCAAAGCACCACAGCATTCTGATTATCATTCAAAGTGATCACCCACGTCTCATTATAATTATGTGTACAAAACTCTTTAAATAACAATTTTTAACCACTCAAAAAAAAAAAAAAAAAACAATTTCTTTTAAGATCTAGACACTATAATTTTTCTTGCTTTCGTGGCATTTTTAGGTCGCCATGATGTCACAACAAGAAAAGGACATTTTTATTTGTCAAATTTTCACCAATTATCACTCTAAACGCCGATATTAACTTTTCGGACGGTTTTATTCCAACCGGAAAATTTTTGCCCCTTTTTTTTTTTGGTTTTAGTGGCAGTAAAAAAATGTTAAAATTAACCTAGCTAGATTTTTTGAAGTGTTAATGAAAATTAGTGGATTCAATCACTATTTTATTCTAACAATACTAATTGTTATATATATATATATATATATATATATATATATATATATATAAAACTGGACTTTATTCTAAAATAAATACAATCCTTTACGAATAATGATTAAAAAGTCGATCTTTATAACTATAGCAATTAAGTAATTAAATAAAATATAGTAGAAGTCAAAAAAGAAAACAACCTTAAAACGCATGAATTCATGCTTGAGAAGCCTGACACGGTGATCATCCCACCGCTCAAAGTTACGTTCATCCTCTATGAAGAGGTTGGGATTTTCTTTCCGGAAGGATTTCCTTTGCTCCGGATGCCATTTTCCCAGTATTGATATCAACGTTTGCTCGTGGATTCCATGTCCTGCGTAAGCATACAAACATATCATAGAATTCTTAGGAATTAGTTTTCCCTCGCTTCAATTTAAGAGAGAATTATGAATTCATTTCCCTAAAGAATATGGAAAAATGCAACACATTTTATGGAGGAAATGATAATGTAATGTTAAACACATTTGTTAAAAAAGACCTTTTTCCATATTTAGGGTCTATTTTTGTTAACTTTATTATGATGGCCCTTTTTAAAAAATAAATTGATGCAATTTGGTCATTTTAAATTCTTAGTTCTGTTCCATTAATATAGAAAAGTTTGACCAACCGCTTTACAAAGGGGCCCATCAAACTAAGACGTAGGAGTTAAAAAATGGGGAACAAAGAAAAAAAAAATGTAGAAAAGTTAACTTATAATATTTACAATGGTATGCTGTTGAGTAAATTCAGCATAAAAACCAAAAACAAAAAGAGAGAGAATATTGCAGCAGCATAGTAATTCAATTCCTAGCCAAAAAGGAAAATTGAATAGTGAATTACTGGAAATTAATGTGAGGCAAAAAAATTATTAAAAAATCACAAGAATCAGTTTATATGATTAATTAATCCAAGTTTATGGCATAAAATTACACTTTAAATCAAGATAACAATGTACACTTGATGTGTGATTATATATATAAGATATTTTCATTGAAGAAATTAAGTTGGAATTTTTAATAATTTGAGTAAAAGGGAGGATCGGAAGACAATTAAAAGAACCTGAGAAAGCCTTGTTGAGAGCTTCCAATTCATCAGGGAGAGCCATATATATTCTTTTGTGTTGATGAGGCAATCAGAGCTAGCTAGGATGACGAACTTCTAAAGCCAATTAGACATATTTATATAAACCCAAAAGGTCAATTTCGTCATTCACTAGTTAGAACGGCATTTTTGAGCATCTTAAATCATTACCAAGTTAATAACGGGATTGGTTAAAACGGAAATGAAACAAAATTAAGACTTAAATAACATATATTTAATATTTGCATTGTTTCAACATATATATAACTTCTATTTTATTAGGTCTCTCGCAAATGTTTTAGTACGTGGCTAGAGTTCTGTTCTTTTTGGGACAAAGTTTCTTTTAAATTGTAAGAGTTAATTTTTTTAATATTAAACTGATCCCCAACCCCAACACATATATATCAGCAGGGAGAGCTATATATTTTTATATTGGAGAGGTCCAAGTATACTATATATGTTGCAAATATCTTATTGTCATAAATGTACGTGATCATTACACCATATGATAAACATTTCATATAAGAATGCTTTCTGCGTTATTAGATAGCAATATCTTAGGTAGCTCAGCTTTAATATCCAAGCACGAGAAAGGGGGAAACAAACAGAAGAAGTTAATTTTTTCCTTTTTCTTTGTTAACTAGTTAATTTGGAAAGTTATAGGGCCATTGGAGTAACAAGTAGTTATAATGAAGGTTGAAATTTTTTAACATGACTTGTAAATATGAGAAGACGAAATTAGTGGATTAGGATTAAGGGGTTTAATTTGTTTAATTAAATGGGTCAGATTGAAGCTAACATATATAGTCTTATATTTATAATTTGACACAATTTGAACCCGACACGTGAACACAAATTGTCATTTTGCAGTTATTGGAGTAACTAGTAGTGTACGTTAATGTTGTACACATGTTCACTTGTGCTGCTAGAGGTACTACGATTGAGTAATGCTACACATGATACTGTTACTCTAACACTTCCTAACGTGACTTTTAAAATTATTATTGGATCTGAGATAAATTATCTTTGAATTTTGATCCAATAATAATTTTAAAAACAACATAAAAAAAGTGAGAGATGTCTATAATCAAATTTCTAAGGTTGGATAATCTTTTCTAAGCAACCCCAACAAAGCATTTTTCTTATAAATAGTTATATATAGCACAAATAAATCAAGTCATTCATTGATAAAGATGTAGCCCCTAACCGGCTCTTCTTAGTGGGGTCATAGGTCTTGATGTAGATCGGAGTGTTTGGAATTTCATAAGGAAGACTCGTGCATGTACAAATCTTTGATAGACTCAAGATCTAAAAATATTTATCCATTCTTCTTACTGTTATTCTTTGAATCCCACAATGTCACGCTGCATCATGTCTCTAAGAACGAACTATCCTAAAATGTCTATGTCTCTGCTCTTGTTTTTCTTATTTACCCAAAAAAGGTCCAGCTCGACATGAATGCCTTTAACTAAACATTTGTAGGACATATCGTTGAATTGAAACATGTTAGGTGAATAAAATTTGTAAAAGAGTGTTTTTAAAAACTCAACTCATCCCTTATTACATGAAAATACGATTCGGTATTTAAATGCGTTTTTAAAAATGCATCGAATTGCATGTTGAGCAAAACAGTGTTTTTTTTTTTTTTACATTTTCAAATTGTAATCTTTTTTTATTTATTTATTTTTTTGCATGTAGAACACTTTTTGCGGTTTTGTTTAAAAATACCCACTTAACCTGTGAAATTGCAAGGCCAAACTTACTGAATGACACTTTTATAAGATTCCTATATAAGAAAAACGTTTCCTATCTGATTTATTTCCAAAATATCATAAATTTATTCCTACTTAATATCTAAAACCAAAAGACCTCCCATGTATAGTGGAGTATCCAGTCAAAGCAATCAATGCATACATTTACGTCTGGCAGGTAGAAAATTTAATTCATGCATTGAAACTGATGTGTTTATGTTAGACGTTACATATTTAGAATTTATGATTTGCTAGACTTATTAGTTGTCAATGACCAAAATGATCTGTCCTAAGTAAAGAAAAAAACAAAGGTTATCCTCAGCAGCTGATCGAAAAGATCGAAAAGAAAAAGAAAGGGACAGAACTTTTTCTCTAAATTGAATGGGTGAAATTTTTCCAATTTCTTTAAATTGGGCTTGGGCCACCCCCAAATCCCAATCCTATATATATATATATATATATATTTGTTTATTTATTTATTTATTTGGCCCCTGGGTGGTTCGGTTTAAAGGGTAAAGTGGGCTCAAACTTTAGGGAGTAAAGTATAATTATCCTAAGAACTAGAATGTGCTTTTATTCAAGTTATGAGTTATAATACACATTCAGCTATGGTAATTGATTCAATAAATAAAGAGAAGTGTGTTGCATGGTGTCATTCTCTTGTACATTTATTGTCAAATCTCTCTTACAAATCTACCATTGAATATGTAGAATTCATATGTGACTATGCGAGTCTCATGGATTTAATAATAAATTTTCACATCTCTTGTACGGATATGGATGAGAGATATGCAAGAGAATGAAAACAAATTTATCCTAATATGAAAAATTCCCATATTGGAAGCAGCACTATTCCTCTAAACCAGCATAATTCCTAATTTCTTGTTATGGCTTGCTGTTGAGCAGAGCCATGCATGGAGGAGATTGCGCTATATCAATGGCTCCTTCATTTTCAGATACGATTTCCAACCCTACACGTGGTCGATGGGTCCCACCGAATATGTGCATTCACTGAATATGGATTAACATTGTCCTTTAGGGACCATGTTCCGATGTTTTCTGCAACATTTGTTGGGTTTCATCAAATGGGGTTTGCATTTTACAGTGGAACATTTGTTACATAGCAATCTTTTCCAGGTGGGAGACATCGTTTTTGGCATAGGCATTTATTTTGTATCGGTATCCAGCCTATTAAGCTGACATTATTCTTTATAACATGCGATTTAAAGAAACAACAAGAAAATAATAACTTCAGCAAAATATTTGATGCTAAAACCTTTACAATATTTCACCAAACAACTAACACTACCAAAAAAAACCCTATGAAACTACCAATTAAGTTCCCAAAATTTTACATGTTCCAAAAGGAAAAGAAAAATCACCATAGAGGCTATGGTGGTTAACCTGTGAAAAAAATGAGAGAAGTAATTCAAAATTACCAAAACTTGTTGTGCAGGCTTCTCTCTAACTATGTTGTCTTCTATGAATCTGTTTTTCATCTATTCTCCACTGTATAGAATCAAAACTGAGCACCCTAATCAATTTTGTATTTACAGAAAGATAGAATTAATAGTAGCAGTCATTGTTGTTAGATGCATTCTTATAGAGCAATGAGTGCACTTCCCTAATATTTGGTGGCGGCTCCAAATCATTCTCTTGCAGCGCATTTTCAAGCAATTTCTGCATCTCCATTGCAAATACATCATCCAAAATCTGTGTATTCAACAACAGTGGTGATTAGGAAAAAGATATTCTTGAACTACTAACAGTTTAGCTGTCAGAATCATACTCAGATCAGCCAAAGACAAATTGGCATATAGTTTATCAATGTCACATAGAAAAGGGTTTGATTTAAAATCTTCATTGCTTCACAACCTAATTCGAAATTAAAATTTAATAAGATTTTAATGGATGTATAGCAACTTACAGAAATTGTAAATCTCAAGCCTTTATATGACTTGCTCTCTCTCCTGTTTTCTATAAAACGTAATATGTCCTGTGGAGAAAGGAGAGAATGAAAACTAACTCAAATTCAAAAACCAAGAAAAAAAATTGAAAATATATGCTCCAAAAATAGTTTTAAAATATATGCTCCAAAAATAGTCTTACCTGTCCCATCCAGTCCCAGAAACCTTAGCATATTGCTATCAATACGTGAGGTTCAACGATGGTATGGAGGTGATCCATTGTCCATATTAGCATATTCCTCAAAGGCTGTATTCTAATTTGTACATCTGATTCTACCACATTTTCCCTTAAATCTTGAATAATATTCTTCAATTTTGTTGCGTGCTGCAATCTCGTCTGCACACACAGAAAACCATTAATTTATGGACTTAAGTTTTTGATTTGTCAAACTCCAATCGTAGTTAACCATATACTTTTTAGTAAATTTATACTTTGACAAAATTCTTTAACAATTCTTACAAAAGATCTTGTGTTCTTCCAATGGGTACTTACATTCTCTGCAAGTTTCTCCACAATTGCATGTAGGTAACTTCTAAATTTGGCTCTAAGCATCACAGTTACTTTACCGAAACAATCTTCTCTAGTGGTATCTCTGTAATTGGGGATGCAAAAACTCCACGAATTCAACTTTGTTTCTATTTACGGCCTCAATATTTCCAGCATCCTTCTTATGGAATTTAAAATTTTGCCAATTGAAAATGATATATATGCTATAATTACCAACAGAAAAAGAAAAATACTAGGTCTGTGCAGCGATACAAATTAGGAAAGCAAAGTCAGCTCGCCTGGGATCACATAGGTTGCACTTCGTTTGGCAATTTTTTGGACATATTTGAGGCCATATATTTTAGATGTCAGATTGTCCATCAATAATGGTGTTAAAACATCATGTTAGGTTATGTTTTGGCTCATTCGGTTTGCGTGTAAAGTTGGTGAAAATGAAGCATCTTAACATGTCCAGAAAACAGATTCTAGAAGTCAGGTCCGGACCCCCAGAAGCCAGGTCCGGACCCAATTTCCAGAGAATACCTGTTGAAGGGCATGTCCGGACTGCCAGAAGCCGAGTCCGGACACAAAAACCAGCAAGCCTGTTTTGATGGGCAGGTCCGGACCGCTAGAATCTGGGTCCGGACCTGATTTCCAGAAACTGGATTTTGAAGGAGAGGTCTAAACCGCCAGAAGCTGGGTCCAGACCTCATTTCCAGAAAGCGTTATTTTTCTGAGATGTCCGGACACAAGATTTGGAGGTCCAGACATCACTAGGTTACGCATATGTAACCCTAGCCATGTCCGGACCCTAGATTAGCCATGTCCGGACACGGCAGCTTTGTTATGTTTTATTTTCTATTTAAGCAAACTAATTTGCCATTTATTTGTACGTATTTTTTGGAGAGCAAAATTAGAGAGCTTAGATAGAGAGATTTTGTTCTACATTTGTTTGAGAAAAGGTTAAATACGTGAAGCCAATCGGAGTTCCGATGAAAGGAAATCTTATAGAAGAATTGTGCCAGATGTTCTAGAAAGGGCTACTGCGGTAGAAGTCAAGTGGGTCGCTTGTCGTGTACAAGGAAGAGTAAATTGCAAAGGTTTTGTAATTCGTCTTGTATTCCTTATTCTTCTTATAGTGGATTGATTTTCTAGGTTTGGCTGCCCCAGAGAGGTTTTACATTTAGAGAGTTCTTTAAATGGTTTTCTCTTCGTAACCAAATATCTGTGTTCTTAATTTTCATTACATATTTGTATTTGGTTGATTATTGATTGTTAGGTAAGATCTTATTTCTGCATAATCTTTGTGAAACATCTAGACCTTAATATTTGTGAATCACCTAGACATTTGAATAGGTGTCGTTTTAGATTTTTCACATCAGCATACTGCCTCTCCAAGCCTTTAACAATTGCCTTTTCAATATCTGCTACAGCCTTTTATAAGGATACAAAAACACATATAAGGAGAAGCAACCTCAAGTTTAGATTTGAAGATTAAGGGAAAAGAAAAATAGATATCTTTTAAAACTTCAGGCTTATATCTTCCATGCCATGCCTTTCCATAATCGATCAATAAACAAAACTTGAGAAAGCCAAAAACTTGTGAAACCAGTTTCCAGGCGGTATGGTGTGGGCATCATCGTTCGGGACTACATGGGCCAAGTGTGTGCAGCCGCATGTTTTGCCTTCGAAGGACGTCCGGACCCTATAGTGGCGGAGGCGATGGGGGCTCTTTGCGCTGTGGAATTTTGTCGAGATTTGGGCCTCCACAATATTATGTTGGAAGGTGATTCCAAAGCAGTGGTCCAAGCAATTAGAGGAGGGGCAAGTTGGTGTAATTTTGGCCAAATTATTGAAGATATCCATGCTATTTTGCCGGGTTTTAGGAGCTGGAGAACGGAACATGTACGCCGTGCCGCAAACGAAGCAGCTCATGGATTGGCAAGGGCAGCTGAAATTACGGGGGTTGATAAAATTTGGATGGAAGAAGTCCCGGAGGTTGTTCATGATATAGTTGTTTTAGAGCAATCTGCTCTTATTGTTTAGAGCTGTTTTAGCTCTTGGTATTTAGAGCTATATGCTCTAGATGTTGTATTTCCCCAGATAATTTTTGAATGAGATGAGTCCTTTATTCAAAAAAAAAAAAAAAAAAAAGAGAAAGCCAAAAACAAAATGAAACAAAACAAGAAAGCCAAGAAATGAAGACCCTAGTTGGACATACCTTCTCCAAATGATGTATATATTATGGCTAGCGAAAAATAATGACTTCATATTCATCCATCATCTCCTTCATCCGATCATACATATCTTAAACAAAAGCACTTGTTGAGTGTTGGTTTCTGACACCTGACCAATTTACCAGGAAAATAATCAAATATCTAGCTAATTGTCATGTGAATAACTAAGAATTTGCTTTAAAATAATCAAATAAAGTCTACCAAACATGAGTTCACCATTACAAAACTATGCTACCCAAAATAAATGCCTTGTATAATTTGCAAAACCCACGCGATTCTTGAATTCAAATGTTTATGTATTCCTGAAACAGCTCTTTTGCATCAACCCCACCTTTGATAGGACTGAAAATAATCTTAATTAGTGACTAGATCTGACATAGAGACATAAACTTTGACGCTTATCATCAGTATGGTGTTAAAGAAAGATAATAATTACTTGATGTTCCAGCAAGCAAGATCCGTCTAGAAGTCTGCTATGGCAATAACAAGTTTTGCAACCAGAGGTGAAAGGCTAGGAGGAGGACGTGCAACAAGGAAAGCACGCAATCTATGGCAGAGATCCCATAAATGGCTGAAGAAATATTTGGAAGGTCTATAAAACTGCACAAAAGTCAAAATATGGAATACTAGTAAGAATTAAGATTTCAATGAAAAAAAGAAAAAGGAAAGGAAGGCTGATGTAACAACTGCCAAATGAAAAATTGCTCATAAGTATAAGAGCAATTGAGGAGAACTCAAACACTAGATAATGTTATGACGAAAAACATTTACCTTGGAAGCACATGCTGATTATCGATTTCAATGTCCGTAAAAATTTCATTTCTGATATTACAAATAAGAGAATTCATCTTGCGATAAGGAGTTGAAATAGTCACAGGATCCATCAATGAGCTCCTGTCACTACTCAAGATAAGTTCATTTGTTTCTATTAAGAACCCTCTTGACCTCTTTTTTGTAGTAGCCTATACAATCAATAGTAATTCATTAAAAGAATGGAAAGATATTAAAAGGAAGCGTAAGCATGAATAAGTTAGTTTCTAAAACCTGAAAATATCTGCATAATTTTGATTTTGCCTCAGCACTTGAAATATCATGCAAAAGGCTGTATAACTTTGGGACAGACACCAAAATAGGAGCTACCATCCCAATAGTAGGCTTCAAAACATCCATCATCCCTGATGGTAAAGATTCATCTAACGACTTGTAGTTCTCAAAAACCAATGTAATCATCGCTGAACTTTATCCACAATTTCCCCTAGCATACGATTCTGGTTGATATTTTACAAAACATCCACAAAGTTAGAAGCAAAACAAAAAATACATTCATCTCCATTTTGATAGGAAGAGGTAAATTTAATCACTTAATCATTAGTTTAACACTCCCCTCACGTACGTTCAAACTCTCTTTTAATAGATGAGGCTTAAAACGTGAAATATTTAATTTAAATTTGGTGAATTGACGGGGTCAAGGTTCGATCACAGGACCTTTGGCTCTGATACCATGTTAAATTACCAGTTATCATGGTATGTTAAGGATTTAAACACTTTGGAATAAATGTTGATTCTGTATTCCTTAAATCAAAGGATTTAGATAATATTTGTTAACCCTGATTTAATAGATATGTGTGTATTTGAAATATTTCAAATCACGTGTGAAGCTCTATAAATAGAGCTATATACTTCGATCATATAATCAAGGAATATGCACCTTAATCTTTGTGTCTTTATCTATTTCTTTCATTTTATATTATTCTGCATTTTATACTCATCACATTATGAGACCTGAGATCTTATATAGATCGTGTTGAGTGTGACTTGAATCTAGAGTGAGCCCCACTGCTTTTTCCTCTTACTTTCTTTGGTCTTACATATCCTACTTGGAGTAGGAGAAGAATTCCTTGCCAGACACTTATTGAGTTTATTTCTCCAAGTTGGAATGTGATTGTTTCACCGACTTTAGTGCCTTATAAAAGGCATGTAGCATGAGCCTTTGGGTGCGTGCCAAACGTGAGTATTTGTGAGCACCAAAGGGAGGAGAAAAAGAGAGCATTTGAGAGAAGGAGGTACAAGGGCTGCCACGGTGTTTTCTTCTTGACGATTTTTGGAGGAGCCAAAAACAAGTGATTAAAAGAAAAAGATGCTGCAGAGTGACAGAAGAAAATAGAGATCAGCCGCCATCTGTTCCAGCAAAAGAAGAGTTTGTACGTTTGTCTTTTGTATTCTATTTTGGGAATAATCTCTCTTGTGTGATAGTGAGATTTTGGTGTATTAGAGGTTTGGGATCTGAATGATTTTCTCTCTACTATTTTTGTACTGCATCTTTTGATAGTGAATATTCTCCGAGTCGTCTCCGCCAGTGGATGTAGGCTTGTTAAGCCGAACCACTTAAATCTTTGTATCGTGTGTGATTGCTTATTTTTGTTATTCCGCATTCTTCTTATTTTTGTATCTCACGGGTCTTGGAAAATAGGATTAATTTCCTAACAGATCGTTGTTTTCTTTATCTGATGCATGTTAAAATTAGAGAAAAAAATTATTAGAGGAGAAAAATGAAGTTAAAAAAAATTGCGATCCAAGATCTAACAATTGTCGTTAACTTGTTAGCTCGGATACCATATAAGATCTCATAATATCATATAAGATCTCAGATCTCATTTTAGCTCTGATACCATATAAGAGGGAATGGTAGGCCTGCCTTGCTCCTAAGAGCTCCTCGGCTGATCTGCTGATCTGGTGCATGCAATCTCTATGATGATACCATACGATTGTGGCCCCTTCTTCAATGCATCCTTTGCCAATTGAGCATCCCCTTCCCATAGATGCATGGTCCAAAGCACCATAGCATTCTGATTATCATTCAAAGTGATCACCCACATCTCATTATAATTATGTGTACAAAACCCTTTTAATAACAATTTTTAACGACACTCAAAAAAAAAAAAAAAAAAAAAAATTAAGATCTCAGAACTATAATTTTTCTTGCTTTCACCACATTTTAGGTCACCATGCCGTCACAACAAGAAAAAGACATTGTTATTTGTCAAATTTTCACTGACGATCACTCTAAACGCTAATATTAACTTTTCGAATGGTTTTATTTCGACCGGAAAATTTTTGTCGGGTTTTTTTTAGGGTTTTAGCGGCGGTAAAAAAAATGCTAAAGTTAACCTAGATAGATTTTTTGCAATGTTAATGAAAATTACTGGATTCAATCACTATGTGATATATATATATATATATATATATATATATATATATATATATATATATATATATATATATATAAAATAGGACTTTATTCTAAAATAAATACAATCCTTTACCAATAATGATTAAAAACTTCACTAACCTAATTAGATGTTAACTATAGTAATTAGGTAATTAAATAAATTATAGCAGAAGTTAAAAAAGAAAACAACCTTAAAACGCATGAATTCATGCTTGAGAAGTCTGACACGGTGATCAGCCCACCGTTCAAAGTTACGTTCATCCTTTATGAAAAGGTTGGGATTTCCTTTGCTCTGGATGCCATTTTCCTAGCATTGATATCAATGTCTGCTCATAGATTCCATGTCCTGATAAGCATACAAACATATCAATAGAATTCCTAGGAATTTAGTTTTCACTCTCCTCAATTTATGAGAAAATGAATTTGTGTCCCTAAAGAAAATGGAAAAATTAATGCAACACATTTTATCGAGGAAATGATAATGTATATGTTTATTGAGTCAAACACATTTGTTAAAAAAGACGTTTTACCTTATTTATGGTCTATTTTTATTAACTTTATTATGATGGCCCTTTTAAAAAAAAAAAAAAAAAATTGATGCAATTTGGTCATTTTTATTTTAAAGTTAAATTCTTAGTTCTGTCCAATCTTATCTTATTAAGCAGTCGGACATTGAATATGAAACATCAACTAATTAACAAATTGAAAGGCACAAACTTTTTTCGTGTCCCAATGCATATTGATCTAAACAAGAAGTAATCTACGTACAAAGTGCAGACAACAAGTAGAACGCTACGATTAAAAAAATATATATATATTAGAACTGGCTTAAGGCTTACCCCTTGAACCCCTTTACAGGCATCACCATCAAGGCCTTCCGTGAACATCGTCATAAAGCAACAATGACGTAATTAATCAAAGAGCAACGCCTACAGAGTATTTGAGAGTGAATTCTTTAATTTGATAATAATTGAATGATTAAATTTTACATAATAAGCTAGCCTATTTATAGAAGAGAAATCCTTGTAATAAAGTAAACATACTCCTAGTAGAGAAAGTAAACTTAGTACTCCTAGTAGGAAAAGTAAACATAATCTTAGCTAGTAGGGAAAAGTAAAAATCCTTGTAATAAAGTAAACCTACTTCTAGTAGAGAAAATAAACTTAGTACTCCTAGTAGGAAAAGTAAACACATAATCCTAGCTAGTAGGGAAAAGTAAATGAGAATTACTACTTGAAGCCGGCGCTCAAAATCGTGAATCATATTTAAGGGCATTCAGTGAAGACATCCTCAAAGCCTCTCTAATTAATGTAGGCCTTTTTATTGTTATTATTATTATTATCATTATTTAATTTATGAAGTTGAAAACTTTAGTTAATCTTGCTATCAAATGGTGAACCTAATTAATAAATGCTTAAATGGGTGTCGTTTAATTTATGAAGAAAGCGACAATACATCATGTATATGTGTAGAAGAGTCCCAAGTAGCTGGAGAGACACCACAGCCACTGGTCCTATGGCAATATGTCTCGAGCTACCCATAAAAGCATATATAAACAAGAGGTGGAACAAAGCTCGAATCTGAACACAAGTGGATGACCAACAACATTATTGAATAAGGTATTATTGTAAAGAGTAATATAAGAGGACCCATGTCCTCTTTGTGTCCTCACAAAATTTATGTGGTTTTTAAAATTACTATAGATATATTGGATCAAAATTAAATAGTTATCTTATCACAAATTCAATGTTGATCTTAAAAATCACATTTTGAAAGAACACTAGGAGGACATAGATCTTCATTTTCTCCAATTGTAATCATCAGTCCTTCTGTTGAGTGTTGGTCTGTATGGTGGCAAACTCAGGGGAATAGCTCTGCATAGAATCGAATTCTGTTTTTACCATATTCATCCCTGAGGAAAATTCATCCGGCTTGGTGGGTTCTTAGAAAGTCCATGGTTGTTGCGGTGACCGAAAAAAGTTTTAACAAATGAAAATATTGTTAGGCTCCTTTTACTTCGACGTAAAATAGTTTTTAGAAAATGATTTCCGCATTTTACGGTATTTACATCGACGTAAAATAATGGTCAACGAAAAATATTTTCATTTTGACCGAAAATTCTTCTTTAATTTTCGAAAAATGGTTTAAGGTTCTCAAATCAATGGACCTTGCCAAAACCTATCCAAAACCTCGCTGAGACTTACCTAGAATCCGCTCGGGACTTAACCGGGACTCGCCCAAGACCCGCTCGGGACCTTGCGAGGACTTACCCGGGACCCGACAAGACTTAAACGGGACCCGCCTGGACCTGCCCAGGACCCGCTCGGGACTTGCCCAAGACCTGCCCAAGACTCAACCGGGACCTGCCCAGGACTTGCCCGAGACCCCACCGGGACCCCCCGGGACTTAACCGGGACATGATCGGACCACCTTGGGACCCGCCCGGGACTTGACCTGGGACCTGCACAAGACTTCCCCGGGACCTGCTCGGGACATGATCGGGACCCGCCTGGGACTTGACCGAGACATAATCGGGACCCTGCCAGGACCTGCCCAAGACTTGACCAAGACCCCCCTGGGACTTTCTCGGGACCCGCCTAGGACTTGACCAGGACCCGCCTAGGACTTGCCCAGGACTCGATCAGGACTCGCTGGGATTTGACCAGGAGTCAACCGGGACCCAACTAGGACTTGACTGAGAGCCGGGGAGGTCCAGGCGGAAAATATTTCCAGGGAAGTCATTTCGAAAACATTTTTTGGCGTTTTCCAATAAAGTCCCGAGCGGCTCCCGGCCAGGTCCCGACGGGGTCCTGGGCAAGTCCAGGGTGGGTCCTAGTCAAGTCCTAGCGGGGTCCTGGGTGAGTCTCGGTCAAGTCTCGGGTAGGTCCTGGGCAAGTCAAGGGTGGGTCCCAGGCAGGTCCCAACGGGGTCCCGGGCAAGTCCCAGACAGTTCCCGGTCAAGTCTTAAGTAGGTCCCAGGCAAGTCACGGGCGAGTTCCAGGCAGGTCCCAGCGGGGTCCCAAGCAAGTCCCGGGCAAGTCTCGGCGAGGTCCCAGCAAGTCCCGGGCAAGTCTTGAGCTGGTCCGGTCAAGTCTCGGGTGGGTCTCGGTTAAGTCCCGGGCAGGTCTCGGCGGGGTCCTGGGCAAGTCCCTGGCAATTCCTGGCGGCATCCTTGGCGGGTCCTGGGCAAGCCCCAGCGAGGTCCTGGGTGTGTCTCGATCAAGTCTAGTTGAAGTCCTGGGTGGGTCCCGGCGGGGTCACAGGCAGGTCTCGATCAGGTCCCAGTGAGGTCCCGGACAAGTCTTGGGTGGGTCCTAGTCTAGTCTTGGGTGAGTCCCAGCGGAGTCCCGAACAAGTCCCTTGCGGGTCTCGGGCAAGTCCTGGGCTGGTCTCGGGCAAGTCCCGGTGGGTCTCGGGTAGGTCCCGACAGGGACCTTATTGGAAAAAAAAAATTAATTAATTATATTTTGTGCACATGGTAAACACCGTAAAATGTTCTTGACAGAAAGTATTTTTAGAAAAAATGATTTCCCTAAAAATATTTTCCGACAGAAACCATTTTACGTTGATAGTTTGAATTGTTGTATTTAGAAGATGGGAAATTTGTTGTTGATGATGATAAAGGGGGCTGTTTTGGGTTCGGAAAGAGAAATCTAAGTAGTTTGTCTTCCTATTTAACATTCTCAACAACCAAACAGCTTTTGATCATAGAAAGCAAACAAAAACATAAACTTTCTTACGGAACACTTACGTTACAACTGTTGAGAAGAACAGGGGAGTCCAAGAGCTCAGACGGTTGGGTCTTGGCCAGACCCAGGCCACACATGGGCAGCCCGGTCCTAAATTGTTTTTGTCTTTTTTCTTGCCATGTCAGTACGTAAGGCTTTGTACGCGTATGTAATTGTAGCAATTCTCTAAATTATTGGGGTGGGGACACACATGTCCTACAATAGACAAAAACTAACCAGAATTTAAAAACCAGAAACTTAGGACCTACGAACCAAGGCTGCCTAAGACCAAGTTTTGTAGTTCATTTTTCTTATGATCTTGTTAATAAGGTTTTCCCAACAGCCAAAAACAATAGTTTAAGATTCTTAGAATTTGAATCACGTAATAATCAGTGATCACAACAAAAATCACTACTTGTCAATCACTTTGAACCCCAAATTTGCCCTTAATTTTTTTTTTTAAAAAAACTATTATAAAAAAAAAAATCACAAGGTGACCCACGGTTGGGCCACCTTGTGACCATTTTTTTTTCTTCATTTTTTTAATAAAAAGAAAATTGAAGGGTAATTTTATCATTTTTGGGGTTTTAACATCAAAAATTGATGGAGGGATTCAAATTGATTGCAATTGAAAGTTCAGGGGTCTAAATTTAGAGCTTTCAAAGGTCAGGATATGTCAAATCGCGTGGTAATTCAGAACTCTAAAATGAAGTTACCCAAAAATAAAATATTCAGTGATTGCTAGAAAAGGCCACTAGAGTACTATCATCAACCTTAAAACCCATTCCTTTCTCAATCAGACAACTCAGAGTTAGTTAGAGTTGGCTGCACGTGTATTAAACCTTAGCTTAACTTCAGTTTTCAGTTAGTTTCAGTTTGAACTTATTTTGTTCATTTTGTTTATTCTGTTTTAGTCTGACTTTGAGGACTTGGAGAAGACATTTGAGGATATTTTTATCATCTTTTTACCATACATTGTATCTTTGGACCGCGGCTTGTGTGTCACCTTTGTCACTTAGTTTTGATAATTTTGATAGTCGTTTTTCTATTTCTAGTTAGGTAATTTCTTTTGTATACTTTGAGATTGATTTATTACTTGTTAAAAAAAAAAAAAAAAAAAAAACGATTTCCTCTGTTTTTCTAAACTTTACACACGTCTATGGTTATCCACCTCTTATGCTCTGTTTTCTATCTTCCACATTCTGTCTTGTTTTCTAACTTATAGTCCGTGGCCTCTGCGTGATACACAGCCATTGACCCGTCTCTCTCTCTCTCTCCCTCAAGTTGAACAGATAAGTGAGCTATCATTTCATGTTCTTGGTGGATTTGTTTGTTTTTCTAATATATATGTGTTAATGCATATTGGACATGTGCATTAATATATATATATATATATATATATATATATATATATATATATATATATAAGGAATAGCCGGGGGTCTTGATCCCTTTATAATTATATGTTCATTATAATTATAGGTCTTATCAAGGCTTAAAAAACAGAAGTTCATTTTTCCTTTAATTTCTTGGTTAACTAGTTTGGAATGTTATAGGGCCATTGGAGTAATAACTAACAAGTAGTGTTAATTAAGATTGACAATTTTTAACACGACTTGTAAACTTGAGACAAAATTAGTAGATTAAGATTAAAGGGTTTAATCCATTTAATTAAATGGGTCAGATTGGAGTTAACATATATAGTTTTATATATATATCTATGCCTTGACATAATTTAAATCCGACACGCAAACACAAATTGTCATTTTACAGTTATTGGAGTAACTAGTAGTGTTAATGTTGTACACATGTTCACTTGTGCTGCTAGAGGTACTACAATTGAGTAATGCTATGCACGATACTCCTCACACTCCCTAACGTGACTTTTAAAATTATTATTTGATTTGAGATAAATTATCTTTAAATTTCATCCAATAATAATTGTAAAACAACATAAAAAAAGTGAGAGATGTCTATAATCAAATTTCTAAGGTTGGATAACCTTTTTCTAAGCTAGCCCAACAAAGCATTTTTCTTATAAATAGTTATCTATGGCACAAACAAATCAAGTCATTCATTGATAAAGATGTAGCCCTAACCGGCTTTCTTAGTGGGGTCATAGGTCTCTAAGACCGAACTATATATCTTAAAATGTCTATGTCTCCGCTCTTGTTTTTCTTATTTACCCAAAAAAGGTCCGGCTCGACATGAATTTCTTCAACTCAACATTTGTAGGACATAAAGTTTAAACATGTTATCTGAATAAAATTGGTAAAAGAGTGTTTTTAAAAACTCAATTCTTCTCTTACTATATAAAACATGATTCGGCCTTTAAAATTATGTGTTTTAAAAAATGCATCCAATTGCATGTTGAGCAAAAACGTGCATTTTTTTACATTTTCCAATTGTAATTTTTTTGTTTTTGTTTTTTTTTTTTTCCGCATATAGGACGTACACTTTTTGCAGTTTTAATTTGTTTAAAAATACCCCCTTAACCTGCGAAATTGCGAGGCACTTACTCTGAAATCTGAATGACACTTTTATAAGATTCCTATATAAGAAAAACGTTTCCTACTTGATTTATTTCCAAAATATTATAGATTTATTACTACTTATAAATACCTAAAACCAAAAGACCTTCCATATATGTTAGACGTTTCCTACTCTGGAAATAAATCATACGCAGATAGAAAATTTAATTCATGCATTGAAACTGATGTGTTTATGTTAGACGTTACATTTAGAATTTATGATTTGCTAGACTGATTTCCTTCATTACATTTTGGAGGAAAATTTTGTTGAAAGAAAAGAAACTCGTCATTCATGAATAATTGTTGTAAATTGTAATGAAATTAATAGTAATAGTACTCTTCACATTGTTTTAAGTCATGACTTCTCGTATTAACTACTTAAAAATAATAATAATAACAATAATAATAAAAACTTAAAATACCAAGTCAATTACTATAAAATAAGTGTGAAGAGTAGTCTTACGATTCATGTCGTGTGTTGAGAAATTAAAAAAAAAAAAAAAAAAACAAAAACAAAAACAAAGAAAACAAAACAAAAGGCAGGGGAGTTGATAGAAATACAGCAAAATAGTGCTCCAAAGAAAAATATCATGAACATGGAGAAGCAAATAATAAATGGAATATATCAATATATAAGCCCCACGAGTTAAATAAATTCCAAAACGATTTCTATCAAAGATGAAGGGTAGTTTCGTCCAATGAAAAGATGCATGAGAAGTCCATTATTCCAGCCTACGAGGAGGGAAACTAAACTGAATTATAATCTAAAAGTTGCGGAGAAAGAGTCCGACAGAGAGAGGGAAAAAATGGGCACGTTGAGAGTGCCTGATGTGCTTCCTTCTGCAGACCAAGATTGTGAAAGGCTCAACAAAGCTTTTGATGGTGTGTCTTTCTCTCTGTCTGAATGTTAGTGAGTGCCATATGATGTTCTCCTTTTGTTACTCATTTCTGGGGATCTTTTGTTTTGTTTTTTTGTGTTTTTTTAACTGGGGTATTTGGGGCTCCGCCTTGATTAGATCTTTAGGACACCGTGTAAAGTGGTCCCTCTGTCTGCAAGCGTGACACCAAGAAATTATTTGTGTTCGAGTAGTCGAACTTTAGACCGGATGCTAACCAAGTGACTTACCGCGCAAGCCAACCCAAGGGTTAATCTTTTGCTTTTCTATTTGTGCTTGTATTCGTTGCAGTGATCATCAGGGATGACTGAGATTGAAATGTGATTATCTATATAAAAAAAAAAAAATTATTTTTTCGTTATGTTGTGTTTGTGGGTGTCATTTCTCCTAGCAATATGACATGATAATTATTATTTTATATTTTCTAGTTCCCAATAAAATTTAAATTTTTGCTCATGAAAAATTAATTTTTTTTTTGTTAATTTAATGTATATGGTATATATATATGGGATGACTCAACTTGAATTCAAATCAAGGAAGCCTTAATCTCAACTAACTAAGAACACTGATATTGGATTATGGTAATTTTATAACGATTTTTTTGCATGTTCTGTCTATTTTTTGAATTTCTGTTCATGGGGTATTCGAATTTAGTAAATTAGTTGTCTGTGCATCAGTTTATTTTCTATTTCCTTTATGGATTTCCTGTTATTCCCTCCTAGAATGTGAGATGGCTGTAATTCAATGAGAGCATTCATCTTTTCTTGTTTTTGTTCATGGATCAGTTTCTTGATGTATATTTGTAAACGAATCCAGGACTGGGAACCGATGAGGAGGCTGTAATTTGGGTATTAGGCCGCAGGAATGCAAGCCAAAGGAGGAGAATTAAAGACAGATATCAGCAGCTTTACAATGAATCCCTCATTGATCGTCTCCATTCTGAACTCTCTGGTGATTTTGCAGTATGTTTTCTCTTGCCCTTTTTGGATATAATTTGTCTGCATGTTTTCAATTTATGCAAATATCTGCATATTTGGACTTGTTTAAATGACAAAGTAGAGGATAACTTTTTTTTTTCTGAATCAGCAATTAATTGGGATTTTCTTTTTAACTAAAGAGAATTAATTGAGAATGGTAGAAAAAAATATTCATATTTTACTACATAGTACTTCTTATTGTTATATGGGCTTTGCCTCTGGAAATATGTTATTGCATATATATGTCTATATGTGACAACTCAGTCATCTGATGTGTAATAGAAAGCAGTGATTTTGTGGACACAAGATCCCCCAGAAAGGGATGCTAAACTGGCAAAAGATGCATTGAAGGAAAAGAAGAAAGGAATCAAACACCTAGAAGTGATAGTTGAGATAGCATGTGCATCATCTCCTCACCATCTGATGGCTGTCAGGCAGGCCTACTGTTCTCTCTTTGATTGCTCACTTGAAGAGGATATTACATCTGCTGTTGATATGCCACTCAGAAAGGTAAAGCAACCTCAAGTCATTTACATAAGATGCAAACATTGGACGAAATGGTAAAGCATCAACTTAGAGCCTATTTTAGATTGTGTTAAAAAGCTTAAAAAGTGTTTCTAATACATAAAAAGTTTTTGCCAAGCAAAAATGGATCCATTTAGTAAATTACTTAGAAAGCATCTCTTTGACTCTTTTGCTCTAAAAAAGCCTAAAACTGCGTTTTGGAAGAAGCTTAAAAATGAGGTTTTTTCTAAAAAGCTCTTTAAGACTCTTTTTATAAATAAAAGTTCGATTTCCTAACGCAATCCTAAACAGGTTGATACTAAACTGACTAGTTTAGCTTTGTGCTGCACAATTTGCATGCAGTAGTAGTCTGAAATTTGAAATCTGTCTGTGGTTCTTAATGTTAGTTTTGTGCAGCTTCTAGTGGGTCTAGTGAGCTGCTACAGGTATGACAGAGAAGTGGTGGATATGGTAGTTGCTAAATCAGAAGCAGCTACACTACATGAAGCCATCAGAACAAAGCAATTAGATTGTGATAGTGTTGTGTGGATACTCTGCACAAGGAATGTCTTTCAGGTCAAAGCAACTTTTGACTGTTACAAGCAGAACTATGGAAATCCCATTGACCAGGTTTAGATTTTCTATTGGTTAATCTATAAATATTGTTATTCTGATTTCTTTTAGAATATCATTTGTAGATTTTCTTGACAGGATATTAAGGGCTATGTGAATGGAGATTTGGAGGCTCTTTTGAAAATGGTAATTTGGTGCATCGATTCCCCTGAGAAGCATTTTGCAGAGGTAAATTCTTTCATCCATACTGTTTCTCATCCCTGACTTGCTATAGATAAGAGATAATGGGTAGAGGAAGAACTCTTACCTAAATTCTATAACAACCAAGATGTTGTTTTGGTTATCATTTCCAAAGTTTTCTTCTTCATATAGACAAGGTTTTCTTTTCAATGCAAGAGATGGTAGCTAAATGGTAACAACATTTTTCTAAAGCTTTGTTTTCCTTTTTGGAAGTTTTAATGCTGGTTTTCTTGAATCATGCCCAATTTAGTACCAGGATTACTTTGAATGTTGAACATGACTTTTTGTGAGAAGCCGAATCAACGATTTTGAAGGTTGAAGACACATAATATTGAATTCAAATGGACAAAGTCCCCAGTCACCATAGAAAGTGTCTGAAACAGGCCATCAAAATCATGCTTCTCAGTTTAAAATTGGCTTCAAGTGTCCACCTTTTGGGCAGCTTGAGGCTGCAGATAGATTCTGACCAGAAAGTATGATGGATGTCGACTCAAATTTAGGGTTAGCTAGCCAAACTCTGCAGCTTCCATAACAGGTCATACAAATATCAGTTCCTTCAATAAATGTTAAAAAAGTGAAAGTGAAGTTCCTTGGCTGCGACTTCAGCAGAAGTTTTCCTCTTTCAAATAACTTAGCTGTTATTTTGAATATAGTCATTGAAGTGGAGCATGATCTTTGAACTTCCATAGAAGTTTGATTGAAAATTATGTTTTTAATGCTGCTCATCTTTGAAGCGGCCGGTATCCAAATGTTAGCCTTGATTTCTTGATATGAAGAAAGTTCTTGACTGTTTTGGAATTAGCAGCTATCTTTAATGCTATTCTCTGTTGCTTGAACTGTACCAGGTAATAGGAAATTCCATTATTGGGCTTGGAACAGATGAAGATTCTCTAACAAGAGCAATTGTTACTCGAGCTGAAATCGACACAATGAAAATCAGAGGGGAGTATTACAACAAGTACAAAACCAGCCTCGACAATGCAGTTATTGGTGACACTTCAGGAGACTACAAAAACTTCTTGATGACTTTGCTTGGAGCAAGAATCTGAATCATTCTACCAACCTTCGTTTTATACCAAGCATCATTGGAATAAAAGTTGTTGTAGCCGTATCGAAATATGAATATGGAACTATATAAGTCAACCCTAACCCAACACATTTAAGATTGAAATGATAAAATGTCTTCCCTTCACATAATTGTCCATGCGTGGGGAAAGAGTTCAGACTCAACAAAACATGTGCTTTTCTTTATAATTCATGTCTCCAAGAAAAATTCAATTCCACAAAGAAAAGAAACAGCAGAAAGTATGCAACTAAATGAATCATTTTACTGATAAATAACCATTTACAACAGTCTTGTGCACAATGGTATTCATATACAGACCAAAAAAATGATTTCTGTTCATTTTCACTATCTTCTTTTCCTCAATCCCACAAAAGATCTAGAAATTCTGTTCTTTTAAATGCCATCCAAAACACTATCGATGGCTTCAAAAATCAGGGAGGCCAAATTCTCATCAACAGCACTAATAACAGTCCCCGTTGTTCCGATTTCTATTAAAGCCTTCTTAGGATCATGTACATGTACTATACAAGTTTTTTGTGATCCACAACTACCCCCACCTTGTTCTATAGATGCATTAATGCCCATCTTTGATAACGTATTCAGAAGTGCTTCCAAATCAGGTGAACCCCAGTGTAGAAGTGGCCTACTTTTGGAGGACTTTGCAGGCTCTTTCTCAGAAAGTAACTGGTGCTTGCCATGATCTACGAAGAGCTCGCCCTCTAATCTTGTTATGTTCATGTTTTCGTGCTTCAACCTTCTCCACTGGAACTGGAAAGCCAAGTCTGTTGCAATTTCTAGTTCTGAACTGTCCTTCAAGCTTGGTATACGTAAAGTTTCATTTTCAGAATAGTTAAAGACTGAGAATGAATCCGCATTTGTAAAACTGATATGCTTCCTCAAATCCTCAGGCAACTATATAAAGGAGCATAGAAAAGGAGAGAGAACTAATTAGCTCAATAAAATCTCATTCCAAATTAAGAAATTTTATACCATAAACTACCAGGACATTTGTGATACCTTTCCTAAACTAAATTTTTTTTCAATCCATCCCCTTATTTCAAATCGTTCTGCAATGTCCCCCACACTGTTTTAAGGATAAGGATCCTTAAAGACATTATTTTTTGAATGAATTTTTTCCAGCATCTTTTTTTTTTTTTTTTTTTTTTTTTTTTCTTTTTTATGGATTTGGAAGGGAAAGAGCTCACGTGATAAGCACATGATCCCTATATGGTTACTTTTAACTAAATTGATTTGAAATTATGGATTTTATTACAGTATTTTCTATTTTAGGGAAGAAATTGCAAATGTTTGAAAGTACAAGGTAGAAAAGTGCTATTAACTGGAAAATAGGAAAAATGCTATTAACCCAAAAAATACAGGCATAACACGACAAGTTGAAAAAATTACCAGAGTTATTTTTGGCTGCAATATCTTCAGCAAAGGCAGAACTTTTCTCAATCTACAAAAAGGAGATAAAGGTCAAAATAAAGTAGTAAATTGAACAATTAAGTTCAGTGGTGTTTTAAGAAAAAGTAGAAACCTTTTGGCCCTTAAAACTGAACAGTTTGCTAGGTGCAAAAGAGTCTTATGGCACTTCAAATTTTTGTACAGAAGCACTTTTTCTTTTTTTCTTTTTGGAAAATAATGCAAGATAACATTATCCTAATAGCCCTTTTGCCGATAATGAGTATTCAATCAGGATGACGTATTTTTAAAATGCAAACAGCTACACAAGTAACTTATGTTTGGTGGTGCAAGGGCCAAACAATATATTTCTTCCACTCGATGTTGTTAATGACAAAAATCCGCATATCCAAATAATACAGACTCCATTCAAGAGATCTGTTCTTGTGTCAGAATTCTTGAAGAACGTGGACACATATGAAGGGTCAATTGTGCAGAGTTATTTCAACATTCTAGACTTCAAACCTGGTTGATCCCTTAGGTGGCACCAGGTGTTGTGTGCTTACTACTTAGTAGGCTGTCTTCAGATTTAAGAATTTTACCGACAAAAAGAAAAAAAAGAAGTGCATATATGAGAGAATGTGAGAGAGAGAGAGGAAGGATCAAGGAGACAAAAAGAGATAGGCAACTGAGTGTATTTGAGCAAAGTAATGTCAATTTTATTAACACAGAACCACAAATAAAGGATGGAAAAAAGTAACTCTTACTTTATTCCAGAGAGAAATGAGCATTGAAGAACCTTCATTACCATTGGCTGGAAAGGCAAGAGTGCCAGCTCAGCATCCAGTCCACTCTGCATATTTACATTCATCTTATGCTTTTTAATAAAGCCATCCCAATTATATCATATGGTGATAAGTTTCAAATAAAACATGCAATTGATTATCTTGGTGAAATATAACTAGATAAGCAAGCATGCAAGTCAGTGAAATTATTCTTAAAATAAATTAGCACCTCTAGAATAAGCAAAGAGTTTGCATCCCCAAGCCAACGTCGAAGTAAATGAACAACTGGACCAAGTCGCAGACTCCAGTGAGGACAAAATACAATGCATGGTTCCTGCCAATTAGTTCTATGTACAAAATGTCAGTTTTGAGTAGTGAAAACAGATTACATATGGTACAGGTTGGTAATAAGGCCAACATGATCATTCAGTAGTGTTTAACTGCAGATTATTTTCTTATCACAGGTATATCTTGTCTTTTGATGCGTTGTTACCTAAAAGGTGTGTAAACAATGTTCCACAAAGAGAAAATGATGAACCAGGAAGAGTAGAACAAAAATAGAGAGAGAGAGAGAGAGAGAGAGAGAGAGAGAGAAGAGAGAGAGAGAGAGATAGATAATAAGACAGACAGATGGCTGAAGATATAGAAGAGGAAAAAAAGAAACAAAGAAAACACACACAAAACCTCTGCAAACAGGTCATTGGAATTTTCTCTAACCTTCGAATTTTATTAGGGAAGACTCTCGACTTCACACCTTTTCAAGTTAGAAGATAAGGTTTCTGAGGGGTTTTTGGGTTAATGTTGTTACATTTCCAGCAAACATATCCCAGAAACTGACACCTATGAGCATTATAACAATTAAATATGAAGTTAAGGCTGTAAAAAGTTTCAAAGAAGCATCCAGAATAACATGTATGTTTTGGTTTCAAATCAAATTTAAGTAACACCATAAGGAAATAGTTTGAAATGTTTATTCTCTTATAGGTAATTTCAGTGTTGCTTATAATATGCTATAAGAAGTATTATAGTAATAATATCAACAATTTTAGAGAAAACAATTTTGAGGCGGTGAACAAAAACATTATAATACAAGCTAAAAATTCAAGTTTGTTTGATAAAATCTTGTGAAGATATTCAATACCAAGAAATTGTTAGGCTACAACAAGGATAAAAAAAAAATACCGTTGAAAGTAATGTGAATGAGAAAACTTTGACAATTGCTAGCCAGGAAGTTCATCGCAAGCATTTAAATGAGAAAAAAAGAAAGAAGGATAGATCTTACAACAGTTTTGGTGAATGAACAGCAGGAAACACATGAAGCTTGTTCTCTTTTATGAGCTCAACATGTGCAAATAATGGCTTACCAGAAAACAGCTGCGACACCAATCAAGATAGTAAGTATGATGCCTAACTCTAGAATTTTGTACATCAAGATAAGCTTCAGCAAGCTGGAAACAATAAGCCAAAAATCTGTTTTACCTTTTCTTGCCGCTCTTTGCATAGCCATTCTGGAATGACATTTGTGAATGCCAAGAGTTCTTCAGCCACAGAAGAAATAACATATATAGGAACCTACAAGATGAGTTAACAAACTGTTTATCGAATTAAGAAGTGTGTCCCACTAAAGCAGTAAGCCAAGGCTTTGACATCAGTATTGCACATTTCACTGTGGTTGATTGGAGAGGGTTATTTCTGAAGTAAATTTAAGTCTTCTAGTTTTTGCTGTAATAACTTCTTTTGTCAATTATACCTCTTTAGTTATTAGTGAAGTTTTATATCTCCTTCACCTTACTTTGGTGCTGAATCATCAAAGGAATGACACTGCTTGCAAGTAGCAAAGGCTTCAGTTTACAGCCTCGATCATACAGTTGGCTTCCCATACAGCAAACAAAGTATCTTCTTCTTCAAGCCCAATTACTTTTGAGTCAGTTGTTTTAGAAATTTCTGAAACCTGTAATCATATGCTATTTTGACATGATAAATGCTTGTGGAGATAATTCTAGGACATTCAGAGAGTGAGATTGAGTTGGGTTTGATTCTTCTTCTACTTTTCCTTCATAGTCATGGAATGTATCTTCATCGCATGAGATGATGCTTTTTTTTTTTTTTTCTTCCTTAATTTGTTTGTTTCAAGTCTTGATTTTGAACCATGCTTAATTTTGGGATTTCTTGATCTGGGGCCATTTTTTTTTATTTTTTATTTTTCAGTTTAATTCCTCCTCTAATAAGGTATCTTTCCACCTTCCTCCCTTTCTCTTCTTCTTTCTTCTTTTTAAAGTTTTTTTATTATTATTATTTTCTTTTTCTCTAAATGACGAACACATGAGTAACATGTGAAAATTAACAGCATATCTGTTAACAGGTTTAAACAAAAGTGTTAAATCGACAACAAATCAAAACTTTAAGGATTAAATTCTCGAAGGACTTCATGGACTACATTGACAGTGAACTCAAAGTTGGAGGAACCAAAAATTACATTAGCCAAAGCAAAAAGAGTAAATATCTACCTTCGGATTCAAAGATTCTAGTGAAGCTGATATCTGCTCCAAAAGTTGTAGAACAACTCCAACTCGATTGATGGAAATAAGGACTGAGCCACCAGCTTTAAGAGAATCTGTAGCGCAGGAGCACAGATAAGATAGTTTCTCCCTTTCTTCTAAATGCTCATCAGAATTAAGTATGGATTCGGCAGACTCTTCCCAAATTTTATTATCATTGCTACAGAAGTTAATCACAAAGGCAGAAAGTTTCGATATTACCATTTGAGCATTTATAAGACAGCTGTAAGCTTGTAAAAAAATAAAATCTGAAAATATAATAGCTGAAATACAGCATCCAGTGAAAAGCATAGAACCTTACAAGAAAACTGTCAATATCATGGAAGTGATAATACCTGAGAGATGACAAACTGTTAGTTGTTAGAACAGAGTAACCATCATCATCCTCAACCTCTTCCACAGCATCAAGGGATGAAAAATCTGAATATAATATGATGTCATTCCCTTGAAGAGCACGGTAATCGAAACTCATCGCATGAGCAGGAGCAAAGATAGAGCTTGAAATAAAAGCAATGTCTCTTTTTGGACCATTTATGGACCAATTACAGGCGCCTATTTCTAAACCAGAGCTGAATGCCTTTATGACCAATGTGCCATTGTAGCAGACCTCTTCAGCATATCTAAGTGTCTGAACCTTCTGCAAGCAATCCTTCACGTCAGCTGCACTGAGAAGGTCCACTTATTACATCCTCAAATACAGGATCTTAACTTCGATTGATAGTTGAGAATAGAATTGCCCTGATTTATGGTAACAATCATATCCACTTTGTGCATATTTCATGTGTCTATGCCAATTAAGCTCCATATATATATATATATATATATATATATATATATATATATATATATATAATCTTCTAGGAAAAGAACATGCTACAGAGCATACCGAAAAGATAGTTAACTGCAACGCTCTAATCCCAGCAAACTTGGCTTCCGTTTAACCGTTCCTCAATACAACATGATTTGCACACAAGCAAAAATTTTAAAAAATAAATAAAAGAAATTGACCTTCAGAACACATTTTTCTAATAAAAGAGCCTAGAAGATATGGCTACTGCGTACAAAAGGTTATGTAAAGCATCCTCTTTGCGCTCTTTTAATGCATTATTACTTATAAAAATAAAATAAAAAGGTTATGTAAAGCACATTACTACAAGATGAGAGATGGAAAACCAGGAAAGAATAGAGTAAAATTATCTGATAGTCTGAATTTTGTTTCAGAATCAAATTTTGTTATCATGGTTCAAAATTGACCAAAAAGTTCTCTCTTTCAATCAACACTTTGCTTAGCAATGACTTGGTACTAGAAAATTCATAATTAGTGATTCTAGACAGGGATGGATAGCAAGTATGCCACTGAAAAAGTTCTATCAAGAAACATCTCTATAGACTATCAAATGAAACATCAGTTACCTGTACAATGGCTTCCAACCACCCAGCTCGGCCCCATCTTTGCCTAAAACTACTTCTCTCAGTGCAGATGGCTGCAGGTCAAGCTCTTCCCGCTCCATCCAGTGAGGGAAATTAGACCCCTCAGGTCCATAAAACTCCCTGAACTCCATATGCATGGACACAAGATCCTCCATCAAAAGCTGCCCAAGTCTAGCTGTTACCTCAGTCACGTATATCTGGCAAATTTACAAACCAAAATTAATATAATCATATCTATCTATATTATTGCGAAAGGATAAATTAATATCACAACCTCATTCTTTCATACCTTAGCAGAAAATCCCTTCATTTGAGTAAGAAACGGTAATCCTAGCATACCCATTGGGCTTGAGATTAATACGATATCTATGAAGGACACATTCCACAGGTGCAAATTCCTAACAGTTTTGTACCAAGGCACTGCACAAATCAAATCATTTACATTGAGGGGCTTCTCGATTTTCTGCCTTTTTTGGGTCATAGATTCCGAATCCGAAGTACTACAAATTTGTAACAAAGCCGCCTTTTGATCATCTACCGCCACATCAAAACCAGTGGGAACAGTAGAAAATATTGTAAGCGCTGAAAGGTCTAATGGACAATCAAATAAGATCCTAACCCCACATACGTTGAGCATGTGACACGGTGGGAATTGGAAACCCCCACCTTTGCTCAAACATGTCTGCAAAAAGATGAAACATATTAATTCCCCAAAATAAAAGCTTTATATATACATATGCTTATGTATATCTATTCACACACACCAAGCAGACACAACAAACAGGTATTTATGTATGTTTATTAACGTTAATTGTGCAGAAGAAAACTCACAAATTTCATAGAGATGAACAGGATTCGTCCCTGCAAATACTTGAGAGACTCTAACAGCAAGAAACTTTACCTAAAAAAATTCTGTTCATCAAGATAAATAAAACCCATTAGTTAGAAAAACCCAATTAACCTATTCCACCATTGTGTATGCACATACATACATATAGCACATATACAAAAAGAAAAATATACATGTGTATGTTTATTAAAGTTAACTATGCAGAAAGAAACTCACAAATTTCATGGAGATGAAACAGGAACAAAATTTGTCACTACAAATACTTGGAGACACTTACAGCAAGAAACCTCACCTACAAAGACAAAACCGATTAGTTAGAAAAACCCAATTAGCACATTACACCATTGTGTATGCTTAAATATACAAAAAGAGAAAAATACACATATTTATACATATTAACAAATATTCAAGCATATATTATATATTTATCTATGCCATAACATGTCAAAGTGACACTTTTTTTGAGGATTAAGGGAAATGAATTTGAATAAAACACCTTCTTTTGATTTTTTTTTTTTTTTTTTTTCTCTTAACTTCTCTATTTCAAAAAATAACTTTTGTTTAACAACAATAGTGAAAATATAATTGAAAGCTTGGGGAGCAAAACCTTACAGATAGTGCCGAACGGCGTCGTTGCTGGCCTTTATAAGGTGGCGCGTCCACTGTTCTTGACTAGTTTTGAGTGTCGATTTTCAGTCCCTGGAGCTGGAACTGGAAGACTATACCCAAACAAATTGGATTACCCGACCCTGATCCAATTGTCAATGAGGCATCCGTGACTTGGGTTTTTTATTGATTGGCCCGCATCAAGAAAAAGTTTGGGCTGCCTCCAATACCCAAGCTGCGGGCCACGCAGATCGACCAAATAGGGCCTCTCACAAGTCACATGGTTCCTTTGAAATTTGAATAAATAGAAGTGGGCGGGGGTCGGATTGGGTTGGGTATTGGCTATTTCGAACACCCGACCCGTAACATGTGGGTCTGATTTTTCATACCCGAGACCCGGATACAGTAAACAAAATCCGCCGGGTCTCGGGTTTTGCGGGGCAGGTTGGGCTGACTGAGCGGCGGCAAGGTTAGAAAGTGAAGAAAGAAAGAGAGAAGAAGAAAAGGAAGTGAAGAAAGATAGAAGAAGAGAAAAAAAAAATATATATATATATTATATATAAAGCTGTGCGGCGGCCAGATGAGAAGTGGAAAAGGAAGGAAGAAAAAAGAAAAAAAGAAAAAAAGAAAAGAAAGAAGAAAGATAGTGAAGGTGTGCGGCTGCAAGGTTTGAGAAGTGAAAGAAGGAAAAAAAAAAAAACCAAAAAGAAGAAGAAAGTGAAGTGTGCGGCGGCTTAGGGTTTTTAATGTTTTAGGGTTAAAGGGTGTGGGGCGGGGTGGGTACCCGGGTTGGTAAAAAAATATACCCGAGACCCACCCTGCCCCGAACGGGTAATCAAGTACCCAACCTGGATCCGCGATTTTAACACTAAAATTCGGTCTTTGCAGGGTGGGTTAGGTCAGATGGGTTGGGTATTGCGGGTTTGGGCGGGTTTTGTTCACCCCTAATGGTAAATGCTATTTTGATGTTTGTTTGTAAATATGATAAGTACCATGTAAATTGCTATGTGGCAATTCATGTTTTACTTACTAATACAGTAAGTACCATGTAGATTGACACATTGTTTGGAAAATCACATTTTTAATGAAGAAATGTTACAAATATAGAATAGGTATTTTCTGTGTAATTGCTTGCTTGCCTTTTCATTGATACATGATGAATTTATATACATTCTTTGAGAGATTTACAAAGGAAAGTATTGTACAAAATTAAATGACAGTTGCTTTGGTTTTCCTTTCTTGCACTAGCCGTTGGGTTGATTGGGTTTACCATAATTGTAGGATTTCATTGCCTTATTTTGGATGTAGCCGTTGCTTGAGATTCCTTGGGAGGATTGTGTTCTTGCAGGTCACACACTTGCCTTCTAGAGAATATGGACGTTGCCTTGGGAGGATTTGTGGAGTTGAATGTGTTGGTTCCATTACGCCCCCGCAAGCGAGACACGTGGCACACGACGTTGAGCTTGGTTCGCATGAGAGAGAAATGAGAGAAAGCGGTGGGTTTAGTGAAGATGTCAGCGAGGTTGTCTTTGCTAGAGATGAAACGCACAACAAGGGTGTTAGAGGCGACTTTATCGCGGACAAAGTGGAAGTCGATTTCAATGTGTTTCGTACGGGCATGGAAGGCAGGGTTGGCGGATAAGTAGGTGGCGCCAATATTGTCACACCAAAGTGTAGGAGGATGGGGAAGAAAAATGCCAAGGTCACGAAGCAAGGATTGGAGCCAAATGAGTTCGGCAGCGGTGATGGCGAGGGTGCGATATTCAGATTCAGTGCTTGAGCGGGCAACAGTGCGATGTTTGCGAGAGGACCATGAGATGAGGTTGGGGCCAAGGAAGACGCAAAAGCCACCGGTGGATTTTCGGTCATTAGGGCAGCCGGCCCAATCAGCATCAGAGAAGGCTTGGAGGGTGCGAGAGGGGGACCGACGGAAAAGTAGTCCGTAGGAGATGGTGAATTTGAGATAGCGAAGGATGCGTTTTACAGCTTGGAGATGGATAGAGGTGGGGCGGTGCATGAATTGAGAAACTTTGTTGACGGCAAAGGAGATGTCGGGGCGGGTGAGGGAAAGATATTGGAGACCGCCAACAAGGCTGCGGTAAGAGGATGGGTCATTGAGTGGGTCCCCGGAGAGTAGAGATAGGGGATGGGCAGTGGACATGGGAGACTTGATGGGTTTAGCATTAGTCATGTTGCTTTTGCGAAGGAGATCCAAGATATAGCGTTGTTGAGATAGAATGAGACCATCAGGTGTAGAAATGGCTTCTATGCCAAGGAAGAAGTGAAGGGGGCCAAGGTCTTTGATTGCAAAGTCAACTCGGAGGGATTGCAGAAGTGAGGTGGTCTCGTGAGGAGTGGAACTGGTGATAAGTATGTCGTCAACGTAGATGAGGATGTATGTGGTATGTTAAGGGGTACACTGAGTGAATAGAGAGGAGTCAGAGCGAGATCCCACAAAACCAAGCTCAAGAAGACGATCACTTAGACGAGAAAACCAAGCGCGGGGAGCTTGCTTTAAACCGTACAGTGCCTTGTGTAGCTTGCAAACATGATTGGGGTATTGGGGATGAATAAAGCCAGGAGGTTGATCCATGTAGACGTCTTCGGAAAGCCATCCGTGAAGGAAGGCATTTTGTACATCAATCTGGCGAATAGACCATCCGGATGAGATTGCCAGAGAGAGAACTAAGCGAATGGTGGTGGGCTTGACCACCGGACTGTAGGTCTCGCCGTAGTCAATGCCATGTTGTTGATGAAAACCCTTCGCGACAAGTCGGGCTTTGTAGCGATCAATGGTGCCGTCGGCTTTGCGTTTGAGACGAAAAACCCATTTGCATCCAACAATGTTGGTATTGGGGGGTGGAGAGACCAGGGTCCAAGTACCATTGGTGAGTAACGCATCAAATTCAGTGTTCATGGCGGCGCGCCAGGCAGGGTGTGGAGCAGCAGAGGAGTAGCTGGTCGGTTCGACATCATCGGAGCAAGTGGTGGCAGTGAGTGCTTTTGGGAGAGGATACCGGATGAGTCCCTCTGGAATGGTCTTCGGTTTGAAAATGTTGTTCCTGGAGCGAGTTTGCATGCCATGTTGTCGGGGAGGAGGAGCTGGTGGAGCAGTTTCTGCAGGTGCAACCTGTGTACAAGAAGGAGAAATAGTGTTAGTAGTAGTAGGTGCTAATGAAGTGGGGGAGGTAACCTCAGCGAGAGTAGGAGGTGGTGGTGGAGTTGGGGGGTGACTCCGTGGGTTATGGAGGCTTGGAGGAGCGTGGGAGGGTGGGTTAGGGGAAGGAGGGAGAGAATAGAAGAGAGTGTGTTGAGAGGGTGGGTTCAAAGTGGAAGGGGAAGGACGAGAAAATGGGAAAGAAGATTCATCGAAAATGACATGTCGAGAAATATAGAGGCAGCCAGAGGGAAGATGAAGACATTTGTAGCCGCGATGGGAGGGACTATATCCGAGAAAGACACATTCGGTGGATCGATAATCTAGTTTGTGTCGGTTATAGGGGCGTAGGTGTGGCCAACACGCACATCCGAAAACGCGTAGAAATGTGTAGTTTGGGCGAAGGTTAAAAAGTGTTTGAAAGGGGGAGAGGTGATTTAGGACAGGAGAGGGTAATCTATTGATGAGATAGGACGCTGTTTGGAAAGCGTCATCCCAATAGGTTAAAGGAGTGGAAGAATTGGCTAGTAAAGTGAGGCCCATTTCTACTATGTGCTTGTGTTTGCGTTCTACAGACCCATTTTGTTTGTGAGTGTGAGGGCATGCTAAACGATGATGGATGCCATGTGAGGTAAAAAGAGGTCGGAGTTTTTGAAATTCACCACCGCCATCGGTTTGAATGGATTTAATTTTACGGTCAAAGAGCCTTTCGACATATGCCTGAAACTTAGGAAATATGGTGAAAACATCAGATTTGCATTTAATGGGATATAACCAAGAAAACTTGCTAAAATGATCAACAAAAATAACATAGTAACGAGCACCATTATTTGATAAAACAGGGGAAGGTCGGCGGGGCAAAGTGGTAGCTTCTTATTAGACGTGACGGGTAGGTGAAATTGAGACACAACTTGACGAAGTATTCGATCAGCAGGATGACCGAGACGCGCGTGCCAATCGTGATGAGAGGCACGTTCACTTGAAAAAACACTAGGTGGTGCGGCTGATGTAGAGGGGGACCATTGATAAAGTCCATTCTTACTCGGACCTTTGTGTAGAATCTTCCCGGAGATGCGATCCTTAACAAAAAAACAAGAAGGGTGAAATTCCATGAAAGCATTATTATCTAAAGTAAATTTTTGCACAGATAATAAATTTTTTGTAATTTTTGGAACATGCAAAACATTACGTAAAATAAAATTAGGTTGAGAGAATAGAGAGATGCCAATATTTTTGATGGCTAAGCGGGTACCATTGCCCACTTGAATTTGATCGGGGCCATCGTACTCTTCCGAGTGAATATTTAATTGATTTGAATCAGAGGTGACGTGGTGAGAAGCACCAGTGTCGGGATACCAGTTGAGATCCCGAGATGACGTGGCCATTGCATTGTAAGCTGTCAGATTTGGGCCAGGGGCTTGATGAGCTTGATTAAACCTGTTGTAACAGGTGAGGGCCGAATGGCCCAATTTTCCACAGTCTTGACATGTGGGTCTGGACCTTGAGGAGCCCATATGCGGGCTGGGCCCTGAGGAACCCAATTGATGATGTGGGTTATATGGAAGGGGAGAGGGACCCAAAAGTCCTCCCTGACTTCTGGACGCAGACGAGTGAAGATGATGAGGACGCCCCCGTGATCGTTGTCCTTGGCCGGAGGAGCGCTGGAAGGCTCGATGACTGTCACGGCCACGGTGGAAGTTGGGGCTCCGAGCTGCGACGTTGGCTGTCGGAAAGGAGGAGTCTTCTTGATGGTGTTTTGCAAGCCGAGATTCGTGGGCGAGGAGATGCCCAAACAGCGTGTCAATGGAGAGAGTCTCCACACGAGTGGTTACGGATGTTACAAATGGGTCGTATTCGGAACCCAAACCGCCGAGGAGATAGGAGGTGAGTTCTGCGTCACTGATTTGGTGTCCGGCAGCAGCAAGAGTGGTGGTGGTGTGCTTGATTTGGTGATAATAATCTGAGATACTCAAATTTCCTTTCTTGGCAGTGGTAAGTTGAAGACGGAGGGTTAATACACGGGCTTGAGATTCTGCAGTGAAAGATTTATCCAGTGTCTTCCATAGCTCCTGGGCAGTTTTGCAACCAAGGACCTGAGGCAGCAATTCATCGGAGATGGAGGACATGAGCATGCTGAGGACCAATTGATCCTGGCGGAGGCAGTGAAGGGTGTCAGGATCGGTGGAGGGACCGCCAGAAGAGTTGGAGATGGGTGGGCTGGGGGTATTTGTGCCGTCAACGTACCCATAGAGATCATGACCTCGGAGGAATGGTTCCACAAGGCCACGCCACGTCATGTAGTTTGTTTTATTGAGCTTGGTGATGGATTGGGCAAAACTGGAGAGAGGAGCTATGGGAAGGGCTTGCTGGGTATTGATGGGAGTGATGTTTGGGGTGGTTTCGGGGGAGGCAATTTCAGTGGAGGCAGAAGCCATTGGAGAAGAGCAGCAGGTGTTTGAAGAAATGCTTCAAAGGCGAGAAGAAAAAAAAAATGACGACGTAAGTCGCTCGTTCAAAGCTCTGATACCATATAGAATAGGTATTTTCTGTGTAATTGCTTGCTTGCATTTTCATTGATACATGATGAATTTATATACATTCTTTGAGAGATTTACAAAGGAAAGTATTGTACAAAATTAAATGACAGTTGCTTTGGTTTTCCTTTCTTGCACTAGCCGTTGGGTTGATTGGGTTTACCATAATTGTAGGATTTCATTGCCTTATTTTGGATGTAGCCGTTGCTTGAGATTCCTTGGGAGGATTGTGTTCTTGCAGGTCACACACTTGCCTTCTAGAGAATATGGACGTTGCCTTGGGAGGATTTGTGGAGTTGAATGTGTTGGTTCCATTAACAAATTCATCTATTGTCCATCTTTTGTGCAAATCCACCATTAAATCTATGCAACACACATGTGATCCAACAGATTCAATAATAGATTTGTCTGTCTCTTGTACAGAGATGGGGAAGATGAAAACAAAATATTTTTCTTTTTAATATGATTAATAAGACATGTGACATATGTTATTGGAGCACATGATTCTCATAAACATTTTTAAAATGCACATAAAAATCAAATACTCTAAAAAAATATAGATAAATTTAATAGACTGACTTAAATAAATTTTCTACTACTCAGCTCGAAGAATTTCTTTATCAAAGCAAAAATAACTCCACCTCCAATAGATGGGTTGCTGTTTATTATAATCGCATTATGTGTCCCAAATGCAGTGCTTAAGATCCCACATATAGTTTTCAAGATGCCACATCCCATAATAGTATGGCCATGTTGTGTACAGTGAATTTACCATACTTATCTCTTTATTGTTTGGTTATTTCACCCATAATTAAGAGAATTACAATAAAAATCGTAGTATATTTTAAACATTTTGGATTAAATTTTCAGCAATTTTATTGTTGAAATTGCTAATAATTATTATAATAAATGTAAAAGAGTTATTATGAGATCTACCGATTTGATCAATCAATAGGCCGGTGGAAATATGAACAACAACTTGCTGGAGATGGACTATTCAAACATTTTGCCTTGTTCTTATAGGTTCTGCTGGTCAGCGAATTTATGATATTGAGTACCACATTTATAGGTCCAACTCCTAACCAATATTGGCCATATCTGCAAGAACCATCTTTTTCTTTGTTAGTTAAATGAAAGTCCTTATTATTTGCCAGTGGATCCTACTTCCCATTAATGAATATGATCAAAATTTATTGTATAATCTAATGATATTGGACCCTTTTTTTTAAAAAATAATAATAATAATAATAATAAATTATTAAAAAAAAAAAAAAAAAAAAAAAAAAACAAGAGAGAGTTATCAGTATCACTGTGCATTGGGGATTGAAGCCTGTTTACAACAACGAAAAATAAATAAATAAATTATAAGTACAATGGCACAGAAAAATCAAGTTTAGCTCTCACTTGCTTTTCTTTATTTTAAGGCAAAAATACAAAATGATGTGTAATAAGCTCCCTAGTGATTAAAAAGTGACTTAGGGTTTATTTGGGTGTACGCTTAAGGAGCTTAAAAGTACGTTTAACACTAAAAAAGTTTATTTGAAGAAAAAAAGTAGTCGTTTGATAAAAAAAAATTGAAAACGCTTTTAAAAGTCTAAAAAACTTAAAAATGGTCAAAACACATTTGTCAAAAGCTTAAAAATAAAGTTTTAGCCAAAAAAACGTTTTTTTTTTTTTACTTAAAAACTTTATTTTTCAAACACAATTCCAAACATACTTTTAAAACTCTCGCTAGTAAGCATAAATGACCAATAACTTACCACCCCTGGTGACCAATAACTTAGCAATATTAATATGACACATGTCCCCAATAATACAAATATAAAAAGATAAAGAAAAAATATAGGAGGTGGTCGGACCACTCCAAATTAGCTGGAGGTGGTTTGACAATAGTTTCCATCAAGATAACAAACGAAAGCTCATGGTTAAAAGTTTATATTGAAGTCATTTTTAAACCCTAAAAAGCAAAATCAAACCTTCCCTTTAATAACCTTAATTTTACCATTTTGAATTTTTGATGCAAAAACCTGCAAACTTACTACATATCATTTCAAGAAAATTTCAACTATACTACTGCATGGCTCAACCAGTAGAACGTGAGAATTCTGCCTTGCTCGATACATGGTGGAGAACAAAAGCACAAGAAGACACAGGATATGCAGCATATAAATTATAATATTGTGATTGGGGGAGCACATTTAATGAAGAAAATGGCATCTGAGCAGCAAATTCGGCGGCATATATGCACTGTCAGTCTGTCTGTCACTATCTTTGTGTATGGTCCATAATCTTCGTAGCTTGCATGAAGGCATGAAATGATGAAAAGCCCCTTAATTAGTGCAGCGTAGGTGAGCCGCTTAAACAGCTTCAAAAGGCTCGCAATATAAGAAGAAAGGCCGATGGGACTCAAAAGAAGTCACTCAAGCATTGAAACAAACACACAAACTGCAGAAGTTTGCAGATTTAAACCGTTAATTAAGCTGTCATCTGTGTCAGCTGGTATAAGGAGGGCTATTCAGTATGCGGATTACGTCCATTTTCCAAGGGGCTCTTCTGAGCTTCTTGGTGTGCTGCTTGCTTGCTGTGAGCTGCTATGGTGAGGCCCCTTCAGGTACATGTTTGTTCTCAAAATTGACTAGCAGCTACTAGTACTTAGTGATATTTTAGAGTAAAATTGCTACTCTTTATGTGTTTTAAGTGACTCACATGAAAAACCACTTAAAATATATTATAAGCATACTTAGGATTGCAATATGCGTTAAGGAGCTTAAAGTACTTTTAATACATTTGTTCTCAAAACACAAGAAGGATATTTTCTGTAATTTTTTTAACGGTTTAGATTTAATTTCAAGTTTTTTACCAGAAAAATGAAGGGAGATAGTGGAATTAAGCATAGATGGTTGAAAAAAAACAAAAAAAAAAACTATAGAAAATCTCTTGGTAGTAGCCATATGATATTTTAGAATAATGTTACTTTTCACACCAATTTATCATATCGGTTGACGTGACAGTGTTTTAAGTAACGCTTTTTTTTTTAGTAATTGACATAAAAAAACTACTTAAAATACGCTACCGATATGAAATGTATATGAAAAGTAGTATTACTCGATATTTTAACATTGACATTCTTGCATCATATAAAATTATGGATGAATCACCCTGATCTTGTGTTATGTGTTTGTGTAGGGCTCACTGTAACCAATGATGGAAAGCCTCAAATTGAAGAAGTGGCTGCAGATCTCAACCCAGAAGAGAAATTTTATTTCAAGAAACATCTTCCACATGCCCCGTACTTCAAGAAACCACTTCCACCATTTAAGAAGCACCTTCCACCACCTATTCCAATTTATAAGAAGCCCCTTCCACCGCCCATTTCACTTCCACCGTCAATTCCAATTTATAAGAAGCCTTTTCCACCGTCCATCCCAATTTATAAGAAGCCACTTCCACCGCCCATTCCAATTTATAAGAAGCCTTTTCCACCGTCCATTCCAATTTATAAGAAGCCACTTCCACCGCCTATTCCAGTTTTCGAGAAACCACTTCCACCTCCTGTTCCTATTTTCAAGAAACCAATTCCACATGAGCATCCTTTTTTCAAGAAGCCATTTCCACCAAAAGTTCCAATTTTCAATAAGCCGTTACCACCACCAATTCCAATCTTCAAGAAGCCACTTCCACCACCTATTCCAGATTTTAAGAAGCCATTTCTTCCACCAATTCCAGACTTCAAAAAGCCATTTCCTCCACATCCCTTTTTCAAGAAACCACTTCTCCATCCAATTCCATTTCATAAGAAGCCACTTTTGCCTCCACTCCCATTTCACAAACCAATCATCAAGAAGCCTATTCCTTAGGAAATAAGTATTGCTTTAGTACTACTACTCAATAAATTAGGTGAGTGAAGAGTGGAAAGACTCACGATGAGTACTGATTGTTATTTCCCTTTATTTATAATGATGCTGCTGTAATTATGATTTGGTTACTATAAAATTAATAAAAAGTGACTTACGCTTATGAAAATTGCTAGTGCTTTCACTTTTACAATCAATCAACATTCAATCCTAATCAATAATCATGGTATTTCTTCAAGTCCAAACCTATAAAGGGCCACTTCTCTTGAGATCACTAGTTCATCAACTCCTCCGCTTTCACCCTATTGGATCACTCAATCACCACCTATCTTAAAAGTGAATTTAATCATTTAAATTGGATTCGGCTTACATGATCTTATTAAAATAACAGCATGTATGCAGTAGTTTAATCAACGGTCAAGATTGAATTTCTCAAAATCTCTCTTCATTTTCTCTCTCTCTCTCATATTAAAAGCTTCTAAAAGTAAGTTAACTTTAAGATTCAATCTTGATCGTTGATTAAATTACACCTTATATGTTATTATTAAAATAACAGCATGTAAGCCTGATCCATTTAAATTAAATATTTTAACACTCACTCTTATTTGTAAAATCAAAAAATACGTGAACTATTTTAATTGAAATGGGGGATAAATTATATAGTCCAGGTTAGAAGACATAATATTTGGTCTAATACTATGTTAAATTACAATTTACCCAAATTTTATGCTAAAAAATTCGATGAAGTAGACATTATAACAGTAAAGAACAACTGCCTCTTAGGAGCTTGGGCTGGGGATAACAGTAATAACATCAAATTTGGATATAAACAACCTTAGAAACGAAAGAGCAACTCAAATTAGGATATCAATGTAATTAATGACGGGCAAAGAAAGGGGAATGAAAAAATTATGTAACATATGCAAAGGCAGGACTGAAAAATCAGCCTAAAATACAAACCAAGGAAGCTGAACAAGTCAAACTCAAATTGGGCCCAAAACAAGCACAAGCAAAGAATCTATTTGATTATGTGATTTCGTAGGCCAAAAGCATAATTTTAAATAAAATTGTAAAAAGTGTATTGTTTAGACGTGCTTTTTTAAAAAATTACGATTTAAAATATTAGAAAAACTTGTAGTTTCAAATCACGGGTAAGAGGATGTGTTTTAAAAAACACACGATGTCAAAACCTAAAATGTGATTTTAAAGGTCAATTTGTGATTTCCCAAATGTTTAACTATGTTTTTAAAATCACCCGCTTTTAAATTGCTAAATTTTAAATTGCATATTTTGAAACTATAAATCCAAACGGACCACAAACACAGCTGATAAACAAAAAGAGCCTAATAACATCGTCCGACCTCGAGATCCATCCTCACAAATTGGCAGGGAAGGATTGAAATTTAAACAAAGAGTTAACCCTATTCCTCACAAATTGGCAGGGAAGGATTGAAATTTAAACAAAGAGTTAACCCTATTCCTAATCTAGAAAAGGGTATTTAAGAGCACATTAGCTACATTTCTGGGCATACCCCCCCAAGAAATTCTGGCATTCAATAAATCTGCTTTTCTATTAAAACATCAAACTCAAAAGGTTAAGCTTTTATTTGAAGAAGTTCAACTAATTAACACATAAACCATACCAAGTCATAAACCCAACTGAGCAGTGATTCTCATAAGAGTTTCTAAAGTCATCTGGCAAATATGTAAGTTTCTTGATATGCCAATTGCAATATTTCAGAACCAAATATATATAGGCTAGAAAATCATGTGGTTTCAGCAGAGACCCAATAAGAGATTGTATTTAAGATGTTACTTGTAAGACTAAACAAATCTTATACCTTGCTATGGCTGCAGGTGGATGGACAAGATACATGAGTGACATCAAATGCACTTAGAATATTAATGGGTACAGTCTATTTAACCCTCTCAAATTACTACTTCAATGACAATCTACCCCTCAAACTATCAATTGCGATAATTTACCCCCTAAACTACCAAAACAATGACAATGTACCCCCAGTTTTTTTAAAAAAAATGACGAAATTACCCTTACTAAAATAAAAATAAAAATAAAAATACTAAGTTTTAATATTTTTTTTTCAAAATTTTAAGGGTAGTTTTGTCTTATTGAATATATAGGGGTAATTTCGTAATTTTGCTAGCATTGTGGGGTACATTGTCATTGTTTTGATAGTTTGATGGATAAATTGTCGTAATTGATACTTTGGAGGGTAAATTGTCATTAAGATGGTAGTTTGAGGGGGTTAAGTGGACTTTACCTAATATTAATTAAAATGATAAATCAGCTTAAACTTTTGAAATAAGTGATGGTTTAACATAATATTAGATTAAGATTTCTGATTTTTAACCTTATTTCTGTCATTCACTTCTCTTTTCAATTAACTTATAATGGGTATAATTTGGATCATTCAGTGGGTACCAAAATTGGTGGTTCGACATTCGACAGTTCTGGCCGGCTTTCAAGCCCAAAGTACAGGTTGGGATTGAATGCTTGAGCCCGTAGAACGTGACAATGATAAATTTCGTCGGTGGATAGCAAATTTATAGTCAATGAAAGCACCAAAAGACAACCCTCATTCAATGACGCAAATCGCATCTGAGCAGCAAATTCGGCGGGCCGTGTCACTATCTTTTCCCCTTATTGCATATATTATATATTTTATATGGGTTAAATTTACTTTATTTCCTTAATTTGAACCCTAATATTTAAAAATTAGCAATGCAATCCTCTAATGTTTTAAATATTTTTAATTAAGATCCTCAGTTACCAATTTTCATCTAATTTGACGAAAATTTAAAAAAAGCATTGAGGGTAATTATGAATGTTTCAAACATTTTTAATTCCGACCCTTCGTTATTAATTTTCATTTAATTTGATGAAAATTTTAAAAAAAAAACATTGAGGGTAATTATGTAATTTCATAAATTTCCGTCTAAATTGACAAAAATTAGTAACGAAAGGTCTAAATTTAAAATTTTTGAAACATTAGGGAGTACATTGTCAATTTTTAAATATTAGCGTTTGAATTGAAAAACTATTGAAACTTCATAGGGGTAAACTAAATTTAACCCATTTTCCATTAACACCATACCATGTGTGAAGCCATTAGAGCACGTTTGGAACTGCATATAAAAATAGAATTTTTAAAGCAAAAAAAAAAAAAAAATTATAAAAAACATCATTTTTAGAACCTGTTTGAAATTGTATTAAAGAACATAAAAAGTATTTTTAATACTTACAATTGTGTTAAATAAAAAGCTGATATGTTTGGTAAAAAACTCTAAAAGTACTTCTTTTAACTTTTTTTACTTTAAAAATTGTCAAAATACACTTTTGGAAAAAAGCTTTAAAATCAAATTTATTCTGAAAAACTCTTTTGACTTTAAAAACTCTATTTTTCAACGCAATCCCAAACATGCTTTTAAGATTTTCTCAAAAGTGCATTTTAACTCTTTTTTAAAGTAAATAAAAAATCAAAGAAGTACTTTTTGTATTTTTTTTTTTTTGGCCGTGCACATCATCTTTTTATTTAGCACAATTTTTTTCAATTTTAAAAATATTTATTAAGCTTTCTAACAGAACTCAGAATTCCAAACAAGCTCTTATAGCATAGTGCCCGCTTAGAGTGCTTCACTATTATACGCTCTCAATATAAGATGCCTGAAGGCCATGGACTCAAAGACGTCGCTCAAGCCTTGAAACAAATTGCACAAGAGCAGCAAATTCGGCGGCACTGTCACTATCTTTGTATATGGTCCATAAACTTCGTACCATGCATGAAGGCATGAAGCCCTTAGTTAGTGCACCTAATTAGCCAAATCCGTTTAAACAGCTTCACTGAGATCACAATATAAAAAGAAGGCCGATGGGACTCAAATTAACTCACTCAGGCATTGAAACAAACACACAAACTGCAGAAGTTTACAGCTTTAAACTGTTAAGCTGTCATCTCTCTTCAGTTTACCATATATCACAGGGTGGTATAAGGAGGCTTATTCAGTATGCAGATTAAGTCCCTTTGCCATGGGGCTCTTCTGGGCTTCTTTGTGTGCTGCTTGTTTGCTGTCAGCTGCTATGGCGAGGCCAGTACTTCAGGTACATTTGTTCTCAAAACACAAGAAGAATATTTTTTGTAATTTTTTCAACGATCTAGATTTAATTTCAAGTTTTCTAAGAGAGAAAGTGGAATTAAGCATAGATGGTTGAAAAAAACTACAGGAAATCTCTTGGTAGTAGCCATATGATATTTTAAAATAATGTTACTTTTCACGCTAATTTATCATATCGGCTAATATGACGTATTTTAAGTAACATTTTTTTTTTTAGTAACCGACATAAAAAAACTACTTAAAACACGCTACCGATATGAAATGTATGATAAATGACTGTGAAAAGTAGCATTACTCGATATTTTAGCATTGACATTCTTGCATCATATCAAAATTATGGATGAATCACCCTGATCTTGTGTTATGTGTTTGTGCAGGGCTCACTGTAAACAATGATGGAAAGCCTCAAGAAGAGAAATATTATTTCAAGAAACCTTTTCCACATGCCCCATACTATCAGGAGCCATTTCCACTCTTTAAAAAACCATTTCCACCATTTAAGAAGCCTCATTCACCACACATGTCAATTTTCAAGAAACCACTTCCACATAAGCATCATTTTTTCAAGAAACCACTTCCACATAAGCATCATATTTTCAAGAAACCACTTCCACATAAGCATCATATTTTCAAGAAACAACTTCCACATAAGCATCATATTTTCAAGAAACCACTTCCACATAAGCATCATATTTTCAAGAAGAAACCTCTTCCACATAAGCATCATATTTTCAAGAAACCACTTCCACATAAGCATCATATTTTCAAGAAACCACTTCCACATAAGCATCATATTTTCAAGAAACCACTTCCACACAAGCACAAGCATCATATTCTCAAGAAACACCTTCCACATAAGCATCATATCTTCAAGAAACCACATCCACACAAGCACCATATTCTCAAGAAACCACTTCCACCAAAAGTTCTAATGGTCAAGAAGGCTTCAGATGTACCAATTTCAATCTTCAAGAAATCACTTCCACCACATATTCCAGTTTTTGAGAAACCAATTCACCCAAAAGTTCCAGATTTGAAGAGACCATTTCTTCCACCAATTACAGAGCCACTTCTGCCCTCACTTCCAGTTCACAAAACAATAATCAAACTCATTCCTTAGGAAAAGGGATTGCTTTAGTACTACTACTGCAGTAAAGTGAGTGAAGAGTGGAAAGACTCGGTGATTGTTATTTATTTCCCTTCATGTATCATCTGATGCTGCTGTAATTATTATTTTGGTTAATTTAAAATTATGAAAAAGTGAATTATGCTTACTAATATTGCTTGTACTTACACTTTTACAATCAATTAACATTCATTGGCACTAACTAATATTAGGCCCATAAAAGTTCCTTTCACTTATACATCAATGATGAACTATGGTTACATCCCAAAGTCGATGGTAATCACAAAAGTAAATAGGTGGCAAGCAAAACAATAAATACATAAATTAGTCCCTGCCATTAGAAAAGTTGACAGAATTTGTTAATGTGTCACATCATCACCAATCAGAGTGTGAAACATCTCACTTACAATATATATATATATATATTAAAAACAAAATATAAAACACAAATTAAAAAAACAAAAGGAAAAACAAGTGACAAAGGGTCTCAATTTATAAAAGAATTTGCTTGAGCAATGCAAAAGGATGGAGAGAAACAAAAAAGCTAGAACCGTGATTATGATGAAGAAACTAATGGTTGTGTCGAGCTCGAATCCGATTCGAGGAAGTTTACAGGCCGCAAACAAGGCGGACAATATGCATTGATCACATTCTCGTAGTTAACTTCCATCTGACCACTCTTCACATCAAGCTCATCATTTTCAACAGCATTCTGACCATAAAGAACAAAACATATCAGGTTTTTGGTGAATTATAACAAGTTAAAATAACACTTAACACTATGCAACTACTCCATGATTAAGGACTAAGGTATATGCCCTTAAAAGCCCCCACTTATTGGGGAAGAATTCCTGCATGCTAGAAATTTCATGAATTAGACTTGTGAGGAATAACTTGATAACATCAACCCTTGAAATGGCGACCCTTGTATGTGAGTATGATCTGGTCAATGCCTCTTGAAAGCTAGGGCATAATTGTAATAACATCAAATGAGGATATAAACAACCCCAGAAAGCAAAGAACTCCTCAAAGTAGGATATCAAGGTAATGGCAGGCAAACAAAGGGGAATCCGAAAATGATATAACACGCAAGCGAAATGGAATCATATTAACACATTACAATAAGAAAGATACATGGATTTGCCAGCCAGACAGAAGAGGTAGAGCAAGTTTAGGACCAACAAAAAAGAATTAACACATATTTTTTTGGTAAGCAAATAATTAACAAAACTAATGGCTTCTTGGCCTAGTGGTTGTGGGGTAAGCACTATGAGAACTCAATTGGAGCAAGGTCAAGAGTTCAAAAGATCAGTCAGTATGAAGTGAGAGACTCTTTACTTATTGAGAAACCATTTTAACCTCTTGGTGAAATATAAAGAGATTGTAAAGGACCAAATATACCTGGATAGAGTAATGGTGGAATGAGGGTAGAAACCGTTTCTTGCAGTACTCATTAAACATCAAAGTGAACAAGAGGAGTGGAATTGTTGATATGGAAGCAGCTGGCTTTGCCTTCAGTCCAAAAAGACCAATCATCGTGATTTGCATAAGAATGATCGCAATGAGAATATAAAGATGAATGTATGGCCAGTATTGTCCACATGTCTCGTACACAGTGTCATATACATCTTCAATCTGCAAATATTGTCATCATAATCCTTGAAATTTGTTACTCGGAGAACATAACCTAGTTAATACTCGAAGATTATTTCCTTCAATGTGTATATCAATCCTCCCAATGATAGAAGCAGATACTAAGAGTTCCATACATGGAAGTGTTGGAAACGTTTGATTCAACTCAAGAAACAAATGTTTCTACATACTACAGAACTAAATATGTCAAGATAGTTAAACCATCATGCTCAAATTTGAATAGTTTGTATGGAATTTCTTGCAAATGCTTTGACACCAAAATGACCATTTCACAAGGGACAACAGTTACTGAGTTGTTATGACTGTATGCAGAATCTCTTCTTTTCTTTTTTTTTGTTCAAGCATGCCCAGTTTTGCACCTGAAATTTAGAAGAGAAAAATGCCATGGGCATTGAAATGGCTTCCAATTGCTAACACTTGCTAGAATCATATATATTTAGTTAAAAATAATTGCAAGCTCATGTAATGGATGATAATTTGTCTTGCACGAAGAATTTTGTCATGAAGAAGCCTATATTGTTTATAAGGAGAAAAGTACAAAACCAACGAATGATTTTCTGCTTGGTTTTAAGTTAGATAATCAATTACTTACGAAGACTGGGACTAAAAGGGGCTTTACCATGCTTAAACAAGTATCAATTGAAGTGGGAAGGACTAAAAAAACAGAAGCTTAAAAAATCTTTCCTCTTCCGTTCTTTTTTGGCTGAGTTTTTAATGACTGCGAACTTGGCATTGTTAAAGTAATAATATGGCTCAAGGGTGAAACACTAGTACAGAGAAGCAGCCAATTACATATAAAATAATACAGCTGGTTGATATGAGAAAAGTAAGAAATTCAACCTGGTTGATATAAACAACATAGCCTAGACAGAAGTAGCCAATAAGAAATGGAAGCAGCAATGGTGCGACAACTGCATATACCATACCAATCAGTACAGACAAGGAGACCATAGGAATAATTCTAAAGTAGGGCAGCGAATAAAGATAAGGATTTTTCTCCCCCCGACGGCCAAATGTATTTGATTTTATAGCATGCCAAATAAGTAAGCCAGGCTGAAGAATCTCAAAAGAAAACCCTGAAAGCCCATCTGTCAAGATGTATGTAATGAAGAAATCTGCCTGAAACACAATATATTAGCTGTCGAACCTATAAGAACAGTACAAAGACAAACCTACTAAAGAGTCTGAATAATTTCCAAGCTTCCAATTTTATGCAAAATCTAAAACTAAATCAAGACAAGTAAAATAAATTTGGTAGTTCATTTTATGATGCCCTTTTTATCACAGTTTCAGAAAACAACATAAAACGACATGAGATGTAATGAAAGAAAAGTGAACATTATATGCCATAAAATGAATGAAGGTTAACCAGGCTTACTTGAGCAGAGACAGAACTAGCCAGACGACTAGGAAAACTCTTGGGATGAGTAAAAGATTCTCCGATTTCATCTAGTAAGGACCCCGATAACACGCTTAAAAAGAAAACATTTCCCACTAGAAAATAGAAAACCATGTTGCAAGCTTTAATCTCCTCCTTGCTCTTTGAGATACAACCAGCTAATTTAGCCATCCCAAACATTGCAAAGGGGACAATGTATATGAATCCTTTGAGAATGACACTAGGAAGATAACCTGTCAAGATAGAGCTTAATCCTGGTCTGTTGCATAATAAATGTGTTAGAAAAAGTTAAACGATATATTATTCGATTTGAAAACCAGAAAACATCGAGGCAACATGGTTTATTTTAAAGTTAAACACAACGTATAGACTAAGTACATGCAAATGATATCAAAGTAGTAAAAAAAAAAAAGAATACAAACACACAAAAAAAAAAAAAAAAAATGAATACACTCAATCTTAAAGTTCCTGGTGAACCTCAGATGTGAGAGAAACACCCTAATGTTACATCTATTAAAGTATTAATTAAATGATTGAATTTATTTATTCCTATCAGCTTAAAATTTTGGGATAAATTGTGATTTAACAACACCATACATGAATTAACTCCTAATAAAGTTTAAAGAGATTTGCCAACTCTGGTTATTTTGAGTTCTTAACTTGTATGGGTCATGTCACATTATGAAGTTTGAAAAAAATTTAGTGACTATCAAGTTGATTGTAGAAAAAAATGAAATTGAGGTTTTAAGATATAAGCAGAATAGATTCCACAAATATTAACTATCCCCACAAGGAGCACACCAAGAACAGAGTCCTTACATCAACTCTACAGCCATGGCTGGAGGGAACCATTTCTTTAGTTTCTCAAATTTAGCAATCCCTTGAACAGCAGTGACTGGGATGGCAAAGAAAATTGTAAGAAGTGATGCTGAAAGAACAACAACAATTTTGTTAAGTGGCAGTATCCTATAGGGAATCGCCAAGCTCCTCCATGATACATCCCTTGGCTCTGGAGCCATTTTAGTTATCCATAGAAGTGGATGCGAGTGCTGCTGAGATTGGGCGGCTAGTGCAGCACCCCAACGAGACTTGAATATAACAAAGGCAACAGGCAACTCCTACAAGAATGAAAGAACTCAAGATATGTAAAATTGGTGCATCTTCAAAAAGGCAAAATGTAACTTGTCCCAAAATTGTCTTAGTTATAAAGAGAGGGTTTGTGAGATCCACCAACAGCTTTTGCTTTTCTTTATCACTTGGGTGCTGGTGATTTTATAACTTGACGACTCAAAAGAACATTTCATGATGGATTGGTTTAACCTGTTCTACAGTCTTCTGTTACTGAAAGTTCATCTTAAATTTCAAGCACCCCAGAAAGAAAAGATGTACTACAAGAGTATGGTCTTAAGGAGGTGTAGCAGATGATTATTTTTATTTCTGCTTGACAAACCAGAAATAAAGTGACTTGTGCTTTAACTAAAACATTCACTTTAGTCTACTTACAAGTACTCCACAAGTATTTAAGCTTGACAACCCAGAGGATCATTGATAATTATATTTACTTATAAGGAGTTCAACAGAAGCTTCATTTTTATCACAAGTAAAATGACTCTAGGAAACACCCAAAAAAAAAAAACAATGTTAATTGAGGCAACAAATTCAGATTCCAGAAAAGAGGAAGCATCCCATTGAACCTAAGATCTCCCTCTCCATCCCATTCTTATAGAAAAATGAAATGTCATTTAAGCCAGAGCTCATTAGCATCCTCCACACATTTCTGAATTGAAGTGTAGAGACGTATGAAGAGAAAAGAAACTTATCCAAGTGGCTTAACTGAGAGAGTGCTACAAATACAAACTGTAGTTTCAAAGCAAAAAAAGAAAAAATGCACTCAGAATTTGTTAAAAAAACAGTAGTCTAACCATTATCCAAATGTTCAGACCAATTTAAATGCCCTCATCATCCATGCTAGTGTAAATTGTAACCATTGCCAACAACATAATTACCTGTTCCTTAATCACAATCTCATGCTGTAATTGGCGTATCTTTTCACAAAATACTTGAAGTTTTTCCTCTTGCAAGGATATCTTCACAGCATCTTCTCGAGCTGCATCAAAGAGCAAAGATTCTCTCTTATGTTTGTTAGCCATGGGCCTCTCTCTCAAGTCCTCTATCTTTCTTGCAATAGATTCTGCCTGGCTCTACATTTAAAAATATCTGTAAGAGGTGTCCATTACAAACAAGATAAAACTGAAAGGAATGATATCTCATGTGGGGCTATGATCATAAGGATGTTCACGGAATTTAATAGCTTTTCTTGAAGATTCCACATCTCATGTTGAAAAATTTAATGCACTAATGAAAAAAGTTTATTATTGTTGTGAGCCACCCCATCATTTTATTTGTAACCACTGATTCAAACTTGTTATTTTACTTCTTTCATTAGCACTTAAAATTTTGCCAATGAAAAATAAAATTAAACAACACACTGCGGCCAATTCTGTGGGACCGAAACTTAAATATAATTAGAAAGGTTATTCTTAAACAAAGCAAACTCTCATGCAAACAAGGCTAGAGCTTATTGTCCAGCTGTATGCTGATGTTCATGAATAAGAGAAAAGCTCCTATATGTGAAAATTAAGTTTAAAAAGTCTCTCACTTCACACCTCTCAGGCCAATTTTCGATTCGATAAAACGAACAGGTAACTGCAGGAGCAGGATGACGCAAGTGCCAACAGAATCAATCAGCTGAAGAAAATAAACACTTCATTTTAATATTCTAGGGCATTTATTTTAAGTCTCCATCATATCCACACTCATCAAGGAAGCTGAGCATCCCCAAAAGAAGCCAAAACAATTTAGATAATGTTTTCATGAAAATATTTGTTGTCATGACGTCCCCAACAACCAACCAGCAATAGTTGTTACTCGTCCATTGAGATCCTACTAGTCCAAAACTTTATATGTATTAATAAAACTATCCTTAGGGCAAAAAAACAGTTAGAAGTACAACTATATATCCGCAAGAATTGAAATGACAAGGACAAATACTGATACAGTAAATTATGTGGACATTGCAAGAATTAGCAGTTTCAAACAATTGAAACCTTACCAATAACTCCTCAATATCTTTTCCATTGTATAACATTTGATAGGAATGATAAGTGTACGGATGATGCTTAGAAAAGAAGTGATCAACAGAACACCCATGAGCCTTGTGTTCAGGGCAAAATGGAATTTCCTGAACTAGAATAGTAAACTGGTCAGGTCTATGCCTCAACTTCTTAAGTTGTTGAATCCTCTTAACCAAAATCTCGTTATATTCCTGGAGATGAAAAAATGGAGGATGTAAACTTCTCTGAATTTTGAAATAAAAAAACCAACAAACCATCTTTGTCTGTACAGGATAAAAGGAGTGAGACTTGCTTATACAGCAACTGTCACGCTAGAATTCCTCTACTAAAAGCATACCATTTCAGAGTGAACTATTAAACATATAGGTAGACATCTAACTGCACAAACTCACCTCATATAGCAGGTATAATCCATAGAAAGATATAAACCATAAGCATAAAAAATGTACCCAAAGTCTGCAGATTAGAAAAGGAAGAAATTCTGTAAGCAACTTTGCTTTTAATGTTGTCAGTTCAGCTTATATGATATGCTGTGCTGAATCAAAGAAAGTACCTAACACCAAGGAAACAATCTGTACAAGTATGATAAACATTTGTGCTTTTCATAGTTGTATATGCATATGTATGTATGTATATGCGGAATCACTCCCAGATATGGATATATAGCTAAAAAATAAACCAAATTCTACAAGTGAAATCTATGTTAAATCATTGATGATATCGAATCCTCACTTAATGCAGTTATACTTCCAAAATTAGAAGTATGAGATACAAACTTGAGGATTGAAGGGTATGCTTTTCTTGTTTTGCTCTTTCTATGTAGGAACATATCATTATTTAAGTCAATCTGAGAAAATCATCTACATATCTAGCATTAAATCCACAGGTTTTTTTTTTCCTGTTTTTCTCATGACATACAAGTGCACATACACACATAGAAATGTACGTGCATATCAAAATGCTATCCTGGTGCATATAATTAAATTAAAAAAGAAGAAAAATAGTTGCATCCAACATTTTAGGATCAACAGCCATAGTTGATGGTTCTTAGATTATAGATTTGGAACTAAAATCTAGAAAAAAAAAAAAAAAAAAAAAAACTCAGGAAATGATGTTGCAAGATGTTCACATTTTACTACATGCGGGTTTTTGTAATGGGTTTATGAGCAAGGATAAGACAATCTCACCTGTTAGAACCTCGACTAATGTTAGATATTGTAAAAGAATCCATGGAATAATAGGTCCGATATGGGGCATCCTGGCCATTGTAATTGACTGGGAGAAGCACCACCAATCCAACAAGAGAGCATACAACAAAAAATTTGATACTGCAAAATGAGCACATTCAGAATAAATGACGAGCTAAGAGAATCATTCTCAAGAAAAATTTGAAAAAATTCTAGAGTGTTCAAAGCATTGTTGATAAACTAAATCATTGCATACACCATTACGAAAATATAATCGCAGTAATTTCTTAGAATCAACTGCATTCATTTCTCCAATGTTTGAGACGACAACATTTGGCAAAGACACACACATCATAAAACTGAAAATGTAGAATAAATCTAATAATAGTTCAAGATTCTACATATTTTCTTTAAAACGAATCAAATTTACATTTCAATATTGGAAAACTACACCGAAGTTCACACTTTAGATATGAACAAGGTGAAATATTCGTGATTAAGCAATTAATCAGCATTCTGTGATTCAAACTATAAGTATGGAACATAAGACAGAAATAGCTGATGAGTTATTGAAGGAAATCCATTAAAAATGTAAGCTTTTTTTTTTTTTTTTTTCTTAAAATAAAGGTAACAGACGGAGAGATTGTCATTATAACTCAAATGATTTGGGAAACCCCCTGAAAGATTCATTAACCTTTAATTTATGCAGTATCCATTGAAGTCTCATTGTCTAAATAAGCCAACCAATTTTGTGTATGATTTGTACCCACCTAAATTCATAGACTGACCATCTCAAATTCCGAACAGACAACATTGAACTCACCAATCATTTGCAAACCATTGGATAGACAATTTTTCAATGGAAAAAACTTCCATAAAAGATATTCCAACAACCCATGTAGTAAAAAAAAAAAAAAAACTTTGGACACCATTTCTTTCAATATATATTCATTCATTCTGGTTTCAACCTTGACTAACAGGAAAGATTTAACCATATCTGCGCTTTTAAAGTCACTTATATAGCATAATCTCTCCATAATATTCTAACAAAAACCAACTAACCAAGGAATAGTAACGGAGAGAGTTCACGTAAAGAGACAGAAGAACTTCAAAAAAAAAAAAAAACTGACCCGAATTTGAAGAGTCTGATGATGACAAGAGCGTCAAGGCCGCCAGTTTCGAGGATTTCGTCTTCAGTGACACGAAAAGCACGTGGAATCCAAGAAACGGAAGGGAGGAAGCGACAGAGAGAGAGGGAGCGATGGAAGTGAATGTGGTGGCGTTGGGAGAGACGACGAGCATAGTAGATGGGAGCGGTTGAGGGCTGTTTCTTCAAGATGGAGAAGAGGGAGAGAACTATGAAGGCCAAGCCTATGTTAATGGCCGCCGAAGCAAACAGGCTATGTGGGTTCATTTTCAGTTTCAGAGACACACACTAGAACAGAGAGAGCGAAACAGAGATCTCTCTCAATGTGCGGCAACGTAGTGAAACAGAGAGACAGAGGATGCCACCTTTGGTGGTACGTGGCAGGGGGACATGCGACGAGGACGTTGGGCAAGCGTAACTGGTTTGGCTGCTTACTATTTTCTTATCAAAATTCTCGATAACTTTGCAGCTTGGATTGTTAGCAATTTATTTATCTGAATAGTTCTTAATCATCCTGAACAAATAAGCTTATAAAGACACTTTCATATTTACAGTTTTTTTTTTTTTTTTTTTTCATATTTACTGATCAAATTAGATTAGGCCATTGACCATCTCATCTAAAAAACAATTGGCATCCAGTGAAAAAAACCAAAGCCTTTTATGGCATTCGAAATCGCACCCCGCAAGACATATTCTAAGAGTCATTTAAGTGAGTAGAGCAGGGCATTATTGAACCTCAACATTGGGTTCCTGCGACTCAAACCCATGACCCTAACTTTGATACCATTTGTTGGATCGGACATTTGACCATCTAATCTAAAAACTAATTAATTTCTAGTAAGAACATTTTCAATGGAAGAGCTAAATGTTACTTTTATCTAAAATAACTCTTCAAATATTTAAATAATTTCCTACATTAGATTGGCAAAAAAAAAAAAAAAATGTAAAATAGATATTTGATTGAAATAACTATAAAAAAAAAAGCTAAATGTAATAGGACTTTTAAATAACTTCCTACTTCTCACCTGTTTTCTCATTTTCCCAAATATTTTCCTACTTTTTCTCTGCATGTTCTCTTTTTTCCATTTTTCCTCTTACATGTTCTCTTTTTCCCAAAACTTTTTTTACTTTTAATAATATTTTAATAGAATAGATAGAAATATAACTAATCGGATATAGAAACATTTAAAAATGGCTCAACTAAACTAAATAGAAGTGAGTTTTGAGAAGCTATTTTACATAAAAATATGGTTCCTCCATTGGGAATCCTTTAAGGGAAGCCAAAGCCTTTTATGGCATTCAAAATCGCATCCCGCAAGTCATATTCTAAAAGCTGTCCAAGTGAGTAAAGCGGCATTATTGAACCTCAACACAAATTACTAGCTATCCCGACATCAACTTATTGAAAATTTGGATCCCTATTTCCCGCCTCTACAATTTTTTTTTTCTTTTAATTTTTTGACATCTTCACACAAGAAAATGGGGGAAGAATTCGAATTAGTGATCTTCGCTCCATTAGAAACATTGTTAAATCGACAAATTTTTCTTACAGATTCGAGGAAATTCTTTATATATTTTTAACGCATTTGATTTTACATATACTTTTAATAATATTAAGGGAATATGTGATTCTATTTTCTAAAAATAGAATATGAGAATTGCTTGCTACAGATATCAATTAAACAGGTAAGTGTAACTTATTTTATAATATATAAATTAGAGGAAGGCACCACTATTTCTTAATGTTTTCAATTGGAGGTGAATGCTATGGTTGTGTTTGGCAAAGGATTGAACTGGAACGGACCGAACCTAAAAATTTAAAAAATTCTTTTCAAAATTAATTCCAACATTCTTATTTTTTACATCACATCAATCACTTTTTATTACTATTTAAATAAAAAAAATCACTACAAAACAAATTTTTTCATTTTTTTATATAAAATATTCATACTTTTTTCTTTCATATCAATTAAATCTTCTACGGTACCATTCCACTCATTTTTTTCATTCCATTGCCAAACACAGATATATCTGTAGGTCCACTGCAATGGAGAAGTTCTCAGACCTTTTTTTAAAAAGCATTCATTACATTTTTAAAGCAGATTTGATGCCTTAACAGCAAGAAAAGTGAAGGATTAATATTTGATTTACTTTCCAAGAGTTGTTCAAAAAGTAAACAAGCATTTGATTTACTCCCCCACATGTTTCTAAACAGATGTTATTTTACTGTCTAATTTCCAAATCCATCCATAAAATAAACATAGGCTCATTGGGTTTGAATGGATTGGGTGCCCTTGTCCTCTCTTCTTTTGCCTGCATTTCATTTTTAGCCTTTCTAAAAGTAATTATCCTGTAATCAAACTTGCTCCAAATCCCATAAAGGACACGTCTCTTTTTAGGAGAACATGATTAACGTTTTGCCTTCCACATACGATATTTTGTTATGGAGGAGAGTATGTGAGCCATATATGACATTCAACCTTTTGGAATTGACATTCTATGCAATACTCAAGGATATTGCGTGGGATGTGGCCAATTTATAGGTAATCGGCCACTCAGAATGACCAATTTCTAAATAGTTGAATCACTTTCAATGGTTTGAGAGGTATGGCCACCGCCACCTCCTTTTGTTGTCAGGGATGATTATGACGGCTTCTAATGGCTTTGGAGGTGGTCGCATCGTCCCGTAGTCCCTTGGGTGACTACCACTTACTCATCATATGGAACAAGTGTCTATATTCTATTAGTGATAACGTTACACATTAATGATTTTTGTCAAAATTTTAAACGGAAGTTTAATGTAGAAAATTTTGCTAAAAACTAAAGTGGGACTATGTTCTTGCCTTTGACTTTTGTTGGAAAGTAAAACTGAACTCCGCCCCCGTCTATGTTTGCAGTTTGACGCTGACTTCGCCCGAGGCAAAACAGCATCAACAATAAGTTCTTAGTCACAATATCAAAAATTTGCACACCTTTAAGAAGCTTTTTTAAGAACTTTGTGGGCTTTTAAAAAGGTTGACTTCGACCATCCTTGTAAACCACCTAGCCATTGAGAATGACTATAAAGGTGACTCGCAGCAACCCCATGAGCCTAACCAACCTATTATGAGTTAGGAACTTAGGATGACAGAATCACCCCTATGTTATAAACAAATTCAATTATACAAATAAAATGCATGTAGTTGTCTCTTGTCACATTGTAAATTTTTCATATGACAAATACTATGCACCCCTTGATAAAACCAAATGGTTAACAATTTTTTGTTTCTTGGGTGAGTAGAAAGGACAAATCCAACATAGAATACCAACAAATCCAACCGGGTTAACTCCCAAATCCCAACCCACCAACCTCAAATTCAACCTCATTGAGAAAAAAAAATGAGAACCGGGTTGACCCAGGAAGCCAGTGGCACTTTTCTTAAAAAAAAATTATTATTTGAGAATGTGAAACGGCAAAGCAAAACGAGTTGAAAAGATAGAGGAAACACGCAGGCCAAGCAAAACAGAGAAGAAAGAGGCAGAAACGCAGAGTTTGACTTCGTCTTCCCCACAAGGAAATGGCTGAAGAAGAGGACATATTATTGTTGTCATTTATTATTATTATTATGGCAATGAAGGGGTCAGAGCTGACTGACAATGACTCGCCGTATACCCTTCTCCATATGATTCCAACTGCAAAACTCCAACAACTTCTCCACACTTCTATCTCTCTCTCTCTGCCTCTGTGTGTTTCATATGTTTCTGAGTCAACAAGAGCAAGAAAGGCAACAAGAACAAGTTCAAGTCTTGGGTCTTTGCTTTCGCTTTGATCGGATTCATGTTTCGTGTTTTCTGGTCTAAGACGTAGAGATTGGGTATACAATTTTCGTAGTCTCAAGTCAAGTCTTTCTTGCATTTTCTTTGCAGGTTCAGTTGATTCTCATTCTCCCTCTCTCTCTCTACTGTTATATCCTGCTTGTTCTCTGGAATTTCTGTATATATATATATGCTCTTTATATGTTCTTTTTCTTGTGTATAATTTCTTATTTTTCTGGGATCTCTCTCTCTCTGTCTCTCACTTCCCACTATTTTTCCTTGTATACTCATCTTATTCGTTAATTTCTTCTTCCTCTTCCTGGTCTTTGCTTTTTCTTTGTTTCTGCCACACGCCCACAAACGCACGCAAACAAAGATACCTTTTTTCTTTTTGTTCGGCATCAAAACTTTTATTTTATCAATAGATTGAGTTCTTGCCCATCTTGTTCTTTAATCTCCCTGTCGCATAAAGAAATGGAAATTGTTGAGAGTAGAAGCTTTTCAGAGCTCATGTCAGAGCTAATTGCGTTGGCTGACGAGGTTGTCTCACTGGCAAAAGACTTCGGCACCGAAAGAGAGATTTTCACTCAACTAGCTGTGCATTTTGAGAAATTTTCTCCAATTTTCAATGAACTAAGGGACAAAGACAAGTTCATGGACAATCCAACGATTCGAAAAGCAGTGGAATCCCTTGAGAGTGAGCTTAAACGCTGCAAATCTTTGATAGAAAGTCCCTATTCGAGCACATCCGTTTCCCATGTTGAGGAAACATCTCATGATCTTGGGCGGTCGCTAGGCCTTTTGCTCCTTGCTAGTCTTGATGTGTCTACATCTTTTAAACAAATCACTGGAGATTTGCATAAAGAGTTGATGAATGTGAGGTTTAGTTCGAATTCGAGTCCAACTTCGAGCCGGGGATCGGAATTTTCTAGTGAGTTGAAAGGGGTGGGGGAAATAGTGGAGGAGAGAATTAGTCTTGATATTGATGATGTTGTGTTGCAGCTCAAGTATGGTAACGATGAAGAATTTAAATTTGCACTTTGGGGATTGAATGAGTTGATTGGAAGCCAAAAGGTTAGTAATGAATTGATTAATGATGAAGGGGTTATTCCAATTCTGTTTAATCGTTTAGGTTCAAGCAAGCCATACAATAGGTTGGCTATAATTCAAGTACTAAGAAGAATGGCTTCGAAGAATGCTGAGAACAAGGTATAGTACATGTGAAACTACTGTTTTTTTTCTTTATTTCCTTGAACTTTTTGATTGGAATACAAAAACTGCATGCCTGGTATGTATCTTATTAATTGAAGTCTACAGGAGAAGATGGCGGATGTTGGGTATTTGTCAATGCTGGTGAAGTCTTTGGCAAGGGATGTGGAAGAGAGGAGGGAAGCTGTGGGCCTGTTGCTAGATCTCTCAGATCTCATAGCGGTTAGGCGGCGGATGGGTAGAATTCAAGGGTGTATTGTTATGTTGGTTGCGATGCTAAATGGGGATGACCCTGTTGCTTCTCGAAATGCAGGGAAGTTGTTAAATAGTCTTTCAAGCAGTACTCAGAATGCACTTCATATGGCAGAAGCCGGTTATTTCAAGCCACTAGTGCAGTACCTAAAGGAAGGTGATCACGATGCCCCCCCTTTTTTCTGTGTGCTTGAATGTGCTATTCTATTTGTATAGTTTTGACCCTTCTCAACATGGAAGTAAAAGCATCATCACAGTTGGGTTCAGATGTGCATTTCTTAAGGATCATAACCATTACACACCCCCCCCCCCCCCCCCCCCCCCCCCCCCCAAAAAAAAAAACACAAGAAAACAAAGAGAAGAGAAACTGTTGCAAAATATTCTGCACATTGCATGAGTCTGAAATTGTCAAATTCTGGTTATACCGTTGGTGGGAAGACTGAAGAGGATCTGGATTTAAGTACTTGTGTGTGTAGTGAATGTATTTGAATACATTGCAGTATGACTATATGCTTTATATACCATTTTTATAGACGAGTATGTGTTCACCTTTTAAGACAAACAAGCAAGCCGGTGTTTTTAGTTCCCAAACCTTAGTATCTTAACTATGAAAACGTTTGTTGATAAATTTGTTGCTTCTCCTACGCAGCAAATTACAAAAAGTTGAATCTCTCTGATTAAACCATATGTGATGTATTTTCAGGTTCTGACATGAGTAAGATTCTCATGGCAACTGCACTATCAAGGATGGAGCTCACAGATCAGTTTAGAGCTGCCCTTGGAGAAGATGGGGCAATTGAACCCCTTGTGAAGATGTTTAATGCAGGGAAGCTGGAATCTAAATTATCAGCTTTAAGTGCGTTGCAAAATTTGTCCATCGTGACAGAAAACATTCAACGCTTGGTTAGTTCGGGCATAGTGGTGCCTCTGCTTCAGCTCCTTTTTTCTGTGACTTCTGTGCTCATGACTCTTCGGGAACCAGCATCGGCTATTCTTGCAAGGATTGCTCAGTCAGAATCTATTCTTTTTAACCAAGATGTAGCTCAGCAGATGCTCTCACTTCTGAATCTTTCCAGTCCAGTAATTCAGTGTCATCTCTTACAAGCACTCAACAACATTGCCGCCCATTCAAGTGCAGCCAAAGTTAGAAGAAAAATGAAGGAAAATGGTGCAATTCAGCTTCTCGTGCCCCTTCTCAAGGAAAATAACTCAAAAATCAGGAGTGGTGCCTTGAATTTGATTTACACTCTCTCCAAAGATTTACCAGAAGAGTTAACTGAACAGCTAGGAGAAACCAATATTAGTTGCATTGTCAATATTGCCTCATCATCAACATCTGAGGACGAAAAAGCTGCAGCAGTTGGCTTACTTAGCAATCTCCCCATTAGTGATAGGAGAGCAACTGATATACTTAAGAGGGAAAATTTGCTTCCAATATTGATCTCCATTACCAGTTCAAGCATTGCAACTTCAACACCCACAACATGCTGGTTAGTAGAGAGTGTTGCAGGTGTATTGATTAGATTCACAAATCCTTCTGATAAGAAATTACAGCTTCTCTCAGCAGAACATGGGGTGATTCCTTTGCTTTTGAAATTGCTCTCGAGCGAGTCACCGGTTGCAAAGTGTAGAGCAGCAACCTCACTAACTCAGTTATCACAGAATACACTGTCACTTAGAAAGTCTAGAAATTCGAGAAAGTCAATGTGGTCGTGTGTTCCTCCTTCTGCAGATGCATATTGTGAAGTTCATGATGGCTACTGCTATGTTAACAGTACATTTTGCTTGGTCAAGGCAGGTGCTATTTCCCCACTGGTCCAAATATTGGAAGGTAAAGATAGGCAAGCAGATGAAGCTGTTCTCAGTGCCCTTTCAACTCTCTTGCAAGATGAAATTTGGGAGAATGGAAGCAATTGTGTTGCCAAAACGGCAGGCATTCAAGCCATAATAAAAGTTTTAGAATCAGGGAATGTAAAGGCTCAGGAGAAAGCACTATGGATATTAGAGAGGATTTTAAGGGTCGACGAATACAGAGTGCAGTATGGGGAATCTGCTCAGGTAGTGCTTATTGATGTAGCCCAGAATGGTGATCCCAGATTAAAACCAACAGTTGCAAAATTATTGGCACAGCTGGAGCTCCTGCAGATTCAGTCTAGTTACTTCTGAACAATCCATAGCTTGTAAGCTAGATCTTGTTTGTGATTTTGTTTCATATAAATTTCTTTTAATTACTCCTTTATACATAACATTCAATTCTTCACTGTACATATGGTGAAAATAGGAGCATGATTGCATGGCTTGGGTTGATAGGAAAGGTGAGCATTCCCTCTGCTTGTTATTGGGATTTTTCTTGTCTATATTGATGTTATTAAGAAAATTCATATTTGCTGTATGCATTTTTCTAAAAAGAGAAGAAGATTCTTCGTATTTGTATCTGCTTTTGTTAGTGAAAATGTTAGAACAGCCATATTTAAAGGATTATTGATTAATTATGTGTCTTTACCGGCCTTAGAATTGTTATTTTGCCACTATCGTTGGATTTGCAAGGGAGTATGGTACTGTAATTTCAGCAATGTTGTCCTTTCCTAGTTCAAGAGAAAAACAAGTTCACTTGCGGTTCAAATTGGAGTGGCTGAACTATCTTAAAGGGAACTAAAAAAAACAAGTTCACTTGCAGTTCAAATTGGGGTGGCTGAACCACACCTTAAAGGGCGGATTGGGAATGACCAAACTGTTCTTTAGCTCCAAACCACCTCTTTGGTCACTAGGTGGTTCAGCCGCTTCCAATAACTAGTTGGAAAGGGAGTAAGACAAACCACTTCAATGGCAAAAGAAGGTGATTTGGCTATCAAATAGTCATCTATCCACTCTTTCTTTTGTGCATGTTGTGATTTGGGCAATTTGTTTAAGAACTTGTTTGGATTTGTGTTTTTAAAATGTACGATTTAAAAATAAGATTCTTAAAAACATAGTTAAACATTTAGTAAAATTGCAAGTTAATTTTTAAAATCGTGTGTATTTAAAAATACCCTTTATTGTTTGTGATTTAAAATCGTACTCTCAAATACTCTTAAATTGCGATTTTGTTTACAAATGCAGATTTTTTTTTTTTAAAAAAAAAGCACTCTTAGGTCTCAAACAGACCCTTAATATCAAAACTCTCCCAAAAAAAAAAAAAAAAAACACGGTGAGTGTGAAATAATTGTTTCTTGAACACTTCCGAAAAACGACGTGTACGTGAAAAAGCAAAAACACATGGAACTTCTAAGAAAAAACAAAAGGTGTTTGTGTAAGAAATTTTCTATCAAAAAAGCCGCTTTAAACGGGCTTTTTGACGCTTTCGCCGCTTTTTAGAAAAAGTGCCGCGTTAACTTTGAAGAGTCCGCCAAAAAAAAAAAAAAAAAAAAACCAGTTCTTCGATATAAAAGGCTATATATTGGTTGCAATCTGATCATGCTCTGCTGTGTACGATCGTCTATTTTATTTCCATTGAATTTTTTCCGTTGCAAAGAAGAAAACAATGGCCGATGTGGGAGGAGCGCTTCTCTCTGTTTTCTTCGATAGTTTATTAAAAAAAATGAATCTGGGGGTGCTTGACTTCTTTCGGGGACGAAAACTCGCCGATGGGCCCTTAAGAAAGCTGAAGATAGCATTGCTATCTGTGAAATCAGTGGTCGAGGACGCGGAGGACAAGGAACTCACGAAGCCTGCTGTGAAAGAGTGGCTTGATGAGCTGAAAGATGCTCTCTATGATGCAGAGGACATCTTGGATGAGATTGATACAGAAATCCGGACACGCGAGTTGGCTGCTGAATTTGAAACCACTGCAATAAAGGTACGAAACTCTGTCTCTGCTTATTTTAATCCTTTTTTCAAGGAGATGAAACCGAAGATGGAAGAGGTACTTGACAGATTGGAATATCTAGCAAAGCAAAAGGATGTCTTAGGTCTAAGACCAGGTGTTGGAGGGAAATCTTCAGAAAGATTGCCCTCCACTTGTTTGGTTGAAGAATCTGGTATTTTTGGTAGGGATGATGATAAGGAGAAAGTAGTTAACTTGTTGCTCTCGGACGATGCAATCGCTGGTGCGATGAGTGTGATTGGCATAGTGGGTATGGGGGGAATTGGGAAGACCACCCTTGCTCAGCTTGTATACAAGGACCAGAGGGTGAATGAGCATTTTGACCTGAAGGCATGGGTGTGTGTTTCACAGGAATTTGACGTGTTCAGGGTAACGAAAACAATTATAGAGGCAGTAACTTCGTCAAATTGTGATATTAAGGATCTGAATTTGCTTCAAGTTAGACTAAAGGGGAAGTTGATGGGGAAAAAGTTCCTACTTGTTTTAGATGATGTTTGGAATAGGAATTATGCTGATTGGGAGCTTTTAAGTAGACCCTTTAAATTTGGGGCACAAGGATGTAGGGTTATTGTAACAACACGTGATGACAATGTTGCATTAGCCATGTGGACTACTCTACCTTATCATCTAAACAAGTTAACAGAAGAAGATTGTTGGTCGCTATTTGCAAAATATGCATTTCACGATGGTAACCTTGATGCCCGACCAGAGCTAGAGGTAATAGGTAGACAAATTGTGAAAAAGTGCCAAGGCCTACCTTTAGCAACCAAAACAATTGGAGCTCTCTTGAGGTCGAAACTGGATGTTGGTGAATGGGATAAGATACTAAAGAGTGAAATTTGGGATTTAGCAATTGCCACGACAAACATACTTCCTGCTTTAAGATTAAGTTACAAATATCTACCTTCACATCTAAAGGGATGCTTTTCTTATTGTTCAATATTCCCAAAGAATCATGCGTTTGAAAAGGATCAAGTAGTCTTGTTGTGGATGGCTGAAGGTTTATTGCAAGGACTCAAAAACAAAACAATGGAAGAAGTTGGTAATGATTACTTTCTTGATCTTGTATCAAGATCATTGTTTCAACAATCAAGTGATGGAAAATCATGTTTTGTAATGCATGATCTTGTCAATGACATAGCAAAATCCGTTTTTGGGCAGTTTGTCTTTAGGTTGGAGGCTAACTGTTCTCAAAAAATTGTGAACAAGACTCATCACTTGTCGTATTTTAGAACAAGATTTGATGACTTTGAGAAGTTTAAGGCTCTTAACGAGGCTAAGCGGTTGCGCACTTTCCTGCCATTAGAATTTTCTGTCATGGACAACAATTTGACTAAAAAAGTACCACATGATTTATTGTCAAATCTAAGATGTTTACGGATACTCTCTTTGTCTCACTATGAGAATGTGACAAACTTGCCTAATTCAATTGGTAAAATTAAACAACTACGCTATTTGGACCTTTCTTTCACCTCGGTTAAAAGGTTGCCTAATTCTATGTGTCAGCTGATCAATTTGCAAACACTCAAGTTATCATGTTGTAACAATCTTGTTGGATTGCCAAGGGATATGCATAAACTCATTAATCTACGGCATCTTGATATTACTGGAACTGGCATAATGGAGATGCCGATACAATTGGGCAGATTAAAATATCTCCATACATTGACTACATTTATCATTGGCAAAACTAGTGGGTCCTGCATAGGAGAGTTGAGAAAACTTACAAATCTTCGAGGAAAGCTTGCCATTATGAATCTTCAAAATGTTGTCTCTTCTACAGATGCTTTGGATGCATGCTTGAAGGAGAAGAAACACATTAAGGATTTGGTGTTGGAGTGGAAAAATGATAATGTTGTTTTAAAAAGTCAAAGAAGTATACTTGACAGTCTCCAGCCTCATTCAAATTTAGAAAGTCTTACAATCAAATATTATAGTGGTAACAGTTTTCCAGATTGGGTAGGGCATCATTCATTCTCTAATATAGCATCTCTTCATCTATACGGCTGTAAATATTGCCTCAGCTTGCCACCACTTGGGCAGCTACCCTCGTTGGAAGACCTTTCTATTATTCACTTTGATGAAGTTGTTATAGTGGGTCGTGAGTTTTATGGCAACAATTCTTCAATGAAGCCCTTCAGAGCCCTGAAAGTTCTAAGGTTTGAGCGGGCGTTGAAGTGGGAGCAATGGTTTTCTTTGGGGGCTGAAAATGAAAATAGAGCTTTTCCTCATCTTCAAGAGCTTTATATTGATAACTGCCCTAAGCTAACAGGAAGATTGCCCATCCATTTTCCTTCTTTAGCTAAACTTGAGATCAGGGAATGTCCGTTGCTAGGGGCTTCACTCCCAAGGGATCCTGGTATATGTCAATTGAATCTAACATGTGGTGAGGACCTGTTAAAGAATTTGCCAGCTAAAATACAGGTTCTCAAAGTTGGAGGATTTGATGCACTAGATTCCCTAGCCATGGGAATGATGGAGTCCAACTGTTCTCTTCAAGAGTTAGAAATCTCTAACTGTACCTCACTTGTTTCTCTTCAAGAGCTTCGAATGCATGGGATCTTTTCATCACTTAAAACATTGTACTTGATAAATATTTATGATTCTTTGAGCTCCTTCCCATTGGACTTATTCCCAAACCTTTGTGATATCTATATCTTTAGGTGTGGGAATTTGGAATCTCTTACAATTTCAGAACAACGTGAACATGATTTAATGATCGTGAACATACGAATTATAGATTGCCCTTATTTTGTATCTTTTCCAAAAGGAGGAATATGTGCTCCCAACCTTACATTGCTTTGGGTCTGGAATTGTGAACGTTTGAGGTCCCTGCCTGATAAGATGCACTTACTTCTTCCATCTCTTGAGGAATTGCATATAGTTGATTGTGCAGAAGTTGAGTCTTTTCCTGAGGGGGGTTTGCCTTCTAATCTGAAATCAATTTCCATCACCGATTGTGACAACCTTGTTGCTGGACGAATGGGATGGGGCTTGCAAAAGCTCCCCTTACTTAAAAATTTGTTTATTTGTGGCGAAAGGGGAGATGTAGAGTCCTTTCCGGAGGTGGGATTGCTGCCCACCAATTTGACTGCTCTTCAAATAAAGAATTTTCCAAGTTTAAAATCTTTGGATAAAAGGGGGTTTCAACACCTCGCCTCTCTTGAAGAATTGCGGATTGATAACTGTCCTATGCTCAAGTACATGCCAGAAGAGGGCTTGCCTGCCTCCATTTCTGTTTTACTTATCAACAATTGTCCTTTGCTAAAGAAACAACTTCACAAGAAAAAAGGAAAAGAATGGTTCAAGATTGCTCATGTCCACCTAATAATGATTGATGATGAATTGATTGAATGAGCTAAATGTCTAGCAAGAATCTCCACTTAGGTACATGCTTTTTTCTAACATTTCCTCTCTTTTATAGGTTTCTCTTTGTTTTATCATTGTCTAATTGTTTTCCTTTTTGTTTGATTAATTGTATGGAAAATATTTGATCAACAGAATTTAGAAGATCTAAGCGCTCGATTATGACTTGACAAAGCAGATGTAGGCATATAGAATCTGATGCCCTGCTTCTCACATCATCTAATGCAATGTATGTGGATTTTCTGTTTCAATCTACTATGAATGCATTGTTATTTCTTTTTTGATCCAACATTTAGTTATTTTCTGATGAATAGTACTGAAAGACTAGTATGACCTGCTGAACTTGTTGTGTAGTGCCAAATCAAGATTGCCGAAATTTTGTCCTTTTTTTTTCTTCATAAGTGTGGGATCTGACCTACCATTCAGTGTCTTTTCTTGGAAAAGGTAACTTGTGGCAGCATAGGATTTTTTGTGGCTATACTGTATGGTACTTGTTAAAGCGGCTGATGGTTTTGGTAACAAAATGGCAGGGGGCCTACTATCCAACCCGCACTGCCCCAACTGAAGTTATTGCTGTTTCTTATGCCTTCAATAATCAAATTTTTGAGATGAGAAATTGCAGCTGGGTATTAGAGGGTGATATTATCTGTTGGCTAAATAATGCAGGTCCGTTTCCTATACTGCTTTCATTCTTTGTCCTCAGCGTTTTTCATTTGTTTTTTCCTTCTTTATTTTTTGAGTCAAATAAAATATTTACCTTTTTATGAAATCATTTAGATCTATTTTCACTCCCCCTTCATCCCAGAAAATTAATTGTGATATTTCCAGACAAAAGTTAAAAATAGAGACAATTGGCAGGAAAATTTCTTTGCTTGTTAAGAAAAAGTTCTAAATACAAGCTTAAGCTTTCGAAGCTTCCTTCGCTTAATTAATATTTGATCGTATGTTGTTTGTCATTCATCAAGAGGGTATTAGGATATCCAACAGTGTCAGTTATATTCATTCATCAAGAGGGTATTAGGATATCCAACAGTGTCAGTTATATTCCATTCTGTCTTCCATTGATACGCCCTGCAATTTGTACTTGAATTTCTTTTGTATCTGCTTGTTCAGTTAATTCAATAGCCTTTTTCATTACTTTTTGAAATGAAACTTTATTCTTTAATTGTCGAACCATAAATTCTGCGAGAATATTGGGGTGTCCATAAGGGTTTGTAATTCTTCTAACAACAATGTTGAGTTTTTTGTTTACACAATTAAGTTCTTTTTGTACATTCATTTGTGATTCTTTGATTCTTTGAGGCTCACCTTCTATTAGTAATTTTGAAAATCCCAATCTCCATTTCACTTGAAACGGAGAGGATCCCAATTCGTCTCATCTTACACTTTATGTCGTTGGCCTCTTAAACTAACTTATTCTTTGGTGTAAGTTTAACGAGTTGACCTCTACTATAACTAGTCGAGTTGCTCTTGAATATATAAGGCTCGAAAATCAAATTAAAAGAGAAAACAAAATGGAAACTAGGATAGTTCTATGACCAATTTAAATAGTTCTAATAAAAGGCCCTTCTAGACAAAGAAAATGATAATAAAAACAAATCTATAAAAGATCTAAAAGCAAAAATATAAGAAATACAAGACTAATAACTACTAAAGAAAGCAAAATAGTTGAATTACACAAAAATAAAAAGATCAACAAATCGCTAGAATGCTATAAATGAGGTAGCATTCTCCTTACTCAAGCCTCTCTTCTTTAGCTAAAAGAGGGAGAGATACTACCTGAACTATAATCAGACGAATTTCCTTTCTATGGAATGCAAGAAGTAAAATTGTTCCCTAGAATATGACTTTGTTATGCGGGAGATTACTGATAGTCTGATATGCACTTGTAAATGGCTTGTTTTTGGCAGGTGAAAGTGAAAGGCCTCAAGAAAGTTATTTTTTAGAGAGATTTGCATGTGGTGGTGACTGTCTTTCTCGACCAGGACCTTCCTCTCAAGTGGCACCTAGAGCCTTTTATCTCTTAAGCACGGCTTCTTCTAAATCACATTCTAGCTTGGTATGTTCGCAAAGTTCACCGCGGTGCGAATCTAGCTGGATGACCATATGAATTGACATAGTGAAAGTATTCCTATTTCCTATCTGCACCCGTTTCTCCCGCAGTTTGAGTTGTTTTTAGCTTTATACTTTGTCTTTCTTTGTTTGTATGCTTATTTGCCCAGGAAAAAAAGAACTGGTTTGTTTTGTAGGACACCCAAATGTCATTGTTGTTGGTCTGTATCTTGTATAATAAGAAAGTCTGTAAGCACAAAAAACTTCAATAAAGAGGGCAAAATTGTTGCTTTCTAGACTACTTTTTTGTTTTTTTTAATGAATAAAATAGTAATGATTGACATAGTTAACCTCACACCAAAAAGTAATATTCCTCAAAAAAATGAAAAAAAAAATAGTTAACCTCACACCAAAGTCAGCATCCAGGCTAACTTAATACTTAATAGGAAGGTGAATTAGGCCTCCGTCTAAGGCGACCCTAATTTATAAAGAGAGCTCTTAAGGCCTGGTCGATTTGCAAACAACTCATTTTACAGTACCCAATCCCCATATGACACCTCATCCATTCAAGAAAATTGCAAAACATCGAAATGAGAACAAATGCAGCAAATCAAAAAAAAAAATAAAAAAAAAGACCAAAAAAACCCTGTCCACCAGACCTAGCCGTGGGTCTGGTGAGACCCACGGCCTGGCCGGTGTGGGTCGTGGGTCTGGCCGTGACCTTCCTCAAGCCTGCTTTGAATCTATTGTGACCCGCCTCGATTCTAATGTCTCAAAACTCGTTTTTTGTTTCAAAACTAAAACTTAGAGATAGAAAGTTAACCCTTTAATGATTTTATTACCTTAAAGGCCAAAAAAAAAGTGGCTCTAATGCCGGAGAAGATGACTCACGGCCCACGGGTCTACATGACCTGAACATGGGTTTGCGTGACCCACCACCCAGCAACGAAAATGAGTTCAAATATAGTGTGTGTGGGTGTATGATATTTTTGTGATTTTTTTTGGATTTTGCTTATGTGTTGCTTTGTGATTGGGGGCTATAAATGTTGCCTTTTAAGGCACATTCGGACCAAAGTTAAACTCATTTATAAATGGTCCCTTAAAAAGGGTCTTTTTTATACTAAATTTATTATTAAAAAAAAAAGGGAGGAAAATTAGTATCATTTTTTAAATTTAAAAAGATTATAAACTAAAGTATGACCAGCTTTCATTTTGTATTTCTTTTTTCTCTTATTTTATTGAGAAAAGTACACATACCCGTCTTAAACTACTATGACATTATCAATGTACCCCCCCCCCCCCCCAAAAAAAAAAAAATAGTAGCAATAAGACAAAAATGACCTTAAAATTTTTAATAAGATAAAAATATCTTTATAAATTTGAAAAAAAAAAAGGTAAATAAAAAACATGGGCCACCCCTCAAATTTTTATTTTTATTTTCAAAAATGAGATCACCCCCATTTCACCAAGGGGTTAGGTTTTTTTTTTTTTTTTTTTCTTAAAATTTATCATTTTTTTTAAAAAAAAAAAAAAAAAAAAATTATGAAGGATTTTTCTGTCCTTAGGAGAACATTGACATTTTGTTGGTAGTTTTGGAAAAAAATTAACACATTTGGTAGTTTTGGGGTGGATATTGATAATTGGATAGTAGTTTGGGGGGAAGTAAATGCACTTTTCCCTATTTTATTTCATCATTTCTAGTCTTCTGCTTCTTTATTTCTTTGATATTTAATATTTTATACTTACTATTTGACGCCATTGATTATAACTTGTCATTGTTACAAGTTTCGATCCCTTATTATTATCACTGCACTGTTGATTTTAGTACACAACTAATTAGATCCTAATTACAATCAATTTTTGTAATAAAAAAAGGATTAGGCATATTATTAATTAAGAATAATATATTGACAAAACTTGAACTCAAAAATTTGATTAGTAATTTTACATCTAAAAAGGAGAGAAGAAAACATAGGAAAGCAGAGATTGGCCAACCAAGAATCATACCTTTGGGCTTTGGTCTTGCCTCCTTATTTTGAGATATGAGCATAGATCCCTTTAACCGCTTAGCCAAGTGTCACTTTTTGGTTGGGTATGTTATGGTTGTACAGAGCATCTTATTAGACTTCCCTACATGATCATGTAGTGTGGTCTCTTGATGACCCTTTTTTTCTTTTTTTTTCTTTTTTTCAAAAAAGCAGGAACAGTGTAATTTTTTTTCCTTGGGTGTGACTATCGGGGTTCCCATCCACTGTGGAATGTTTAGTTTGAGCCATAGCTACTAATTGGGAAGGCGAATTCGTCACCACAGCCCTACCAAAGTGGAAGTTGGTAAAGCTCATTCTTAATAGCATCTGATTCGCGGAATACTATCGCAAGCGAGTTTGAACTCATGACCATAAGGAAGAAAAGAGGAGGAGAATGAACCCTATCCCTTACTCTTTTACCAACTCAATTACCACCTTGGTGGTCTCTTGATGCTTGTTTGGGTACACCAATAATCTTTTTAGATTGCTTCACATGCGAGGGTGGAGCCAGCTTGGGGAGAGAGGGGACTAATGCAGCCTTTTTTTTTAAAAAAAAAAAAAATTAGGTTTATTAATTGCCTTTACTGCATTTTGACCCCTCTCAGTTGTCCAATTTTTTATTGTTATTTTTATTTTTAAAATGCAATTCTATTAACTGCCTACCGTGGATCTGGATCCTTTAGAATTCTTAGGAGAATTCCAGATTCTGAAATTCCAGAGTCTGGCTATGTTGTAATATATGTGTGTTACAAACAATTGTTTTCTTTTCTTTCTTTTAAGCCCTTTTATTATTTGCTTAATACTAATAGTTTTTTTGAAATAATTTTGTGACAAAAGCCATTTATTTTTTCATACGTTTTTTTTTACTATGGCATCAAATCTATTGATTTTCAGTTTTATTGTTTATGACCGTTGGTCATTAACAATTCCATGGGTTTTAATTCTTCAACAGTTTTGACCATTTACAAGATTTTATGGCATTGTTCATTAACAAGGTTTTACGGTTTTCTTCAATCATTTTGACCATTTGGTCGTAAAGTCTTTCAAGACTTTGGTTAGGAACAAAAAACGTGAGCTTCCTTTATATGTATACATTAAGCCAACTTTTCTTGGCTATGTGAGAAAAAAAAAAATACAAAAAGGAGCACTTGAGATATATATTTTACTTCTATGTTTTCAATTATGGATTTGTTGTTCTACAAGAAAAGATTTGGGTTGTTCTATTAGTCTTCGTTCTTGGAAGTGCGTCTTTAACGAAGGTAGACGCTATAATCTAATCCTGGGAGGTTGCGTGTCAAAGGATCCGATCGCACCGAGTTATATACTCTGGGAGGCACGAATCAACTTTTAAGGACAACGTTTTTGCGTGATTCTATAGCAAATTGTGAGATCTTTCTATACTCTACTTTTCACCTCTTTTACTTTATTTATTTTATTGTTAATATTCATATTATAATTATTTTATATCAATGAGAATTTATGCACCATCCAAAATTATTTCCAACAGGCTATAAAATTTTCATCTAAAGATTAGTGTCTTGCCACGTATCCTACTAATAATAAAATAATAAAGTAATTTTTTAATTTTAAAAATAAAATATAAAAGAAAATAATAATAAAATAATATATATATATATATATATACCCCAGTGGCTGGTTGGGGGTGGCCCCATGTTGAGGAAGCATCTCATGATCTTGGGCGGTCGCTAGGCCTTTTGCTCCTTGCTAGTCTTGACGTGTCTACATTTTTTAAACAAATCACTGGAGATTTGCATAAAGAGTTGATGAATGTGAGGTTTAGTTTGAATTCGAGTCCAACTTCGAGCTGGGGATCGGAATTTTCTAGTGAGTTGAAAGGGGTGGGGGGAAATAGTGGAGGAGAGAATTAGTCTTGATATTGATGATGTTGTGTTGCAGCTCAAGTATGGTAACGATGAAGAATTTAAATTTGCACTTTGGGGATTGAATGAGTTGATTGGAAGCCAAAAGGTTAGTAATGAATTGATTAATGACGAAGGGGTTATTCCAATTCTGTTTAATCGTTTAGGTTCAAGCAAGCCATACAATAGGTTGGCTATAATTCAAGTACTAAGAAGAATGGCTTGGAAGAATGCTGAGAACAAGGTATAGTACATGTGAAACTACTGGTTTTTTTTATTTCCTTGAACTTTTTGATCGAAATACAAAAACTGCATGCCTGGTATGTATCTTATTAATTGAAGTCTACAGGAGAAGATGGTGGATGCTGGGTATTTGTCATTGCTGGTGAAGTCTTTGACAAGGGATGTGGAAGAGAGGAGGGAAGCTGTGGGGCTGTTGCTAGATCTCTCAGATCTAATAGCGGTTAGGCGGCGGATGGGTAGAATTCAAGGGTGTATTATTATGTTGGTTGCGATGCTAAATGGGGATGACCCTGTTGCTTCTCGAAATGCAGGGAAGTTGTTAAATAGTCTTTCAAGCAATACTCAGAATGCACTTCATATGGCAGAAGCCGGTTACTTCAAGCCACTAGTGCTGTACCTAAAGGAAGGTGATCGGCGCCCCCCCCCCCCCCCCCCCCCCCCCCCTTTTTTTTGTGTGCTTGAATGTGCTATTCTATTTGTATAGTTTTAACCCTTCTCAACATGGAAGTAAAAGCATAATCATAGTTGGGTTTAGATGTGCATTTCTTAAGGATCATAACCATTACCCCACGCCCCCCCCCCCCCCCAAAAACCCCCAAAAACACAAGAAAACAAAGAAAAGAGAAACTGTTGCAAAATATTCTGCACATTGCATGAGTCTGAAATTGTCAAATTCTGGTGATACCGTTGGTCGGAAGACTGAAGAGGATCTGAATTTAACCACTTGTGTGTGTAGTGAATGTATTTGAATACTGTTGGGCCATGGATCTGCATATAAAGTCCAACGGGCCCTAAACCCGACCTAAGTTAAATGGGAAGCCCGACAAGGCCTCGGACAAGCTTTTACCAAGGAGGCTTCATAAACTGAGGACGTGTCGGACATGAGTCCGAGACTACTCGGCAGATACCAGATGCCAGATCCGAGACATAACTCCTCGAAAGCGATTAAGTCAAGTGCCAACGGTGAAACTGCCATTTTACAGTTAAGGATATGCAAATATTTAAACTCATCCCAGTAAACATTATCCCATATTCAAAAAAGCTTGTTACAACATAAAAGGTTATCCACTTGCAAACAATCCCTATACAAACGGGATAATCTATTATTCAAATTCAAAGGGTTGTTTAAACTTCAAACGAAAACCATATCACATGTCTCAGGATTCCTGCTCTTATCAAATAACTGCAAAACAGATATTTAGGGATAGGAATCCCGAGATGTGCGGGAAGCAAGTTCTACTCCATGCCTATAAATACAAGTCTCAATTTCAATCAAAGGTAAGCGCAATCCTAGCTCTGCAAACTTTAGTTGCTTAAACACTCTTTCTCATTTTCTGACTTAGGCATCGGAGCTCCCCCGCTGGGACTCCACCGGGGGCTTTAATCCTATTTATTCTCTTGTGTGTGTAGCCTGAAGCGTCCACGAAGCCGTCCATACCACCTCAAGGCGTGCCACGTCACCATTCCAGAAAACTGTGTATCAACAATTTGGCGCCGTCTGTGGGAAACTTTTCTTCAAGTTTCATTCACTTCATCAATTCTCATTATTCCGGTATGGTGAATACACGCTCCCAATCTGTGCGACAGCCCGACATACCTCCCGGGGCTACTGGAGCTCCTCCTAAGTTAGCCGATTTCATGAAGCAGATGACTGAATCTATGAAGGCTTTGCAGAAGTAGAACGAAGACCTCGCCACAAGGCTCACGATCGCCGAAGGCCAAAACAACCGAAGGGATCAAGAGCGGGAGGAAAGAAGTACCAAGAGGCAAGAAGAGAGGCTCGAGAGGGAGAGACGTGCTGAAATCCATAAAGGAAAAAGGCCCCAAGGTTTTGATGATGAAGATGACGCAAGTTCAGCTCAAGCCAACCATCACAATACTGTCTAGAACGAAAGAGGTAGCCAGCGAACAAACCCCGAAAGGTCTCATTGTACTAGATCTAAACGGGAGCAATCTGTCCACCAGGAGGACCGTCATACTGAAGGGTATAATGAGAGCAACGTTAATGCTAACTTGCAGGAGCTTAAGAAGAAATGTGAAGAAATGGCTCGTCAAATAGCTGATGGCGGAGATTAATCCAATGCAGGGGAACTCGTGGAAAACACAAATCTTCCCTTCACCCCTCGAGTCATGAATTTTCCTCTCCCTGACAAATTCAAAATGCCCCGAGTTAATCTCTATGATGGCACCGGGGATCCAACAGACCATATGGAAAGTCTTCGTGCACATTTCATTCTTCATGGGACCCCAGACGCAATTTCATGTAGGGCTTTTCCCCTAACTTTAGCTGGAGTAGCTAAAGATTGGTTCGGCAAACTTCCGGCTAATTCAATAGATGATTTCAAGACTCTTGGGTGCCTCTTCTTAAGTCAGTTTTTGGCTACCCGAAAGAGGAAGAAGAATCCAGCTTATTTGCTATCCCTTGTTCAGGGAAATGAGGAGTCGTTAAAAGATTTCATGCTCAGATTCAACTAGGAGAAGTTGATCATTGAAAATCTGAATGAGCAAATAGTACTTGATGCTTTGATGCACGGGGTAAGGGCTGAAGGGCCATTGATGGCCGAACTGTCAAAAAGTACTAAGTTAGTAACTCTCAGTCAGTTCATGAAAAAGGCTGATGAGTATATTAATCAAGAAGAAACCATCAAGGCTCTCATGAAGAACCAGAGGGAAGAAATTGAAGCCAAGAGTGGTATGGGGAAGGTAACATCGGCTAGTGTTGGAAAGAAGGAAGAGAAGAATGTGAAGAAGTCGGAGAAGATGGTCCCATCATACCCAAGGATGGACCCTCGAAAATTGCAGAGCACAAAGTTTACTCCATTGAATACTAGCATGACTGAGGTATTCATGGAGATAAGGAGGGATCCGGCCTTCAAATGGCCAAGCAAGTTGAAAGGCGATCCTAAGAGACGTGATTCTCAGAAATACTGTGAGTATCATCGCGACCATGGTCATCTAACTGAGGAGTGCATAACCTTGAGGTAGGAGATTGAGAATCACATCAGAAATGGGAAGTTGGTAAAATTCCTAGCAGATCAGAGGAATCCAAGAAGGAATGAAGAGCCTCAGTTACTAGAGGGAGACCGAGAAGCTCCCAGAAATCGAGAAGTAAGGTCGAAAGAGGATCAGCAGTTGAATTGATGCACAATCAGCAGGCGGAACAGAGACAAGATCAGGAAGTCCATCAGCCTCATCATCAGGATGTAGTAAGGGAGATCCACACCATTTCTGGAGGACTGGTTGGCGGAGGAATTTCTAGTTCATCTAGAAAAGCTTACACGAGGAGAACAAAGGCTGATGAAGAAGTCCTATCGATAAGCAGACCTTCAAAGGTAGCAAAGAAGAAGGTAATGGCTATATCCTTCTCTGATGAGGATGAAAGGGGGGTAATATTCCCCCATGATGATGCGTTAGTAGTTACGCTAACGGTTGCCAACCATAAAATCCACCGAGTCTTGGTGGACAATGGTAGTTCGGCCAACATTTTGTATTGGCCAGTCCTTAAACAGATGGGAGTCGATCGAGACAGGATTCAACCATTTGATTCACCATTGGTAGGGTTTGCTGGAGAACAAGTCCAGCCAATGGGACTCATCTCCCTCCCAGTTACAGTGAGGACAACTCCTTGGCAGTCCACAACTATAGTGGATTTCTTGGTGATCGATCGGCCATCTACATACAATGCAATCATTGGTCGACCGTCCCTTAATAAGTTGAAGGCTGTAACCTCCACTTACAATTTGATGATGAAGTTTCCAACCGAGGAAGGGGTAGGAGAGGTAAGAGGAGATCAAGTTACGACAAGGAAATGTTATAATATTTTCCTAAAGAAATCAGACCCTGCTCCTTCGACGATCGGCGTGGTGTGTAGCCGAAGCAAAGATCCCTTAAAAGGCGAGCATGCCGAGCCCTTAGAGGACTTGAAGCTAGGAGAGGGAAAGGTGGTAAAAGTAGGAACACAGCTCGCCTCGAAAATCCGAGGCGCTCTCGAAATTTTTCTCCAAGGAAACATGGAGGTGTTTGCGTGGACTCACAAAGATATGCCGGGGATCAATCCCGAGGACATTCTCCACCAACTCAATGTGGATCCAGGCATGAAGCCAGAGAAGCAGAAGCGAAGGAAGTTCGCTCCCGAACGGAATATGGTTATCGCCGAGGAAGTACAAAAATTGCTCAAGGCTCGGTTCATAAATGAAGTATATTATCCCGATTGGTTGGCTAATGTGGTGCTTGTCAAAAAATCCAATGGAAAGTGGAGAATGTGTGTGGACTTCTCAGACCTCAACAAAGCATGCCTAAAAGACAGCTTTCCTCTGCCACGCATCAATGCGTTGGTAGACTCGATAGCTGGATATGGCCTGTTAAGTTTTATGGACGCTTTTTCTGGCTACAACCAGATTTATATGCATCCAAAAGACCGAGAGAAGACTGCGTTTATCATTGACAGAGGCCTGTACTGCTACAAGGTTATGCCATTTGGTCTGAAGAATGCGGGAGCAACGTATCAGAGGCTGGTTAATAAGATGTTCCGAGACCAAATCGGGCGTAATATGGAAGTATATGTCGATGACATGTTGGTTAAAAGCGTGTTAACAGAAGATCATGTAGAAGACCTGCAGGAGACATTCAGAACCTTGAAGAAGTATGGGATGAAGTTGAATCCCACGAAGTGTACATTTGGAGTGGCCTCGGGTAAGTTTCTCGGTTATATGGTGTCAAACCGAGGAATAAAAGCTAATCCCGAGAAAATCCAGGCAGTTTTGGATATGCAATCACCTAAAAATACAAAGCAACTTCAGCAATTGACGGGCAGAATTGCAGCATTAAACTGGTTCAGCTCTCGGTTAATTGACAAATGCCTACCATTCTTCAAAATCTTAAGGAAGGCATCTGAGTGGTCTGCAGAATGTGAAGAAGCTTTTGAACAGCTGAAGAAGTACCTGACAAGCACACCTCTGCTAAGTAGAACTGTTCCCGGGGAAGCATTGTATCTATACTTAGTTGTTTCTCTAACAGCTGTAAGTGTTTCCCTTATCCAAGAAGAAGACGACGTTCATAAACCAGTCTATTTTATAAGCAGAGCATTGAGGGGAGCAGAAGAACGGTACCCTCAGATGGAGAAGTTAGCATTTGCATTGACTATTGCTTCCAGAAAGCTACGTCCGTATTTCCAATCCCACACTATAAGAGTCTTGATCGAGTATCCATTAAAGAAAGCGCTCAGAAAGTTAGATCTGTCTGGCAGATTAGCTGATTGGGCGATCGAACTCGGAGAATTTGATATTGAGTTCCTCCCAAGGAATGCTATCAAGGGGCAGGTACTGGCTGATTTCTTAGCAGAATTCACCAACTCACCTGTCGCCATGGAATGGCAGAAAGACGAAACATGGGTGGTCTATGTAGATGGATCATCCACAAGGAAGAATGGTGGAGCCGGTGTGGTATTAATCACCCCGGATGGAGAAGAGTTATGCGGTTCCTTGAGGCTAAAATTCAAGACCACCAATAATGAAGCCGAGTATGAAGCAGTTTTGGCAGGTCTCGGTTTAGCCCGTGAAATGGGAGCTGATTTCATCGAACTATGAAGCGATTCGCTGGTAATCATCGAACACATTCGGGGAGAGTTTAAAGCAAGAGGAGATAAAATGAAGCAGCACTTATTAAAAGTATAAGAATTGCAGAATGCATTCAAAAAATTCTGCATCGTTAAGATACCGAGAGAAGAGAATGAAAGAGCTAACAGGCTGGCCCGAATGGCGTTGGCACTAGCTGACGAGACTAGGCAGCCAGAGGAACCAATTCAGACTTTAACAGGACCTGCCGTTGCCGAGACAGTCCCGATCTCAATTACCAAGACCATACGAGAATGGCAGAGGAGTATAAGGGAATACTTGGAATAGGGAACTCTCCCATTGGATAAGAAGTCAGCAACGCAAGTCAAAACTAAGGCTGCTATGTTTACCATAATTAATGGAGTTCTGTACAAACAAGGCTTCATGCTACTGCTTCTCAAGTGCATCTCCAAGGAAGAGAGAGATTATGTCCTCCGCGAGATCCATGAAGGTATCTGCGGCAGTCACTCGAGAGCAAGAGTATTGGCACATAAAGCAGTTAGAGCCGGTTTCTACTGGCCAAATATGAGTCGGGATTCGATACAGACAGTCAGAAATTGGGATAAATGCCAACGCTTTGCCAACATTGCAAAACAGCCCCCAGAAGATCTGAGTTCAATCTCATCGCCATGGCCTTTCTCACAATTGGGGGTGGATATAGTAGGACCATTACCTCGGGGAAAGGGGGGTGTTTGGTTCGCGGTTGTAGCAGTGGATTATTTCACCAAATGGGCAGAAGTAGAGGCCCTAGTGAATATTACAGCCAAAAGTATTGAACCATTCTTGTGGAAGAACGTTGTATGCCGCTATGGTATTCCACGTGCGTTTATAACTGATAATGGGAAGCAGTTTGATTGTGAGTCATTCCGAAAATGGTGCTCAAAACTTTATGTAAGAAACTATTACTCCTCCCCAGCTCATCCTTAGGCAATCGGCATGTAGAAGCCACCAATAAGACAATTTTGAAGATTCTGAAAAAGAAACTTGGAGATCGGAAGGGAGATTGGGCAAATGATCTTCCAGAAGTTTTGTGGGCATATCGAACAACCAAAAGAATACCCACTGAGGAGACTCCATATGCCTTGGCTTTCGGGACCGTGGCGGTCATCCCTGCTGAGATAGGCTCGGGAAGTTACCAAGTCGAGTCCTTTCATTCCGAGACTAATGATGAAGGGCTCAAACTACACTTGGACCTGTTACAAGAGAAGCGGGACCAAGACTAAATAACCATGTCAGCATACTAGGAGAAAGTGGCTCGGTATTTTAATAAAGGAGTCAAGCACAGAAGCTTCAAAATCGGGGACCTGGTTTTACGCAAGACCACCATTGCTACCAAAGACCCTGCGGAAGGAAAATTAGCTCCAAACTGGGAAGGACCCTACAAAGTGATTGAGTGTAGAAGGGCAGGAGCTTACTACCTTGAAAGCATGGAAGGAAAAGCACTCCCCAGGCCATGGAATCCCAAGCACCTCAAAAAGTACTTTATTTAGCTTATTTCATTAAGGTGATTCTTATTTAATTTTCATTTGATTCTTATTTTCCCTATAATTTTCATTACGTTTTAAATAAAAGAATCTCTTGAAGTTTCAATCACCTTTTAAACATTTCAAAGCAAAGAAAATTAAAACTACCCTCAGGGTAAACGACTGAAAGATCACCAAAAAAGATTTATAACTTTCCCGAGACAAAACCTTCAAACAAGGTGTGTCCAACGAAGGTTAAAACTAATGACCTGTAAAGGACGTAAAACCTTCGAACAAGGTGTGTCTAAAGAAGGTTAAAACTAACGACCTGTAAAGGACGTAAAACCTTCAAACAAGGTGTGTCTAAAGAAGGTTAAAACTAGCAACCTGTAAAGGACGTAAAACCTTCAAACAAGGTGTGTCTAAAGAAGGTTAAACTAATGACTTGTAAAGAACCTAAAACCTTCGAAAAAAGTGTGTTCAAAGAAAGTCAAACGAGTAGCCTACCAAGAGCAGAAATCCTTAAAAAAAAAAAAGGTGTGCTCGGAAAAGGTTAAACAAACTTCAGAAAAGGTAATCTAACAAGAGTATGTTCAGAAAGCATTACTAATTCATTCCGTGAAATAAATGTAAAACACTTCATTAAAGTCTCAAGTTTGTCTTGTACAAACAACTTTATTACAAAAAAAAAAAAAAAAAGGTTTCGCCTTCTTTGGGGTCTTCAGAGGGAGCCTTAGAAGAAGGTGGGGGTCTCGGCACCCTGACCAAAAGTAGTCCTTTCATCACCCGAGGACTCCTCAGAACCCGAAAACGGCTGATGAGCAAATTTGTCAATCCCCTCAACATCGAGCATCAAATCCGACCCGAGACTGATAAGCTGTTTCAAAGCCTTATCAGAAATAGAAATGGTCTCAAGCTTGACCATATCAAGGTCAATGATGCGAGCATGATCCTTGGCCCAAGACCGAAAGGTCTCAAAACCAAGAATGATCCCATCAGCCCAAGCACTATCCTGAGTTCAGGCAGCATACGACAGTTGCTGTAAGTAGTCAGAGGATCGGGCCTCGGCCTCTTTAAGTTGTAGCTTCATCTCTTCAAGCTTTCCTCAGAAGAATTTAAGTCGCTCCTTAACAACTGCCTAACCTTTGATAACTTCTTCAATTTTCGTGTTTTGGCCGGCTGCCCCCGCCTGGGAAGCCTTTAACTGCTCCAAGACCTCCCCGTGCTTCTCCTTAAGTTGATGCAGGTCCTCTTTTATGATGGAATGATCCTCTTGAAGCTTTGAGTGATCAGCACGGAGAGTCTGCAACTCAGAAGATAGAGCCGAGACCTTGGACTCGGCTTGCTCCAACTCAGCTTGAGTCACCGACTTTTGCTGGCCAAGAAGGAGCAGTTCTTTGTCTTGCTGAGCCAGCATATCCTTCAATTTAGCATTCTCAGCCTTAGTAGCTACAAGCCTGCTACGGATGCTCTTGGATTCTGAGGCTAACTCCTAGAGAAACTTCCTCAAGTAGCAGTTTGAGACTACTGACTTCATAACTCCCTGCAATAGATAAAGTTAATCAAACAGAATATGACTCAAGCAAAAAGAAAACCTGAAGAGTGATACTTACACACAACTGATTGAATAACATTAATTCTGCCATGCCCCTGGCAAAGATGTCTCGTTCGCTCATCAAGCTCTCCTGGGGAACAAGCTCTATCAAAGCTTGAAGTGGGTTTCCCAGTAATTCTCCACCAATATGAGACAGGGGCTCTCCCACGGTCCATTCTACATTCCGAGGCTTCACCAGGGAATAGCCTGAGGCCTCGGAACAGACACCAGCCTCGGCCTCAGGAGCCGGGGTCGGAGCGCAAGACGAGGCCTCAAGCATAGAGGTCGGAACCTGAGGTTGCTCCTCGGCTATCGAGGACATCACCCGAGGCCTCACTTCTTCTATATCAGCATGCAGCCTATTCTCTTCCGCATCCATCCCCATCGAGCTATCCGAAAATAGGTCAACCAAAAGGTGTTGAATGTTGGGATCATAATGGACTGGTGACACCGACGCCACAGGAATAGTAGTAGTAGCAGCAGCTCCAAAAGGTTCTAGGGGGTTTCCGTCAAAGGATTGGCAGCAATCGGATGGTTAGCAAGAATGTTCTGGTAGGCGGATACAAGGGCCACATCAGGCTTTGGGTTAGCCTTCCTCCGAGCAGCCAAGAGATCTGCAAAAAGGGATTTTCTCTTTCAGGTCTCGACAGTAGGGTCCTTGCCCTTCACTAGCCTCTTTTTCTTCATCAGAGGAGCCTCACGTTACTCGGGTTCGTCCACCAAGTGTAGGGCTTTCCTTACCCTAGACTCGTTACCTTCTTTTTGCCTTTGTCAAGTATAGACTTCCGAGGGGTAGCGCCTGTAACATCCCACCCCAATGACACACAATATTGTCCGCTTTTGGCTCCCCTTGAACCAGACTTCTCAGGAGGTCACCCATCCTATTACTACTTCGGCCGAAGCACGTTTAACTGCGGAGTTCTGATGGGATCATGACCATCACGACTTTAAAACGCATTGTTGTCATTAAGGGTGTAGTATACATGTAAGCACATCCTCATCTCCATACCCAGGTGATGTGAGACGTCACAATCACCCCCTCTTAGGACCCAGCGTCCTCACTGGCGACCCTTATGGGATTAGCCCATTCTTGGCGTTCGCCCTAGCGAGCGCTCGCTAGCGACCTTCATGGGCTTGTGCACGCTCCCCCCATCTCAGGCTGGGCAATGGCTCTAATACCATATGTAACATCCCACCCCAATGACACACAATATTATCCACTTTTGGCTTCTCTCGAACCAAACTTCCCAGGAGGTCACCCATCTTAGTACTACTCTAGTAGAAGCACGCTTAACTGCGGAGTTCTGATGGGATCATGACCATCACGACTTTCAAACGCGTTGTTGTCATTAAGAGTGTAATATACATTTAAGCACATCCTCATCTCCATACCCAGGCGATGTGGGACGTCACAGCGCCTCGGGTGTTGGCTACCGAAGGGCCCATATAAACAGCTGAACCAGAGGGTCTCGAAACCGACGTCCTCTCTACCAACATATAGGCAGCGGTTCTGTGCACCAGTCATAACCAGTTGCTTGAAGGTCATGATAGACTCATGCCTATGAACCCAAGCCAAAACCGTGTTAACTCGGTCCGTCTCGTCCTTCGACAGACACAAACTCTTGTGGAGGCCCAAATGGGAGGTAGTCGTTTCCCAGGGCACTCGAGGCCCCTCTGCTTTCTCTCCAAGAGCAAATTCCCATTGCCCCTGAGCAAAGAAATATTTGTTTTTCCATTTATGGTTGCTGGTGAAAGTCTTATCCGTGAAAAATATTTTTCCCCATCTTGATTGGAAGCTGTAAAGCCCATCACTGTTGGGGTTCTTCTGGAGTCGGTACACCCAGAGAAATTCCGAAACCGTCAAGTTCTTTCCTTCTCCAAGGCCCATGGGCCAAACCACCACACAGACAAAAAAATCCTCCAGCCATTAGGAACTAATTGGTGGGGAGCCAGATTCATGCGACCAAGAAGCTCATGGACAATCTTGGGGAAAGGAAGCTTGAGGCCTGCCCGAAACATTTCTTCATAAAAGCAGACCTCGTGACTACCGGCATCCACGATGGGGCCCTTCTTCTCATCATCAAAGCAAAGTTTCACCATTTTTGGGATATAACAGTCCAATCTAATTCGGCGTTCATCAGCCAAGGTCAGATCAGGCTTCCACAAAGTTGGATAAGTTTTACCCAAACCGCCATCAGACCCTGATCCTTCTCCTTGGGACATAGTTAGAACAGAACAGAGAAGAAAAAGTGTGGAACAGAACAAGTGGCGCAGAAAATTGGTGCGAATAAGAAAGAAACCCTAAAAAAGAGAGGTTTTATAAAGCAGGGATAAGAGCGTAAAATACCAAAGCTTTTCCCGAGACGCGCGCAATAAAAGCGGCAAAAAAGGCGCCTCTATGAATTCTGCGTGACAGCTGACAACCGGCAACTGAAGAGACGCCTGTCTTGACACTAACAGGTGGAACGACCGATATGCCCTCGGTCAGGTCAATCGTCTCGGCAAAATTTGAAATTCAAATTTCCCGCCTCAAAGGTCTCGGCTTTGTTTTCTCAAGTACAGTTTCAGAGCGTTGATCCATCTATAAGTAAAAATTTCCATAATCTTTTAGATCAGGAAATTGGGGGTCTCGGCTTTGTTTTCTCAAGTACAGTTTCAGAGCGTTGATCCATCTATAAGTAAAAATTTTCATAATCTTTTAGATCAGGAAATTGGGGGGTAACTGTTGGGCCATGGATCCGCATATAAAGCCCAACGGGCCCCAAACCTGACCTAATTTAAATGGGAAGCCCGACAAGGCCTCGGACAAGCTTTTACCGAGGAGGCTTCGTAAACCGAGGAGGTCTCGCACACAAGTCTGAGACTACTCGGCAGGTACCAGATGCCAGAACCGAGATGCAACTCCTCGAAAGCGATTAAGTCAAGTGCCAAGGGTGAAACTGCCATTTTACAGTTAAGGATATGCAAATATTCAAACTCATCCCAGTAAACATTATCCCATATTCAAAAAAGCTTGTTACAACATAAAAGGTTATCCACCTGCAAACAATCCCTATACAAACGGGATAAGCTATTATTCCAATTCAAAGGGTTGTTTAAACTTCAAACGAAAACCTTATCACATGTCCCAGGATTCCTGCTCTTATCAAATAACTGTGAAACAAATATTTAGAGATAGGAATCCTGAGATGTGCGGGAAGCAAGTTCTACTCCAAGCCTATAAAAAGTCTCAATTTCACTCAAAGGTAAGCACAATCCTAGCTCTGCAAACTTTGGTTGCTTAAACACTCTTTTCTCATTTTCTAACTTAGGCATCGGAGCTCCCCCGCCGGGACTCCACCGGGGGCTCTAATCCTATTTGTTCTCTTGTGTGTGTAGCCTGAAGCGTCCACGAAGCCATCCGTACCACCTCAAGGCGTGCCACGTCAGCATTCCGAAAAACTGTGTATCAACAAATACATTGCAGTATGACTATATGCTTTATATACCATTTTTATAGATAAAGTATGTGTTCAGCTTTTAAGACAAACAAGCAAGCTGGTGTTTTTAGTTCCCAAACCTTAGAGTATCTTAACTTTGAAAATGTTTGTTGATAAATTTGTTGCTTCTCCAACACAGCAAATTACAAAAAGTTGAATCTCTCTGATTAAACCATATGTGATGTATTTTCAGGTTCTGACATGAGTAAGATTCTCATGGCAACTGCACTATCAAGGATGGAGCTCACAGATCAGTTTAGAGCTGCCCTTGGAGAAGATGGGGCAGTTGAACCCCTTATGAAGATGTTTAGTGCAGGGAAGCTGGAATCTAAATTATCAGCTTTAAGTGCGTTGCAAAATTTATCCATCGTGACAGAAAACATTCAATGCTTGCTTAGTTCAGGCATAGTGGTGCCTCTGCTTCAGCTCCTTTTTTCTGTGACTTCTGTGCTCATGACTCTTCGGGAACCAGCATCGGCTATTCTTGCAAGGATTGCTCAGTCAGAATCTATTCTTTTTAACCACGATGTAGCTCATCAGATGCTCTCACTTTTGAATCTTTCCAGTCCAGTAATTCAGTGTCATCTCTTACAAGCACTCAACAACATTGCCGCCCATTCAAGTGCAGCCAAAGTTAGAAGAAAAATGAAGGAAAATGGTGCAATTCAGCTTCTCCTTCCCTTTCTCAAGTAAAATAACTCAAAAATCAGGAGTGGTGCCTTGAATTTTCTTTACACTCTCTCCAAATATTTACCAGAAGAGTTAACTGAACAGCTAGGAGAAACCAATATTAGTTGCATTGTCAATATTGCCTCATCATCAACATCTGAGGACGGAAAAGCTGCAGCAGTTGGCTTACTTAGCAATCTCCCCATTAGTGATAGGAAAGCAACAGATATACTTAAGAGGGAAAATTTGCTTCCAATATTGATCTCCATTACCAGTTCAAGCATTGCAACTTCAACACCCACAACATGCTGGTTAGTAGAGAGTGTTGCAGGTGTATTGATTAGATTCACAAATCCTTCTGATAAGAAATTACAGCTTCTCTCAGCAGAACATGGAGTGATTCCTTTGCTTTCGAAATTGCTCTCGAGCGAGTCACCAGTTGCAAAGTGTAGAGCAGCAACCCCACTAGCTCAGTTATCACAGAATACACTGTCACTTAGAAAGTCTAGAAATTCGAGAAAGTCGATGTGGTCGTGTGTTCCTCTTTCTGCAGATGCATATTGTGAAGTTCATGATGGCTACTGCTATGTTAACAGCACATTTTGCTTGGTCAAGGCAGGTGCTATTTCCCCACTGGTCCAAATATTGGAAGGAAAAGATAGGCAAGCAGATGAAGCCGTTCTCAGTGCCCTTTCAACTCTCTTGGAAGATGAAATTTGGGAGAATGGAAGCAATTGCGTTGCCAAAACGGCAGGCATTCAAGCCACAATAAAAGTTTTAGAATCAGGGAATGTAAAGGCTCAGGAGAAAGCACTATGGATATTAGAGAGGATTTTAAGGGTTGACGAATACAGAGTGCAGTATGGGGAATCTGCTCAGGTAGTGCTTATTGATGTAGCCCAGAATGGTGATCTCAGATTAAAACCAACAGTTGCAAAATTATTGGCACAGCTGGAGCTCCTGCAGATTCAGTCTAGTAACTTCTGAACAATCCATAGCTTGTAAGCTAGATCTTGTTTGTGATTTTGTTTCATATAAATTTCTTTTAATTACTCCTTTATACACAACATTCAATTCTTCACTGTACATATGGTGAAAATATGAGTATGATTGCATGGCTTGGGTTGATAGGAAAGGTGAGCATTCCTTCTGCTTGTTATTGGGATTTTTCTTGTCTATATTGATGTTATTAAGAAAATTCATATTTGCTGTATGCATTTTTCTAAAAAGAGAAGAAGATTCTTCACATTTGTATCTGCTTTTGTAAGTGCAAATGTTAGAACAGCCATGTTTAAAGGATTATTGATTAATTATGTGTCTTTACCAGCCTTGGAATTGTTATTTTGCCACCATCGATGGATTTGCAAGGGAGTATGGTACTGTAATTTCAGCAATGTTGTCCTTTCCTAGTTCAAGAGAAAGAGAAGTTCACTTGCAGTTCAAATTGGAGTGACTGAATCACCTTAAAGGGAACTAAAAAAAAACAAGTTCACTTGCAGTTCAAATTGGAGTGACTGAACCACCTTAAAGGGAACTAAGAAAAAACAGGTTCACTTGCAGTTCAAATTGGGGTGGCTGAACCTCACCTTAAAGGGCGGATTGGTAATGACCGAACTATTCTTCAGCTCCAAACCACCTCTTTGGTCAGTGGCTCAACCGATTCCAATAACTATATAAAAAGGGAGCAAGACAAACCACTTCAATGGCAAAAGAAACTGATTTGGCTACCAAATAGTCACCGAGCACTGATTGGCAGCACGCGCGGGCGTGGCACGCCCAGTGCAAAAATTTTTTTTTTTTTTTTTTTTTTTTTTTTTTTTTTTTAAGTTCAACAGCACGGGCGTGCAATGCACGCCGCGTGCTGTTGATCTTTACCCAATAGTCACCTATCCATTCTTTCTTTTGTGTGTGTTATGATTTGTGCAATTTGTTTAAGAGCTTGTCTGGATTTGTGTTTTTAAAATGTACGATTTAAAAATAAGATTCTTAAAAACATAGTTAAACATTTAATAAAATTGCAAGTTAATCTTTAAAATCGTGTATATTTAAAAATACCTTTTATTGTTCCTGATTTTAAATCGCAATTCCAAACACTCAAAAATTACGATTTAATTTAAAAACACAGATTATTCTTTTAAAAACGCACTTCCAAACGGATCCTTAACATCAAAACTTCCCAAAATAAAATAAAAAAAAAGAAACACGGCGAGTGTGAAATAATTGTTTCTTGAACATTTGGACAATTTTCTACGTTTCTTCCAACTTAACTTCTGAAAATTGAAAACCACCGGCACCAAAAAATAAATAAATAAATAAAAATTGAAAAAGGAAAAGAACCAGTTCTTCGATATAAAGGCTAAATATTGGTTGCAATCTGATTATGTTCTGCTGTGTACGATCGTCTATTTTATTTCAATTGAATTTTTCCCGTTGCAAAGAAGACAACAATGGCAGATGTGGGAGAAGGGCTTCTCTCTGTTGTCTTCGATGTTTTATTAAAAAAAATGAATCAGGAGGTGCTTGACTTCTTTCGGGGACGAAAACTCGCCGATGGGCCCTTAAGAAAGCTGAAGATAGCATTGCTGTCTGTGAAATCGGTGGTCGAGGACGCGGAGGACAAGGAACTCATGAAGCCTGCTGTGAAAGAGTGGCTTGATGAGCTGAAAGATGCTCTCTATGATGCAGAGGACATCTTGGATGAGATTGATACAGAAATCCGGACACGCGAGTTGGCTGCCGAATTTGAAACCACTGCAATAAAGGTACGAAACTCTGTCTCTGCTTATTTACATCCTTTTTTCAAGGAGATGAAACCGAAGATGGAAGAAGTACTTGACAGATTGGAATATCTAGAAAAGCAAAAGGATGTCTTAGGTCTAAGACCAGGTGTTGGAGGGAAATCTTCAGAAAGATTGCCCTCCACTTGTTTGGTTGAAGAATCTGGTATTTTTGGTAGGGATGATGATAAGAAGAAAGTAGTTAACTTGTTGCTCTCGGACGATGCAATTGCCGGTGCGATGAGTGTGATTAGCATAGTGGGTATGGGGGGAATTGGGAAGACCACCCTTGCTCAGCTTGTATACAACGACCAGAGGGTGAATGGGCATTTTGACCTGAAGGCATGGGTGTGTGTTTCGCAGGAATTTGACGTGTTCAGGGTAACGAAAACAATTCTAGAGGCAGTAACTTCGTCAACTTGTGATATTAAGGAGCTGAATCTGCTTCAAGTTAGACTAAAGGGGAAGTTGATGGGGAAAAAGTTCCTACTTGTTTTAGATGATGTTTGGAATAGGAATTATGCTGATTGGGAGCTTTTAAGTAAACCCTTTAAATCTGGGGCACAAGGATGTAGGGTTATTGTAACAACGCGCGACGACAATGTTGCATTAGCCATGCGGACTACTCTACCTTGTCATCTAAACAAGTTAACAGAAGAAGATTGTTGGTCGCTATTTGCAAAATATGCATTTCACGATGGTAACCTTGATGCCCGACCAGAGCTAGAGGTAATAGGTAGACAAATTGTGAAAAGGTGCCAAGGCCTACCTTTAGCAACCAAAACAATTGGAGCTCTCTTGAGGTCGAAACTAGATGTTGGTGAATGGGATAAGATACTAAAGAGTGAAATTTGGGATTTAGCAATTGACACGACAAACATACTTCCTGCTTTAAGATTAAGTTACAAATATTTACCCTCACATCTAAAGGGATGCTTTGCTTATTGTTCAATATTCCCAAAGAATCACACTTTTGAAAAGGATCAAGTAGTCTTGCTGTGGATGGCTGAAGGGTTATTGCAAGAACTCAAAAACAAAACAATGGAAGAAGTTGGTAATGATTACTTTCTTGATCTTGTATCAAGATCATTGTTTCAACAATCAAGTGATGGAAAATCATGTTTTGTAATGCATGATCTTGTCAATGATGTAGCAAAATCTGTTTTTGGGCAGTTTGTCTTTAGGTTGGAGGCTAACTGTTCTCAAAAAATTGTGAACAAGACTCGTCACCTGTCGTATTTTAGAACAAGATTTGATGACTTTGAGAAGTTTAAGGCTCTTAACAAGGCTAAGCGGTTGCGCACTTTCCTGCCATTAGAATTTTCCATCATGGACAACAATTTGACTAAAAAAGTACCACATGATTTATTGTCAAATCTAAGATGTTTACGGATACTCTCTTTGTCTCACTATGAGAATGTGACTAACTTGCCTAATTCAATTGGTAAAATTAAACAGTTACGCTATTTGGACCTTTCTTTCACCTCGGTTAGAGGGTTGCCTGATTCCATTTGTCAGCTGATCAATTTGCAAACACTCAAGTTATCATGTTGTAGCAATCTTGTTGGATTGCCAAGGGAGATGCGTAAACTCATTAATCTACGGCATCTTGATATTACTGGAACTGGCATAATGGAGATGCCGATACAATTGGGCAGATTAAAATATCTTTGTACATTGACTACATTTATCATCGGCAAAACTAGTGGGTCCTGCATAGGAGAGTTGAAAAAACTTACAAATCTTCGAGGAAAGCTTGCTATTATGAATCTTCAAAATGTTGTCTCTTCTACGGATGCTTTGGATGCATGCTTGAAGGAGAAGAAACACATTAAGGATTTGGTGTTGGAATGGAAAGATGATAATGTTGCTTTAAAAAGTCAAAGATGTATACTTGACAGTCTCCAGCCTCATTCAAATTTAGAAAGTCTTACAATCAAATATTATAGTGGTAACAGTTTTCCAGATTGGGTAGGGCATCATTCATTCTCTAATATAGCATCTCTTCATCTATACGGCTGTAAATATTGCCTCAGCTTGCCACCACTTGGGCAGCTACCCTTGTTGCAAGACCTTTCTATTATTCACTTTGATGAAGTTGTTATAGTGGGTCGTGAGTTTTATGGCAACAATTCTTCAATGAAGCCATTCAGAGCCCTGAAAGTTCTAAGGTTTGAGCAGGCGTTGAAGTGGGAGCAATGGTTTTCTTTGGGGGCTGAAAATGAAAATAGAGCTTTTCCTCATCTTCAAGAGCTTTATATTGATAACTGCCCTAAGCTAACAGGAAGATTACCCATCCATTGTCCTTCTTTAGCTAAACTTGAGATCAGGGAATGTCCGTTGCTAGGGGCTTCACTCCCAAGGGATCCTGAACTCCCAAGGGATCCTGCTCTATGTCAATTGAATCTAACATGTGGTGAGGACCTGTTAAAGAATTTGCCTGCTAAAATACAGGTTCTCAAAGTTGGAGGATTTGATGCACTAGATTCCCTAGCCATGGGAATGATGGAGTCCAACTGTTCTCTTCAAGAGTTAGAAATCTCTTACTGTACCTCACTTGTTTCTTTTCAAGAGCTTCCAATGCATGGGATCTTTTCATCACTTAAAAAATTGCACTTGGAAAATATTTATGATTCTTTCAGGTCCTTCCCATTGGACTTATTCCCAAACCTTTGTGATATCTATATCTTTAGGTGTGGGAATCTGGAATCTCTTACAATTTCAGACCAACTTGGTCTTGATTTAATGATCTTGCACATACGAATCATAGATTGCCCTTATTTTGTATCTTTTCCAGAAGGAGGATTTCATGCCTCCAAACTTACATTGCTTTGGGTCTGGAATTGTGGTCGTTTGAGGTCACTGCCTGATAACATGCACGGACTCCTTCCATCTCTTGAGGAATTGCAAATAGTCGATTGTGCAGAAGTTGAGTCTTTTCCTGAGGGGGGTTTGCCTTGTAATCTGAAATCGATGTCCATCACCGATTGTGACAACCTCGTTGCCGGACGAATGGGATGGGGTTTGCAAAAGCTCCCATTTCTTAAAAATTTGTTTATTTGTGGTGAAAGGGGAGATGTAGAGTCCTTTCCAGAGGTGGGATTGCTGCCCACCAATCTGACTGCTCTTCAAATAATGAATTTTCCAAATATGAAATCTTTGGATAAGGTGCTTCAAGAGCTCACCTCTCTTGAAGAATTGCGGATCTATAACTGCCCTATGCTCAAGTACATGCCAGAAGAGGGCTTGGCTGCCTCTGTTTCTGTTTTACTGATCAACAATTGTCCTTTGGTAAAGAAACAATGTCAGAGGAAAAAAGGAAAAGAATGGCGCAAGATTGCTCATGTCCACCTAATAATCATGGATGATGAATTGATTGAATGAGCTAAAACTCTTGCAAGAATCTCCACATAGGTACATGCATTTTTCTAACATTTCTCTTAGTTTTATCCGTGTCTAATTGCTTTCCCTATATAAAACTTGTTGTGATGACCTGTTGAACTTGTTGTGTAGTGCCAACTGCCAAATCTGAATTACCATTCAACGTGTTTTCTTCTGATAGCTGCTATGCGGGAAAAGGTAATCAGTGGGAGCATAGGATTTTTTGTGGCTACTGCATGAAACTTGTTAAAGTGGCTCATGGTTTGTGGTAATAAATTGCAGGGTGCCTACTATCTAGCCTGTGGTTCTGATGCTTTTATTTGCACCCATTTGAAGTCTTCGGATAAGATCTCAGGTCAACAAACAGATCCTTCATGCAATGGATAAAGTGCAGCCGAGTTGAACTAGTCTCAAGTGTAGGTAGAGTTTGATTGTCTTTTGAATTTGACTATCATTTTGAATGTAATTCAGTTACAATAAGGTTCTTCCTTTCTTTATCCTAAGCGTTTTCTTCTGCTTTTTTTCTTCTTTCTTTTTGAGTCGAATAAAATATTTACCAAAACAAAAAATCATTCAGACTATTTTCTCGCCCCATTCCCCCTCCCAAGAAAAATAATTGAGGTATTGTCAGAAAATAGTTTGAAATAAGGGCAAGTGGCAGGGGAAGTTTCTTTGCATGTTTTTTTTTTAAAAAAAAAGTTCCAAGTATTCTTCACCTATATATGTTGCTTGTCATTCATCAAGGGAGTATTGGGATGTTCAACTGTGTCAGTTATATTATCTTCCAATATTCTTTCCAAATGAGTTGAAAAGGTTCTGTTGAAGAGACTTCTTCATGCTATTACTCAGTTAAATAGGTTTATTTTGTTGATTTTAGAGGTTTCTTAGATATTATGCCTTCTCATTTCTTGAGTGGAGTCATCAGTAATGGTTTGGATAATCTCAGTTGATCATAGGCTTGTAGATACCAGTTCTTTTTATTATTTTTATTTGAAAGAGAATGTGCAAAACAAAGGAATTTTCTTTATCTTAAAATTGAAGGAAAGGTTGAGCTCTGTTTTCCTCCTTTGCTGTTGTTGTGCTTCATTGTCACTGTCAAGCATTCTGCTGTCAGCTTTCTTTCAATATTCTAAATATAATGATATATCTGAATATTTCTAAGGAGACTACATACATTTTGGTGTAACCTTCATTTGTTGTTATTAATGAATGCTCGTTTCTATGCAATATCAGCGTGTACCAGGAGCAAGGAGGGGGCTTTGATATTGGGCCTTAGCCTCATATGTCTTTCACAGCTGGTGATACCACAAATAAACTTGGGCCCAATTGCCACCTAAAGGCCTACTCATTAGAAAGCTAAAAAGTCTAGAAGATAAAGGAAGTTAAACAATGAGATTAAGATAAAGGAAGGATACCAGACTCCATTTCTCCCTAAACTCTCTTGATTCTACTTTTTTCTCTATGAATGCTCTATTAACTTAATCATCAGAGTCTCCTAGCTGGCCTCTGGCCAGTGCCCCTCCGGTAGTCGTTTTCTTGTCTTGCAGGTGAACCCGTCTACCAATTCAGTCATGCAAAAATCTGCTTTTACAACAATTAAGATTGAAGTTGGCCCACATGTGTGATAATTGTTCCAAATATCCTGTTTTGCCTTAGAGCACTATCGGCAGAGTCCTCAACCTCATTTCCTTCTCTAAATGTAGGAAAAATTCTCTAAAACCTATCTACAACAAATTCCCTTTCCTATCCCTAAACCAAGGGAAAGCTATTGTGTTACCCAAAATTTAGGGAAGTACTTTACCTCCCCTTATCCTTATTTTATTACAAAAAAGGTTTTCTGTCTCCACTAACATTGATTTGAAAGATTATTTAAATGGTACAAAGCAAAGGTTAAGGAAAGTTATTGTAGAGTATTTGAAAATGGTTGAAAAGTAGTTTGATTTCTTAAATTTAAAGAAAATCTAAAAGAAGCTGTTGAAAGTGCTCTTTGGCTGATGCAGTTAAAATATTGAAGTTGCTTTATCACACATTTAAAATCTCATGACATAAAAATTTCAAAACTTTTGTAGAACAGCCTTGCTTGCCAAACTTGAGAAGTTTGGAATCTTTACAGCACTGATGATTCTTGGCCTCTTAGGAGGCAGGTTGCTCTGTGAGTACTTTTTTATCATATATGTTTCTGTGATTACAGTATGTCCTTTCTACTTGTGGTACAAATCATTTTGTAGAAAACCTGGATCATTCATTTTGTAGTTTTAACTTCAACAATTAGACCTTCAATTTGATGCATACATATTAACATTCATGCCAACTTATATTAGGTAGGAATCATATCACAAGCATGAAGATGCTCTTGTTAGGCAAGAAATTAGGCGAGAACTGAGAAAGATAAAGCAACTTTGTTTCTAGCACTCCAGTAATTCTTGGGTTTTAGTCATAGCACTCCAGGGTTGAAAAAAAATATCTTGCTTTTTTGTTTGTGATTTTTCTTCAGGATCATTGACAAAGCAATTTTGGATTGTACTGTTGTATATCTTTGGTATGACTTTGTTAGGGATATAATTTACCATGGTTCCCACTCAAATAGACAATTACATGAAAAATAATTGCACGGGATAACCACCCATTACTTCGAACGGGAAGTAAAACCCAAAAATTAAGAGCATTCCTAGCAGTCTCACCAAATTTTACTCACCAAAATAACAAAAAGTGCACTTTTGGTTATTTTAACAACTCACATTTTTAGAGCATCCACAGCAGTCTCACTATTTTAACAATCCACTTTTAGTATTCAATTTAAATATTATTTTTCAAATATTTGTTTATTCTTAGAAAAAAAAAAAAAAAAGAGAGAAACTAAAAACAAAAAAGAATAGAGAGAAATGAGTTGTTTAATCACTAGGTGAGTGAATAGTACTTTTTTATATTTGATAAGTAACATTCACTTTACTATTTTTTTTTTTTTTTTTGTTAAAGTAGTGAGTCTGAAAAGTGGACATTTAAACTACTTTTGTTAGATTGCCTCACCAAAATAATTAAAAAATAGTTTTGATGAGGCTGAAGGAGTGGGACATCTCCCACATACAGCAGTTGCAGAAAACAATATAAAAGGTAACATAGCTCCTAGTAAAACTGGATTTTTGGTCTTCTCTCAAAAACGGTGCCTTATTTAAAAAAGATTCTTTAAACATTATGCTAACTTAAGCATCGCAGTGTACTTGGTCTTTTTGGGACCAACGGACTCTAGTGACATTTAAAAAAAAATTAAAAAATTAAAAAAAATTTGCAAGTAACCTATATCGGGTCTGGCCATCAAAAAAATTGTTTCAATGTACTTATTGCTCGATTGGACTGCTTCCTGTCCTTAATTTTGGGTTGTTCTTCGTTGTAATTTTTGGTTTTTTTTTTTTTTTTTGACAACTTTTGTTATACTGAGAATTGAGTTAATTGTGGACAGTCTTATGTTGAAGACAACATATGGATGATCGTATGGGTTAATGAAATTATTTCAGTTCTTCATAGCAGGTAAATTTGGCTTTTGTTCTGCATGCTTCTCTGTTGCATTCGAGCCAATAAATACATTATCCTTTCCATTGCGGTATTTCTTTGTTATTATCATTTTTGTTTGTGTTGGTGTAAAACATTTTTTAGAAAGGGCTTTTCCTATTTTTGGGTATTTGGCACAAAATAAAAATACTGGTCAATCTGAAAATGTTTTTAGTTGACCAAATAAATAACATTCACAAGATGCACGTAAAATTATTTACACTTTTCTTCTACATAAACCATTTTCTTCTACAAAGTATGCCTCGGGTTGCTTAAATACTTGCAAGAGCAAGAGGGCCTTAGAGCACTAGCAGCTTTTCAACCATTTTTCCTTAATTTAAGGAATAAACCTACTTTTTGATTTTCTATAAAAAAATATTTTACAGTAAATTTTCGTATTTTTTCCTATATGAAAACATGTGAAGAAGAGAGAAGAGAGAATGATTTGTTTATAATTTAATAAAATATTGGGTATCTACAGTTTTTTTCAATGCATTGAAAAACACTGTAAATACCTTTTGTATAGGTTAAATATATATAGAGCTTTTGAGTGTGTTTTTGTGATTTTTTTTGAAATTTTTTCTAAACATAAATAAGAGAATGGCATATAGGAGGGCATTTGTTGCTAGTGCTTATAAGAGCCTTTTCGCAATTGTTTGCCAATATTTCAAGCAATATCCACCTGGTCTTTGTATTTAAGTGGGATTATTCGTATGTATTTAATGTAGTATTTCCATGAGGAGAGGGTTCTGATTTAGCCTTGTTATCAACTGGATAATATTTTATAAGAATACAAAAAATCTACTTAAGACGAGAAAACTAGGGTTTTTTCCTACAAAAGTTGGTTCGGTTGGTAGGCGAAATAAAAACCATGAAATCGGGTTTTCGAACCAACCCGAACCGTCACCGCCATTCAAAGCTTTCGAACCAACCTTTAACGCTAAAAAACAAAAACTATCACACTGCCCAATGCCCAAGAGCGGAATACGTCCTTACCCCCACTGTTTTGACCGATACACGTACACCTCTGAGACTGTACTTGAAAGGAGAGAGCAAAAGAGACTAAGTGATTGATACGAGAGGAATAAAAGTGCATCCAACTTGAGAAGAAAGCTTCTTACTTTAACCGAGAGAGTACTTGAAAAGATAGATAGAGAAGAAAGGAATAAAAATAAAAGTGGTGATCAGTTTGGTTGTGTTTGACAAACTATTTCATTCTCTAGAAACTATTGGAACATTATTTAAAAAAAAAAAAAAAATCAATATTAAAATTTTTTAATTTTTATTTATTTGTATATCATATTATTTATTATTTATTATTATTAAAATAAATAAAAAAAATCATTATAAATTTTTTTTTTTTTTACTTTTCAATACAAAAAATTTAAAATTTTATAGAACTTCAATCTATGCTAGCTACAATAATTAACAAAGGCAAAAGGGTTTGCCAACTAGTTGTAAATTCTCAAATTACAAAATTTAGATTATTTTTAGATATCGCAACACTAAAAAAATGTTATTTATTAAAAATGTGATATATTATAATTAATAATTGAGTATATTTTCATCGAGTTATTGCTCTTTATATTGTAAAAAAAGTTTAAATCAAAGACTAGATTTTGGTTTTATAAAGAATAAGAGTCTTTTCAAAAGTGAAGAAAAAGCTTTTTCAAAAGAAAATTCTTTATGGCTCCTTATTATGTGATATTTTTCAAGCATTTTGATGCTACAATGGTGTAAATTTCATAAATGTAGAGGATCTTAATTCCTATATAGTATGCTAAGATATTATTATTCATTTTAAAAGTCTAAATTTATGAATTTGAGCTTAATTATATTATATTAATTACTCACATTAATGACATATTTTTAAATGTTTAATATCCATATCAATCAAGAATCATACGTTTCAATGCTTAGAAAGAAAGACAAAAAAGTTGTTGATGAATGAGAAAACTTAGCATGAATTACCAAATCTGTACGTTACGTGTTGATCGGGAGAGCTGTAAAGTTGTTTTGCGTTACCTACTGCTGTGCTGTTTGCACCGCTTTCCTTCCATTTCCTTTCATTTCTTCAATTACAAAGAAGGAAGACATTTCCTTTCAATTAAACAACTACGTTATTTGGACATTTCTTTTACTGCAATTGAAAGGTTGCCTAATTCCTTGTGTAAGTTGATCAATATGCAAACACTCAACTTATCATGTTGTTATAGTCTTGTTGGATTACCAAGGGATATGCGGAAACTCATTAGTCTACGACATCTTGATATTACTAGAACTGACATAATGGAGATGCCGATACAATTTTTTTTTTTTTTTTTTTTTTTGACATGTCCGCACAAGGGGAGAGAGGGATTCGAACCTCTGTTTCCTTAAGCGTAATCTTAGCCGATTGAACTACCTCTTGGAGACAGATGCCGATACAATTGGGTAGCTTAAGAAGTCTACAAACGTTGACAAAAATTTATTATCGGCAGCCGTAATGGGTCTTGCATTGGAGAGTTAGGAAAACTTACAAATCTTCGAGGAAAGCTTGCTATTTTGAACCTTCAAAATGTTCTCTCTTCTACAGATGCCGGCTTGAGGGACAAGAAGCACATTGAGGAGTTGGTGTTAGAATGGAAAGCTGATACTATTTTTTTAGGAAGTCTTAGAATTATACTTGACAATCGCCAACCTCTAAACAAGTGTAAATTTTGTTGCAGCTTGCCATCGCTTGGACAACTACCCTCTCTGCATAACCTCTCTATTGTTGAGTTTGATGGATTTGTTAGAGTGGGTCCTGGATTTTATGGTAGTGGTTCATCTTCAATTATGCTATTTCAAGCATTGAAAGTTCTAAGGTTCGAGTTGATGTTGAAGTGGGAGGAATGGTTTTCCTTTGCTGAAAATGAAGGTGTAGCTTTTCCTCTCCTACAAGAGCTTTATATGCATGATTGTCCATCCATCTTCCATCTTTAGCCAAATTTGACCCCTCTCAGTCATCCATTTTTTTTTTTTTTTTAATTTTTTTAAATGCAATTCTATTAACTGCCTTCATTGCTTTGTTGCCCATCGTGGAACTGGATCCTCTGGAATTCTTAGGAGAATTTTCAGATTCTGGAATTCCAGATCCTGGCCATTCAATTTTCATCTAAAGGCTAATGTCCCGTTACGTATCCCACTAATAATAAAATAATAAAATAATTTTAAAATTTTAAAAATAAAATATAAAAGAAAATAATAATAAAAATAATATACATACACCCCACTGACTGGTTGGGGGTGGCTTCCCTTGGGGGTGGATCGGCCACCCCAATGGCCAAACCCAAAACTAAAAAAAATTGGGTTTGGCCCTTGGGGGTGGTTCGGCCACCCCCAAGGGCCATGAGGGTGGCTCGCCACCCCATATTATTATTTTTTAATTTAATTTTATATTTTTTAATAAAATTTAAATATTATTTTATCATTAGTGTGACATGTGGCGAAATACTAGCCTTTGAAAACAATTAAACGGCCAGGATCTGTAATTCCCCAGGAAATCGAGATCCTGCCCACCCTTAAAAAAGAAAAAGCCCCCTTTAATAAAAGCATGATTTAAAATTGTAAAAAGAAACCTTCAAAGCTCAAAGTCAATATGTGAATGCAATGAATAATGAAAAAATGTAAAAAGAAAAGATAAACTTGTCTGAACAAGCTTACTTTACAGTTGGCAATGATTATTAAAGTGAAAGAGAAATGAGAGCAAGAAGAGCTGCTAGAGCTTCCCCGACATTTGGAAGGCAAGGAGGACCAATTTGGGAGTTAATGCGATTGATCTGTCTATTAGAATCACGACAGACAGCTATCTGTGCAGAAAAAGAGTCCCAAATAGTAATGGTAAAATTAATCTTAAACTAGTTGAGTGGAGAAGAGATCCATTTTTCCACTGGGGCTTGAGTCTTAGATTGCCAAGTTTGAAAATGCTCGAGAGTGATTTTATTAATATGAACAAAAACACTGAGAGCATCGAAAGATAGTCTATCATGAAAAGCTTTTTTCCTGTAGAACCATAATATCACATGCCACGTAGGCAAAAATTTGAAACATATGATGATCCACGAGAGGAATACCAAGAGAACTACATGGAGAGATAATAATATTAAATAGCACTTGATCCCCTTTACTCTTTAAAATAGATTTATTTTGTTGGGTGTGTTCTGTAGGCGCTAAAATAACTTGGCTTTGTAAATCCCTGCTACTTTAAAATGTTCTTGGATATTATACCTTCTCATCATTTCTTAATTGCAGGCATTACTATGGCTTAAGAGAATTGGGGTTGATCATGGGTTTCTTACGTAGATACCAATTCATTTGTTTGTTTTTCAGTTGAAAGAGAATGCAAAAATCTAAAATGAGTTCTTTATCTCAAGAATGAAGAAAAGATCAACTCTTTTATATTCTCCTGCTGTACTTTCCTAAAATGAAATATTTCAACACTCTTCTTTATGTGTGGGTTCAAATTTCATTTTAATAGGTAAGGCCCAACAAGCAGAATATTTATTTATTTATTTATTTTTGTAAAATATTTAATTTAAATAGAAGGTGCATTGATGTAGTTAAGGTTTAAACTATGGACCTCTAGTTTTAATACTAGTTAAATTATTATTTGTCATAAAAGCTTAGGCTGATAAGAAAATGTTAATTTAATCATTTAGACTCCGCTTTTTTTGGCGTAAAATGATTTTCTATAAAATGTTTATCGTATTTTCAGGTGTTTGGTGCGATGAAAAATAATGAATTTTTTTTTCGATTCGACTGGAAAAGCCTCTTTAATTTCCAAAAGATAGTTTTCATTTTTGAAAACCGTAAACTATTTTCCGAGTTTAAGTATCTCATTTTCAAATTGACATACTCAGCTAGGATGTCGACGAAACCCCGCCAAGATTTCACCAGGCCACCGTTAGGACCTCGCCATGACCCAACTGGGACCCGATTGAGACTCAACTGGGACTTGGCTGGGACACTGCTGAGACTCGACTAGGACACTATTGGGGCACTGTCGAGACCTAGTTGGGACACTGATGGGACCCGGTCAAGACATTGTCGAGACCCGGGCAAAACTCAATTGGGATGCAACCGAGACACTACCAAGAATTGATTGGGAGACTACCGAGGTTATTTTAAGTTTTTTATCATATGACTTATGTTAGTCACTTTAAAAAATAAAATAATCATCATCATTATAAAGTTACCATATAAAATGTCTTCAAAATTGAATTAAAAAAAAAAAACACAAAAAGAACTTGCTGTGTTTGGCAAAGTCCTTGCTCACTTCTTTTTCATTTCTTTTAAAAAAAAAAATCAAACTCATTTATTCACATTATCAAACAATTTTTTTTTTACAAGAAATTCAAATTTTCTTTTACATTTATATACTATCAATCAATTTTTATTATATAAAATAAAGATGAAAAAAAAAAATCCAAACACAAAATAAAATTTTTTTTTTTCAAACAGGTGGCAGCTCAAAATTCACCTGTTCACTCTCGTTCAATGTGCAATCAATTGAAGGCTGTGTTTGCCAAAGGATTTGAAAAATGAAGTGGACTAACTGTAGCTAATTTGATTGATGTAAGAAAAAAAAATTGAGAAATGCTAAAGAGTCAAACAAATGAATCCAGAAAAAATTTTAAACTGATGTGGCAGACAGTGAGTTGCAGACAAGAAAGAGAGAATTGCATTTTTTTTTAATTTAAAAACCCTTGTCACGTCAATTTAGAAATTTTTCAGGGTTCATTTATTTGGCTCTCTAGCACTTCTAAAAAAAAAATTAGAATATTTTGTATAAAAAAAAAAAAAATTGTAATGATTTCTTTATTTGAATAGTAATAAAAAGTTATTTATTTAATGTAAAAAATAAAAATATTGAGATTGATTTCGAGAGAAGTAGAATTTTTAAAAAAAAAATTCTTTGGCAAACACTTCTGGGAAAGAAAAGACAATCCTCGTAGACGATAGTGTTGAAAACCATCTTGATACAGTTTCCGTCGCACCGAAGCATAGTCGAGAATATTTCCAAACGAACGACAATTGATTGATGATTCTCAACTGCCTTGATGTTGGTGCCAGATCGTTTGGTCGATACATCTCAATATTTCCAACTTCCAGACTTCAAAGAGAATTTTCCGTCCACGCTTGTCAGTTACTTTTCCTACTAGTTTTGTTGGAATCGATCAGACTGATGAAAAACCAGAGAATCCAAGCACAAACAGCAGATACATATATAGACTCAGATATGTCAGATTCTTTCCCTATAGAGTAGGTGAACGTAGGCAATGGAAATGGCAGCGAGTTCAACTGCGACAAGGTGGCCATCCAAGGCTTGCCATAGCTTCTTGGTTTCTATCCAGACCCCTGATCCAAGGTCTTTATTATTCTCTTTCATTTTCAGCAATGCCTTTTCATCCATTTACTTAATACGTGTAATGAGTTGAGCTAAACTATATTGATTTGTTATGAACATTAATTGATCCGAACTGCATGTATTGTTTAATAATCAAGTTAACGAACAGCCACAAACTTAATTGAAACGAAACCGAATTGTGATATGGAGAAGGGTTTTCCCATTTCATTTTGGAGTGGAGAGATTTTATTCTCTTCTTCACTGTTTGAATATATAGAAAATATATAATATTTTTCATATATTCCATAATTATGTTGTTATCAAATATTTTTTATTTATGAGATGATCCTAATCATATATTAGGATTGTATTCAAGTTAAGGGGATTTGATTACAATAATTATATTATCCTATAAATAGGGACATTTGTATTGTAGACAAAAGATAATGAGCACAATGTAGCCCTTAGGGGTATTCCAAGTGGTGGACATAGGCGTCTAACACCAAACCACCCGTAAAAAAATCTAATATGGTATCAAAGCCAGGTTCAATTGATTGTGGCCCACCATCTCCCATTGTTACACATATTGATTTGGATGTCCTTCCGCCACACGTGCCTAACCCAATTGGCTGTGGCCCATCGTCACCCATTGTCGCACGTATTGGCTTGGATGTCTTCCCGCCACACGTGAAGGGGCGTGTTGAAAGTCCCACATTACTTTGGTATTAAGGAGATGAGCCATTTATAAGAGTGTTGAGAAACCTCAACTTTTGAGTTAGCTTTTAGATTAAGTTAGGCCCAAAACCCATTTCTAATATTCACCATGCCACCGTCCTTTTTATTTATTCTTTGGTATCTTTTCCCACTCACAAGTGGATGCCCATATTTCTTGTTCAGCTGCCTTTATTATAGAGGTAAAAGGCAATTACACATTTTTTATGTCATTTACTTTGGCCATTGCATTGGCCCGGTAGTTAATTCAGAATTAAGAAACTTAACAGAGAAATATCTCTTCCCACGGTTTAAAGGGCCGAAAAAAACAAAAAAAAAAAGTGAAAAGAGAAAAAAATAGAATAAAGAAAGGTATCCACAAATCATATTCCAAAGCAACAAGCCTTATTAAAGAAGGCTATTGTGAAGAGAATAATATTCTGATTTTATATATTTGTGGGCGAATAAGTCATTTGAAGGACAATGGTGGATACACTACAAGAATCAATTTTTTTTGTCACGGATCATTAGTAACGTGTATATAGTATTAACATGTTATTAAAGTTTAGCAACATGTCTATAATAAGTGTTTAACGGGTTATGAAATTGGACGTAACTATTTCAACTTTAGTAACGTATCAAATTTTGACACGTTAGCAAATGATAATGTGTCATAAACTGACACATTACAAAGGAGTTGTAACGTGTCAATATCTGACACGTTACCACTCTTTTGTAAAATAGGGTTGGTGAAAATCATTGAAAATGTTTCATTGGCGTAAGATGATCTCTATTTTACTTGAAAGGTGAATAATTTATTTTACAATCATGATTTTGTTTGGTAAAGTTTATCATTAATTATCCTATCTTTTATTTACGGTTATTAAATGTGAAATCTGATATGTTCTCTTTCTCCCATTTCATGAAGAAGATTTTATCGGTGGCAGACATGGAGTTAATATTGACGGCTGCAGAAACTGCAAGAAACTTTTAGAATGTGTATCGAAACTGAAAACAGATCTCTTGCCTTCTGGCGAAGAAAACGTAAACTCATGCAGGTAACCCGTAAGAGAAAGAGAAATGTTTTATATATATTTTTATTATTATTATTATTTTTTGAAACTGATAAATCTTCATTTCATCTCAATAAAACAACAAGAGTCATATAGACTCTAAACATCCGGAGCTACCTGCTCTAAAATAATAGTATTATAAATACTATGGGGTATTTCCTCCATCCACACCTTGTCCTCCATTAAAGAAATTGCCTCCTTTGCCAAGCCGTGTGCTGCCATGTTCGCCGTTCTCTTCACGTGCCGGACTTCCCACTTCCTAAAATGTCTTAATACCGATTGAATATCAGCTATAATATGTCCATACCTGCTCCATTTGGCCGCAATATCTTGTATTGCATTCACTACAATCAAAGAATCTTCCTCTAGACAAATATCCTGCAAATCAATATCTCTGCAAAACTCAACTGCAGATAATGCCGCCATAGCAAGGTTTTCTTCTCTTTTTTTTTCTTTTTGTGCTTCTTGAGAAAAAAAAAAAAAGAGGTTCCATTTAATTTGTACAATTTTTTTCTCTCCAAAAATTTTTCAGTTTGTTTCTAGATCGGTTTTCTTCTCTTTCTTTTTCTTTTTGTGCTTCTTGAGAAAAAAAAAAAAAAAAGTTCCATTTAATTTGTACAATTTTTTTCTCTCCAAAATTTTTTCAGTTTGTTTCTAGATCGTCTTCTTGTTCAAAATATTTCAAAAATCAAATTTAATTACGTTTGTACAATTTTTGTTCCCTCCAAATGTTTTTCTCCTCCTGTTCAAAATATTTCAAAAATTAGATTTAATTACGTTTGTAAAATTTTTGTTTTCTCCAAATGTTTTTCAATTTGTTTTGATATCGATATTTTGTTTCTAGATCGTCCTCCTGTTCAAACTATATTTCAAAATTTAGATTTGATTTTGTTTATACAAGTTTTTTTTCACTTTAGACGTTTTTTAGTTTGTTTTGATTTCAATATTTTTTCAAATTTTTTTTTAAGAAAATGTATAAACACATACTAACAAGAAATCATATTTGCAATTGCAATTTATTTAACTACAAATATTTACACTAATTGTTAAAAACAATGTCACTGAAACTATAGTAATATTTGTCATGATTTTTTTTTCTTCAAATTATCCTAATTTATCATGTTTGTAAATATAGAATACAAGTGATTGCTTTTTATTTCTTTTGGAAATAATTTACAATACGTCTAGAGGTATAGCCATTATTCTTCTTGAATTTTTATTTAATACCTTTATTTTGTTTTGTATAATTAATTGCTTAATGTTGTTGGCGTACGTTTTTCTCTATAGATTTCCATGCTATATAAATATTACAATTAATAAATTGAATTGTTATATAATTATATTATTTAGTTGAAATATGATTCAAAACAATGTCCCTGAAACTATTGTTATATTTATCTTAACTTTTTTGCAAAAAAAAAAAAAAAAAAAAAATTCCTATCTATCATGTTTGTAATTAAATGCAAGTGATTTCTTTTATTTTTTTATTTTTCATTATTCTTCTTAATTTTTATTTAATTTCTTAATTTTTTTTTTCTAGCATTAATTTCTAACAATACATTTTGTTTGTATTGCACTCTTTAGCTAAAATAATTAACATGGCAGATCTATAATTGATATGCTTTAAGGTTGTTTTAAAACGCATTCCTATTTTTCATTTTTGGCTAAATTGAAATTAAGAGTGATGCGAACTTTTCACTTTAAAGTACAAAAACATAGAATTATGATATAATAACTCAAATTGTTCTTATCCAATTTGTAGATTATCTATTATGTTTGACACATATATGCTTTTGTGTGAATATATAATTTATAAACACTCGGGCATGTTGCAGGTTATAGAGTTTTTTATTGGTGTTTTTGATAAGAGATATGACGATTTTTTAGTTTACGATGTTATACATTGATAGTTTTTTTTTTCCTATGTTTAATGCACATTGTTTACGGGCTTAATTGATGGTTATCCTGTTCTTATCTTGAAGATATTTTGTGATTATCTTCTATGCTAATTTATATATTTTGTTTAATTCTAATTGCTTAATTTTCCCTTTTTGAAAATTTTATAATGAATTAAGGGAAATAATGGTGAGAGAGTTTTCTATCGTTGTTTTTGATACGAGGTATGACGATTTTTTAGTTTACACTGCTATTCATTATATATATAAATATTGTTTGATCAAGGACATTGATCGACAACATTGGCTTTTAGAGTTTTTATAATAGATTATGATTTTTACCTTCAAAATTTTTATGAGGTTATATCAAATTAATTTTGGGTAGCCTAATAGTTAATATAAGAAATATGATGTGTGATAATGTGTTCTTTTGATAGTCAGGAATATTTACAATACTCATTTAGGCACTTATAAGATTGTTCCAATTAGGCTTTTAGGGTGGGTATAGCTAAAAGGTTGTTTTTTATGCAAAAATTTTAAAAAATAATAATAATAATAATAATAAAAGGTTTTTTTGAATGATTATATGGTCAAAAAAATATTTATAGTTCCTTTCGTTTTATATTACATCTATAACATAACTATTTAATTCATTTCAATTTATAAGGATTACACTTTATAAATTTCTAAATTTAATGATAACCATGATTTAATGAACGTTTATTTTTATTTTGGATAGCCAATTAGTTAATTCAATGAGGAGAAGGAAATTAGTTAGTGTAATTTCTCAAACTTCTCTCTTTGAAAGTATTTTAAATAAAATTATTTTGGGAATGCAATTATGCAAGGATAAGGCCTAAGGGCATGGAAAAATGACTTGAGCATTTGTAGTATAATTTTTCATTGAGAAAAAAAGAATATAATTTTTTTCTCTCCTATTTTTTCGGAATTTATTGATATAAATAGAAAGTAAAAGAAAAAAAATATAGGGAACAAAAACAAAAATGGAAGAACATAGACTCAGATATGTCAGATTCTTTCCCTATATATAGAGTAGGTGTAGGCAATGGAAATGGCAGCGAATCATATTCCAAAGCAACAAGCCTTATTAATGAAGGCTCTTGTAAAGAGAATAATTAATATTCTGGTTGCTGATTTTATATATTTGTGGGCGAATAAGTCATTTGAAGGACAATGGTGGATATATACACAACCAACTGAACCAAGGAAGTAAAATAGGGTTGGTGAAAATCATTGAAAATGTTTCGTTGGCGTAAGATGATCTCTATTTTACTTGAAAGGTAAATAATTTATTTTACAATCATGATTTTGTTTGGTAAAATTTATCATTATCCTATCTTTTATTTACGGTTATTATATGTGAAATCTGATGTGTACGTACTCTTTCTCCCATTTCATGAAGAAGATCTTTATCAGTGGCAGACATGGAGTTAATATTGACGGCTGCAGAAACTGCAAGAAACTGCAAGAATGTGTATCGAAACTGAAAACAGGTCTCTTCCCTTCTAGCGAAGAAAACGTACATTCAGGTAACCCGCATGAGAAAGAGAAATGTTATATATTTTATTATTATTATTTATTATAAATAAAACTCTTATGTTTTACAAATAAAATTTTGATGTTTTAACTGTTTCATTAAAAGGCTAATATCTAAAACGTCACGTGCCGTAATTTTAAGTACTTTTTAATAGGACTGGTTGAGGGCACCTGTCGTAATTCTATGCAATTTTTAAGCCAAAACTCGGATATATATAATTGTCTCATATTGATATATAAACATAAAGCAAAAGAAGATGAAAATAAAATTAGATAAAGAGAGAGAAAGGGAGAATTTTAAAACTTTTTGTTTTATTCATTTAGACAATTCAATGCATTACAAATAAAACTCTTATGTTTTAATTGTCTCATTAAAAGGTTAACATCTAAAACACCACGTGTTGCAATTCTAGATACTTTTCTAATAGGACTGGTTGAGGACACGTGTCGCAATTCTACACATTCTCTAAGCCAAAACTCGGCATATATATATATATATATGATTTTTTTTTTAAGTTGGGTTTTAAACTATGTTTCATCATTTTATAAGTTTGTGACAAATTTTTTAAAATAATAAATGTTATGTGATGGTAATAAATTATTTAAAAGAAATTCTTTGAAAAATATAGCACTTCTCAAGCTCTAAATCATCTCTCACCACATCCTTACCAAACAAGGCCCTAATGTCTTACAACAAGTTTCTTTCCAATAGCAACCCGGGTTGCTATAACCAAAAATAATTGATGCAGTATAAAGTTATAAATTTTTTGTATTGAAAAGTAAAAATTTTTATTTTATAATAAATTTTTATTTGAATAATAATAAAAAGTGAAAAAAATTTAAAATATTTTAATGTTTATTTTTTTGAAAAGATTGTGAGTAAACAATAAAAAAGGACGAGTACTCACATCCTGCTCAACAAATGTTTAGCTAAAAAACACATTAATTTATTTACTTTTGCTATCTATTTTTTCAAATCTTATTCACTTTTGTTTTTTCATTGAAAATATTATTATTTTTATCTATTTTTCCTATTAAGAGAACAAAATTATTTTTATTATTAATATAAATAAAGATTTGTTGCGCTACGGTCTTCGAATACTAAAGTAGCTCAACAAATTTTTTTACAACGCTCGGAAGGGTTTGCAAAAACTCCTTTCTGATCACTGTTCTTCATTTTCTTCGATTTTTTTTTTTTTTTTTTTTTTCAGCTGCAAAGAAGAAAACGATGGCAGATGTGGTGGCAGGAGCGCTTCTCTCTGTTGTCTTCGATGATTTATTTAAAAAAATGAATCTGGAGGTGCTTGACTTCTTCCGGGGACGAAAAGTCAGAGAGGGGCCCGTAAGAAAGATGAAGATACTGTTGCTGTCTGTGATTGCGGTTCTGGAGGACGCCGAGGAAAAGGAACTCACGAAGCCTGCTTTGAAACAGTGGCTTGATGAGCTGAAAGATGCTGTTTTTGATGCGGAAGATATCTTGGATGTGATTGATACAGAAATCCGGACACGCAATTTGGCTGCTGAATCTCAAACCACTGCAACAAAGGTACGGAACTCTGTTCTGCGTAATCGTTTTGCCAAGGAGATACAACCGAGGATGGAAGGGGTTATTGAGCGATTAGAATATCTTGCAAAACAAAAGGATGTCTTAGGTTTAACAGAAGGCCTTGGAGGGAAATCAACAGAAAGATTGCCCACGGCTTCTTTGGTTGAAGAATCTGGTATTTTTGGTAGGGATCATGATAAAGAGAGAGTTATTAACCTTTTGCTCTCGTATGACGGAAGAGGCGGTGAGATGTGTGTGATTGCAGTAGTGGGTATGGGGGGAATTGGCAAGACAACGCTTGCTCAGCTTGTCTACAACGACCAGAGGGTGAAGGAGCATTTTGATCTTGAGGCATGGGTGTGTGTTTCACAGGAATTTGACGTGTTCAGGGTGACGAAAACATTTCTAGAGGCAGTAACTTCGTCAACATGTGATATTAAGGATCTGAATCGGCTTCAAGTTACACTCAAGGAGAAGTTGATGGGGAAAAAATTCCTACTTGTTTTAGACGATGTATGGAATAAGAATTATGTTAATTGGGAGGTCTTAAGAAAACCCTTTAAATTTGGGGAACAAGGAAGCAGTGTGATTGTAACCACACGTGATAATGATGTTGCATCCGTTGTACGCTCTAGTGGGACTCATTCTCTGAAAAGGCTGCCAGAAGATGATTGCTGGTCGGTATTTGCAAACCATGCATTTCACAATGGTAACACACGTCCAGAGCTAGAGGCAGTGGGCAGACAGATTGTGAAAAAGTGCGAGGGCCTACCTTTAGCCGCCAAAACAATTGGGGCTCTATTGTGGTCGAAATTGGAGGTTGATGAATGGGACAAGATACTGAAAAGTGAAATATGGGATTTACCAATTGGCGAGACACACATTCTTCCATCTTTAAGGTTAAGCTACAAATATCTACCCTCACATCTAAAGCGATGCTTTGCTTATTGTTCAATATTTCCAAAGGGTTATGCTTTTCAAAAAGATCGTTTAGTCTTACTGTGGATGGCTGAAGGTTTCCTGCAAGAGCCAAATAACAAAACAATGGAAGAAGTTGGTAATGATTACTTCCTTGATCTTGTATCAAGATCATTCTTTCAACAATCAAGTGGTGATAAATCATGTTTTGTAATGCACGACCTTGTCAACGACTTAGCAAAGTTTGTTTCTGGACAATTTATCTTTAGGCTAGAAGATGCCTGTTTTGATGGAATTTTGAACAAGACTCGGCACTTGTCGTATTTCAGAACAAGATTTGATAACTTTAAGAAGTTTGAGGCTCTTTTTGAGGTTAAGCGGTTGCGCACCTTCTTGCCATTAGAATTCTCCATATTGGACAACAATTTATCTAAAAAGGTACCGGATGTTCTATTGCCGAAGCTAAGATGTTTACGGGTACTCTCTTTGTCTCATTATGAAAATTTGGCTAAGTTGCCTGATTCAATTGGCAAAATTAAGCAACTACATTATTTGGACATTTCCTTTACTGCAGTTAAAAGGTTACCTGATTCCTTGTGTAAGTTGATCAATTTGCAAACACTCAACTTGTCATGGTGTAACAATCTAGTTGGATTGCCTAGGGATATGCGAAAACTCATTAAACTACGTCATCTTGATATTACTAGAACTGACATAATGGAGATGCCGATACAATTGGGCAGCTTAAGAAGTCTGCAAACGTTGACAAAATTTATTATCGGCAGCCGTAATGGCTCTTCCATTGGAGAGTTGGGAAAACTTACAAATCTTCGAGGAAAGATTGCTATTTTGAACCTTCAAAATGTTGTCTCTTCTACAGATGCCGCAGATGCAGGCTTGAAGGACAAGAAGCACATTGAGGAGTTGGTGTTGGAATGGAAAGCTGGTACTGTTGTTTTAGAAAGTCAAAGAACTATACTTGACAGTCTCCAGCCTCATTCGAATTTGAAAATTCTCTCTATCAACAACTATGGTGGTCAAAGTTTTCCAGATTGGGTAGGGCACGATTCATTCTTTAATATGGTATCTCTTCATCTAATTAAGTGTAAGTTTTGTTGCAGCCTGCCATCGCTTGGACAACTACCCTCTTTGCAGAACCTCTCTATTGTTGAGTTTGATGGAGTTGTTAGAGTGGGTCCTGAATTTTATGGTAGTGGTTCGTCTTCAATTAGGCCATTTAAAGCATTGAAAGTTCTAAGGTTCGAGTTGATGTTGAAGTGGGAGGAATGGTTTACCTTGGGTGCTGAAAATGAAGGTGAAGCTTTTCCTCTCCTCCAAGAGCTTTATATTCATGATTGTCCCAAGCTAACAAGAAGGTTGCCCATCCATCTTCCTTCTTTAGCCAAACTTGAGATCACAGAATGTCCACTATTGGTGTCTTCACTCCCAATGTTTCCTGCTATATGTCAATTGAATCTAACACGTTGTAATGGGGTTTTGTTAAAGGAATTGCCAACTAGAATACAGGTTCTTAAAGTTGGAGGATTTGATGCACTAGATTCCCAAGTCAACATAATGATGGGGCCCAGTAATACTTCTCTTCAAGAGTTAGAAGTTAGTGATTGTTCTTCGATTGTGTCCCTTTCCAAGGGTGATCTAGTATCTACATTAAAATCCCTTGTCATTAGGAATTGTGGGATTTTAGAGCTCCCAATGTACCCGATCTTTTCAACCCTTAAAAAATTATACTTATTTGATATTGATGGTTCTCTCAAGTCCGTCCCATTAGACTTATTTCCAAAGCTTTGTGACATCTATATCTTTGGGTGTAGGAATTTGGAATCCTTGACAGTTTCTGAAGAACATAGACATGATTTAATGACATTGCAAATACAAATCATAAATTGCCCTTGTTTTGTATCTTTTCCACAAGGTGGATTGCGTGCCCCCAACCTTACATTGCTTTGGGTTTGGAATTGTGGAAGTTTGAGGTCATTACCAGATAATATGCACATTTTCCTCTCATCTCTTGAGGATTTGCAAATAGTTGACTGTGCAAAAGTTGAGTCGTTTCCTGAAGGGGGTTTGCCTTCTAATCTAAAATCAGTTTCCATTGTTGATTGTGACAACCTCGTTGCCGGGCGAATGGAATGGGGTTTGCAAAAGCTCCCCTTTCTTAAAAGTTTGTTTATTTGTGGCGAAAAGGGAGATGCAAAATCCTTTCCGGAGGTGGGATTGCTGCCCACCAATCTGACTTCTCTTCAAATAATGAATTTTCCAAATATGAAATTCTTGGATAAGAAGGGGGTTCAACACCTCACCTCTCTGAAAGAATTGCGGATCTATAACTGTTGTATGCTCAAGTACATGCCAGAAGAGGGGTTGCCTAACTCCGTTTCTGTTTTACTTATGAACAATTGTCCTTTGCTAAAGAAACAACTTCACAAGAAAAAAGGAAAAGAATGGCTCAAGATTGCTCATGTCCACCTAATAATGATTGATGATGAATTGATTGAATGAGCTAAATGTCTAGCAAGAATCTCCACTCAGGTACGTGGTTTTTTTCTTACATTTCCTCTCTTTTATGTTTTTCTCTTTGTTTTATCACTGTCTAATTGTTTTCCTTTTTGTTTGATTAATTGTGTTGAAAATATTTGATCAAAAGAATTTAGAAGATCTAAGAGCTAGCTCGATTATGACTACACAAAGCAACACGTCCGTTTCCAAAGGTGCTTTCTTTCTTGTCCTCATCGTTTTTCTTTTGTTTTTTCTTTTTTGAGTCAAATAAAATATTTACCTTTTTATGAAATCATTTAACCCTATATATATATCGAGATATCCCTTATATTTATCATAGAATCTAATTTGATATGTCCTTTCAAGTGTGTGCAATTTTTTCAGTATGAATGGATGAAAAAGGACATGGCTTCCATTTGGTTGATCAAAAGCTCCTTGGTTAATTTTCATAGGGTAAGTAAATCTTACATATATTAACAATGTTCTTCAAAATATATACTTTACATTAATTTTAAATGTTAAAAAATGAATTTTTTTTTTTTTACCATGACTGATTTCCTGTCTGATTCTACCACATAATGTTTTATTATTGAGGGTTACATGCTTGCATTCAATTGTCCCGTGCATACAGCCTCAATTAATTTCACTTATGAAGGTGAACTTAATTTCACTTGCAAAGTAAGTTTACTTGACCTGTTGTATTGTACTGTTCCTCCTTACTAGGTGGATCCAAACTGTTTTGTGAAAGTTCCCGTGCCTGACGAACGACTCTCGAAGTGACAAGTGGTTCTGATTTAAGAAAGCGCCACGCCCAAGGTATACTGCCCGCACATCCCCTTCCAATGTAGTGCATCTCTTCCTGAGGTTTTTTGTGTGCATTCTAGCATTTTGACCAAATTACTTAACATTTTCTTATCTAATTCAAAACTTTTTGCACACTTTTTTTGTAGAGTTTCAAACATCATGCTTACAGACTTGGAAAATTGTATTTTTCCTTTTCGTTTTTTGATTTCTATGTTGGTTGTAGCTTAAGATCTGTCATGAATAATGAACTAAGAGAATGTAATCCATGGATAATAACTGTGGGTGGCTATATGCCAATGTCAATTCTTTTTGTTTATTGCATATAGTGGCTATATACCTCCGGAGTATGCAATAGATGGGCTCTTTTCCTTGAATTCTGATGTCTTTGGCTTTGATAAACATACAGTTTATGTATGTCATATTATAGTATGTATATACATAGAGTTCAAGTCCAGAGACCTCTGAAGTTCGGGGTTGTTTATATCCCTATTTGGATAACTATTCATAGTCTTTTATTAATAAATATCTATTGTTTTCTGTACTTTTGTGTGGATGTCTTCAAATCCGCATCACAAGCCTAATTAGAACTTTGATTTTCATTAATTTTGTTATTTTGCAGATTTTCAATTTATTATGATCATAGCAGATATTGGAGTGGCCTTCCTACCGTGGCCTCAGATGTCAAATTTTTGTTGTACCAAGAAATATAATTTATTTAGCAGGAAGTTTAATCAATACAAAGGATGACGACTAGGGAGGAACTTAGTAGGAGGTAGTTTGAATAAAATAGGATGAGAAATGATTCATCTCTTCTCTTGGTCTTTCTCCCATCTTTTCAATTTTCAAAATTATCATTAAATATGTGGGCTCGTGTAGGTTTCACACAAGAATCCAACAAATTCAATGGTAATTTAAAAAATTAACGAGAAGAGAGAAAGACCGAAGGATAATCCATGGGCTTTCAAATCCAAAAGCATAAATGCATTTGTAGTATGGAGCTTTGAATACAACAAACAGTGAGCAATGAGTTGGGATACAGACACTTTTGGGCTCAAGTTGGTGCAACAGAAGTTGTGGGCCTAGCATCTTCTCTTGTGTCTTTTCATACAGCTGCAACCCATGAATTCACAAGGTACTAATAAAGCTCTCAGCATTTGCAGAAATTGGAAAATATTTCCATATTAACCATAAAATAGGCTGATCTACATCTTGGCTTTATCTAGCTTTTCTTTGTTTGCATTTGGACAAGTATTGATTGGTAGGGGACCCTCCACATCTACAACACTCCCATGTGTCCCTTACAATACAACGTCTTGGAGTCGACAAATGGCTGGACTTGGGTTTTGAGCTATTTGTTCAAATAAATTTTAGGTTGTTTTAAGTTTCATATAAATTTTCTCACAATTGCTATCATTTTCTCATTCATATATATATATATATGACATATGATATGATATGATATATGTTGTGGATTTCGGTGATGTAGCATGCAATCTCATTAAGTCAACAGCTGGAGTACTACAAGGAGTATCAGCCGTAGGGTGGTGGAAATAGCAGGGAGATCAAATGCTTCAACAATAATATCTGGTGCAATCTACTTTCTTAGTGCTTGGAACGGTGACTTTCTTCAGAACTATTATATTTATCCTCTTCTTCAAGTCGCTTATTCTTTTGATCGCTTCTTCGGCATTCTCATGCAATCCTATTCAATTTTCATTCAGGTCTCTCCTCTCCTCACAATTCTTCTCAAACATAGATTATATATCTTTTACCCTTTTGTTTGTTTGTTTGTTTGTTTGTTTTTTTTTGGAAATAAAAACATTAACAAATATTTAAAACTATTTTTATCTTCATCTTAATGTTGTAAGAATTAAGAAAAAATAAACAAAATTCCTATGCATTCATTCATAAAGAAACATCTGTGACAGGGCCCGGGAGGGAGGAGAACTGGAGTGACAACACTACCCCCAATGGGATGCCTGCCAGACGTATAATATATGGGTTGGGTGGGAACGAGTGTGTGGAAAGGTTAAACAATGGCGCAATTTCCATATAAATGCAAACAAATATTACCAGACTGATGCGCCCAGTTGACATATTGAATTGGCTTTGTCACAAACCTCAAACCTCAAGTCCAAGCTTTGTTATGCCATTTATAAATGCTAAGAAAATAGAATGTATAACATAGAAACAATTGTAAAGCAAGACAGTAATTTCTGTACTTAAAGAAGTAGGAGCAGCAATATGCCATTACTAGAGAGGATTGCGCAACAGGTGTTTGATTAAATGTTCCCTCACTGTGTAATCAGGAGGTGTTTCTGTTTGTATGTATAGAAAACGTCTGTATAGCTTGTAGGTAATCTGATAAACAAAAGATGTTGAAACTCAATACAATGCAATGTTATCTCTTATCTAAATGTTTATTATCTTTGTGAGATGATGTTCTTGAGTGAGATGGTATCTTGTTTTTTTTTTTTTTATGAATAAGCATTTCATTAAACCAGAGCTCAAAATAGAGCAACTCCACAGCACAGAAACAGCTCCTTACAAAGTCAGGGGACACAACCCCTTACAAAGAAAACAGAGGAAACAACCCCTCACAAAGCAAAAAACAGGGGAAACAACCTACAAATCAAAATTACGAAGAATAGTAGTAGGTAAATTCCACAAAGAGCACAACAAAAGGTTTTCCTTAGTGTGATGGTATCTTGGCTGTGGAAGATTTTCTCAGCCGTGGAGGACTCTGCATCTGCAGAGTTCTCTACAGTGGAGGATACTTCTACATCTTCATGTTGTTTCTTATGAACTCTAGGTAATCAAACTTGTCACTAATGATAGTTCAAAGAGTAATGCTATTCGGTAAATTACTATATCACTGTCATACAACTTGATGATGTGAAAGTGAAAATCAGTTATTGAAACAACTCTTGCAAATATCGGTTAATTTGCTCATCCCTACTAAATATCATTACTCTAGTTCAAAATGGATGCAGATCTTTTCCTGGTAATGGAAATTATTAGCACACTGACCTCTTGAGTGTTCAATGGGTCCAATTGTAAGATCCTCTAATGGCTTCATAATATCAAGTTCTGCATCTTAATTTTTGCTGAGTGCTTCTTTAGGTTGTAGCTCAATGGAATCACGAACAAGCTGGCTGTTTGTTAATACCTCTGCAACTTTCCAAAAATAACAAAAGAGAAAATATGGTCCAAAAATAACAAAAGAAAAAATATAAGTCCAAAAATAGCAAAATAGAAAATAAGACTTAATTTGTTAATACCTCTGCATTTTCCAAAATAGCATCCGTTGCACCTGCTTAGTGCTTTCTTCATATATATGGGATCTGATGGATAGAATTTTTATGAAACTAGCGAAAAACATTAGAAGGAAAAATTGCATGAAACTTTTGTCTGACAGCTTTTCTTGGGAGACTTTTATCCAAGTCCTTGGGAGACTTTTGGAAACAATAATGGAGTCTGGAGTATTTGATGGTGAAAGGTCGGTCGTGCCTTGGTGATTGTTTTGTCTTTTTCTAAAGCAATTATGTTAGTTTGTTCCTTTCTTGTTTCTTGCTTATACTGATGGGAATTTAAATGGAACATTGCTGTTTTTTTATTTTTTTTTAGCAATTGGACTATGTTATGGTACTCAGGAAAGAAGGATAAAATTATATTATGGTAATCCTAATTGTTAGGGTCATGGCCTCCTCAAATGGTACGGTCCTACCTTGAGGCTATGCCTTTGGACACCAGATAATTTCAAGTACTTGTCATATTGAGAAGGTAATTAGCTTTAAGTAAAGTGAGATGGATTATAAAATCACTCACAGTGCTAAGTTTTACGTTGATTCTTTGATAAGTGAGATTAAACTTTATAAGTGATTTTAGAGAGTTTAAATCGCAACTAACGTTTTTTTTTTAGTCGTTATAGTCCATCTTAAAAGTTCATATTTCTTCTACTAAAATAAGCATTGTCGTACTTTGTTCTATTGTAATTCTTGAATTTTATACTTAATTATGAAATATTGTCCAATAATAAACTTGACCCTATATAGAGTATTAATGCCAAAGAATGATGTTTTTGTAGGAATTAATGTTGAATGTGCTTTGCAAATGTTCACTCATATAGGGAGAAGTCTTTATGGTCTCTTTGGAGCATCACCAGAAGGAATAGATATGGCAATGGTGCGTTGAGAGAAGATTGGCATGTGGGACCAGCTGGGTTCAAAAATAATAAATAAATAGAAAGTTGGCCTATCAGATGTAACAGTGAATATGAATGTACAAAACAAAAAGAAAATAAAAAATTGCAGGTACACGTTATTCTTTTAACCTTTTTTTTAAAAAAAGATTTATTATTAAATTTGTGAGTTCATACACAAATTCACAAATTTACTCATTTATTATTCGAAGATAATTAAAAGATAGTTAGGATAGTAAATTTTATTATTTCTCAAAAAAAAAAAAAAAAAAAAAAAGGAGGTATTTTTTTTCATGAACAAAGTTTTCCTTCAAATTGGATTGTTGAAATTTTTTTCAACTTAGCCTATAAAAATGATATTTATTCATTTGTTTTAATAACATGTGAGATGAACATGAGTTTTTAATAAATTTATTTAAACTTTGTCATTGCTATTAAAAAAATATGTGCATCTCACATGTTCAAAAAATACATATCATTTTTATAAATTAGGTTAAATTTTTTTTTTCTAATTCAATTTGGAGAAACTATTTCTTCGTCTGCAACAAAAAAAAACAAAAGGATGCCAACTTCAAGGCCAGATGTGCGTGTCAGATGGGAATAAAAAAAGAAAAAGAAAAAAAAAAAGCTAAAAAATTGACAACTAAAAGAGAGACAAAGCAAACATTAAAGAGTCCAAACACACAGAGATTAAGGAAGAGATAAATTCTAAACAAACAACGGGAGGAGAGCATCATGTGGTGGTTACTGTGGGCCGGTGATTATAATACGTGGCCCAGATCTCAATCCGCATTGAATAATGGTGTAGTGGGCTCGATTAAAAAAAAAAAAAAGAAAAAAAAAGGCCGGCTGTATTACATGGAATATCAATATTCCTAATGCTTCTACCTTGGGAAAGGGAAACACGTGACTCGATGGATTGTCGACTCACGCAAGAAAAGTAATGAGAATCTTTTGGGCACAAATTTTTTTTTTTTTCAAATTAGACTTGAAAGAGATTTTCTTTTATCTTTGAGTATTTTAAAAATTAATATTTGGGTCTTAAGTTAATAAAATGATAATAAATAATAGTTAAAAATATTAAAAAAAATATGTAGAAAATGACACCTGACATTTATTAAAGTAGTTTAAAAAAAATTTATGTTCATTTTATTTAAAAAATATACTAACTCTTTTATAAAGAGGCTTACTAAATTAATGTATAGCTTATTTATTAGAGAAAAACAAAACAATTAGTTAAAAGAAATGTAATAGTTACCAATAAATAAGTTGCACATTAGTTTAGTAAGCCTCTATTAGTAAAATAGTTAGTACTCCTAGTATTTCTCATTTTATGATAATATGGTAATCATAATTAACATTTGATTTTTTTTTTTTTAATAAAGACTTATCAAAAAGTTGATTGGACTATTACATCAACATTATTAGATAATTACAAGATAAAAAATGGTTGTTTCTAATTTTGAAATGAGTCACGCTACATTCCACATTTATAGATCTAATAATTGATTTTTTAAAAAGAGTAGATGGTAGAAAGATAAAAAATAAAAAAAAAGATAGGAGAATGCTAAATATCATTTCTTTTTATCGATCTCACAACTATCCATCAGGAGCTCTAACTAATTTTTGAGGTATTGGGTCTAATTTTTGTGCTTATTGAAGGTATTAGGTCTAATTTTTATACTTAATTTAACAAATATTTTTCTTTCAAACTAATTAAGAAAAAATTTGTGTCCTTCCTGGAATCGTATTCCGATTGATGCTTTCTATGGGCGAATATTTAAAGTCACTTAAAGGACAATGATGGATATGGTCATGATTTTGAGTACGACCTCTATAAACTTTTATGGAACACGATTTTTCTGAATTTTTCACTCCTTTTGATGTCAGTAATTCTTCCAACATATAGTACAACAAGGGAAACTATGCTTTTCTTAGTTGTAATAATGTTTACATGTGCTTTTGTCAAAAAAGAGTTTTAAAGTCAAATTTTGTTTTTTCCAAACAAAAACTTTAATCTTATTATTATTTTTTCCCAAAGAGTATTTTTTTTTGCCCATTCTATAATTTTTTTTTTTTTAAAAAAAAAAAAATCAAATAAGTGCTTTTAGAATTTTTTACAAAATATGTCCATTTTTTATTTAGCACAACTATTTAAGTACTAAAAGTACTATTTAAATTTCTTAATACAATTCCTAATAAGCTATATTTCAAGTGAGCAATCAAGCCTCCATACAAGAATGCATTAATTAGGTTCTAGACAAACGAACAATCACAAAATTGAGGATTTTTATACAAGGGTTAAATTTACTTTACTTCATAAAGTTTCAGTAGTTTTTCAATTCGAAGCCTAATGTTTAAAAATTGGCAATGTACCCTCCTAATATTTTAAAAAATTTCAATTCAGACCTTTTGTTACTAATTTTCGTCAAATTTGATAAAAATTTATGAAATTACGTAATTACCCTCAATGTTTTTTTTTTTTTTAATTTCTGTCTAATTATAAGAAAATTAGTAACGGAAGTTCTGAATTAAATTTTTTTTGAAATATTAGGGAGTACATTGCTAATTTTTAAACATTGGGGTTCGAATTGAAAAACTCTTGAAACTTTAGGGGTAAAGTGAATTTAACCTTTATATATATATATATATATATATATATATATATATATATATATATATATATGAAACCTGATTATCTTTCTACATTCATATCACGATGTAGTTGCAATGCTTTGATATGATACACCGGAATCCATAGACCAGATTGAAGGATTTACCCTTTGATTGTTTCGATTTGGAGATTTTAATTTAGGGTTTGAATTTACGTGGGTTTTGTTGATTGAGTTTTTCTTGATTTGTTGATTATCGTCGTTGAGGTAGGGTTTGATGGCCATTAGAGCTTCCAAATTTGGGTGGAGGTTGAACTCAGTGTGGTGAGGATGGAGCTGGCTGCCGATGGCTGAGAATAAGTCGTTGCTCGTGGGTGCCTAAAAGGAAGGATGAAAGTAATAAATTTGTTGATGGATTGGCTGCATTCATTCCTATTCTACTTGTTGTGTTTAGGTGATGTGTCAAAATTTTAGTGGATGTTGTAAAAATGAGTTTTGCAGATGGTCCGAATAGAAAGGACTCTTTATATATATATATATATATATATATATATATATATATATCACTTTTTATTATTATTTAAATACAAAATTATTACAAAACAAATTTTTTTTTATACCAAATATTATTATTTTTTCACTTTTTTTTTTTTTTACCCAATCAATTTATGCTACGGTACAAGTCAAAAGCCAATTTTTGCATGAATTAGGTTCTAGACAAACAACAATCACAAAATTGGGGACTTTTATACAAGGTTAAATTTACTTTACCTCATGAAGTTTTAGAAGTTTTTCAATTCGAACCCCAATGTTTAAAAATTGACAATGTACCCCCTTAATATTTCAAAAAATTTCAATTCAGACCTTCTGTTACTAATTTCCATCAAATTGGATGGAGATCTATAAAATTACGTAATTACCCACAACGTTTTTTTTTTTTTTTAATTTCCGTCTAATTAGACGAAAATTAGTAATGGAGGTTCTAAATTGAAAATTTTTGAAACATTAGGGAGTACATTGCTAATTTTAAAACATTGGAGTTCAAATTGAAAAACTCTTGAAACTTTAGGGGGTAAAGTGAATTTAACCTTTTATATATATATATATATATGAAACTTGATTCTTTTTCTGCATTCATATAACCATGTAGTTGCAATGCTTTGATATGATACACCGGAATCCATAGACCAGATTGAAGGATTTACCCTTTGATTATTTCGATTTGGGGATTTTAATTTAGCGTTTGAATTTATGTGGCTTTTGTTGATTGGATTTTTCTTGAGGTGTTGATTATCGTCGTTGAGGTAGGGTTTGATGGCCATTAGAGCTTCCAAATTTGGGTGGAGGTTGAACTCAGTGTGGTGAGGATGGAGCCAACCGCGGGTGGCTGAGAATGAGTCGTGGCCCCTGGGTGCCTGAAGGGAAGGATGAAAGTGATAAATTTGTTGATGGATTGGCTGCATTCATTCCTATTCTATTTGTTGTGTTTAGGTGATGTGTCAAAATTTTAATGGATGCAGTAAAAATGAGTTTTACAGATGGTCCGAATAGAAGAGACTCTTTTATATATATATCATTCACTTTTTTTTATTATTTAAATACAAAACAAATTTTTTTTATACCAAATATTCTTATTTTTTCACTTTTTCAAAAAAAAAAAAAAAAAAAATTTTTTTTTTACCCCATCAATTTTTGCTACGGTACAAGTCAAAAGCCAATTTTTGCATTAATTAGGTTCTAGACAAACAGACAATCACAAAATTGAGGATTTTTATACAAGGGTTAAATTTACTTTACGTCCTGAAATTTCAGAAGTTTTTCAATTTGAACCCTAATGTTTAAAAATTGGCAATGTACCCCCTAATATTTCAAAAAATTTAAATTTAGACCTTCTGTTACTAATTTCCATCAAATTTGATGAAAATTTATGAAATTACATAATTAACCTCAATTTTTTTTAAAAAAAAATTTCTGTCCAATTAGAAGGAAATTAGTAACGGAGGTTCTGAATTGAAATTTTTTGAAACATTAGGGGGTACATTGCTAATTTTTAAACATTGGGATTCGAATTAAAAAACTCTTAAAACTTTAGGGGGTAAAATGAATTTAACCTCTATATATATATATATATATATATATGAAACTTGATTCTTTTTCTGCATTCATATCACCATGTAGTTGCAATGTTTTGATATGATACACCGGAATCCATAGACCAGATTGAAGGATTTACCCATTGATTGTTTCGATTTTGGGATTTTAATTTAGGGTTTGAATTTATGTTGGGTTTGTTGATTGGGTTTTTTTTGAGTTGTTGATTATCATGATTGAAGTAGGGTTTGATGGCCATTAGAGCTTCCAAATCTGGGTGGAGGTTGAACTCAGTGTGGTGAGGATGGAGCTAGCTCAACCACCGAGGATGGAGCCAGCCGCTAGTGGCTAAGAATGAGTCGTGGCCAGTGGGTGCTTGAAGGGAAGGACGAAAGTGATCAATTTGTTGATGGATTGGCTACATTCATTCCTATTCTATTTGTTATGTTTAGGTGATGTGTCAAAATTTTAGTGGATGCTGTGAAAATGAGTTTTGCCGATGGTCCGAATAGAAGGGACTCGTTTTTTTTTATATTACATCAATCACTTTTTATTATTATTTAAATACAAAAATTATTACAAAACAAATTTTTTATACCAAATATTCTTATTTTTCACTTTTTCACAACAAAAAAAAAAAAAGAAATTATTTTTTTTACCCAATCAATTTTTGCTACGGTGCGAGGCAAAAGCCAATTTTTGCTACAGTATGACACATTATTTGAGATTTGAGAATCAAACTTTGAGAAAAAAATATGATAAGTATGTCACATTTCTGGCTGATGAGATTCGTTTGTTAAATGGTTTTCGGGTTTTAGTGGTTTGATACAGTAGCAAAAATTGATTGATGTAAAAAAAAAAAAAGTAAAATGTTTTTTTTTTTAGAAAAAAAAAGGTGAAAAGTAAAAATGTTTGGTATGAAAAATATATATATATTTTGTAGTGATTTTTTTATTTGAATAGTAATAAAAAATTATTAATGTGATGTAAAAGTAAGAAAAAGTAATATAAATAGTATTGAAACGAAATCATTTATCAAACACAGCCAAAGAAACGTCAAAAAGAATCTTGTAGAGAGGCTTTGGAAGAATAAGGACAAGAAAAGATGGGGAGACGTGCCACATGTGGGGTTGTATGAGTTGAGGTTTACCGTTGGGATTCCCTTGTCCGGTTTGGTGGTAAGGCAGGCACTCTTGTACAACTACTGTATATAGTTTGTATTACTTTCTCTTGGTTGGCTTAAAAATAATATTTTAAGAAAATAGAGAGCGAAATAAATAATCTACTGAAATTTGTATTAAAAAAAACGTAGTTAAAATAAAATAAAAATGAATTTTTAATTGACAAAAAGGAATGATATCTTGGAAAAAGTGTTAAGAATTTTATTTTTATTTTTGTTTTGACACTGAAAACAGAGAGGCTGATTTTATGACGAGGCTGGCACCCCCTATTACATCCAAAATATTTGTTAAAAAAAAAAAAAGGAAAAAAAAAAAGAAAAGAAAAGAAAACAATCGTAAGGGTTTGATGAGTAGCAAAATCTCAAAGGCGCATCCATATTTATATTCATAGTTTCAACCCCAACAGAATCCAAATGATAGGCTTCCCAGTAAAACTCAAACAGATCGATCGAGGACAATAAACATTTATGTGATAAGGATAAACAAGATAACCTTTCAAGTTAATTAGTTTTGTACTTCAATGCATGTGTAAATAGATTGTCATTATCTTATGGTGACATAATGTCATAATGTCATAGTGATACAAATTTGTTTAAAATTCACCATTAAAAATCAGTTTGTAAAATGAGAGTGTCCAAAGCTTATATACAAATGGTTAATATGTATTTAAGCCATATGGAACACTTCAAATTATAACATACTACAACATTCCACAACCGACATATTCTACCGACTATGAGCCGATGATAGTCTTTTTTCTTTTAGAGACTTTACTCATATATTAGTATTCAATTACTTAATACTAGATTTATACATGGTACTAAAACATTTTAATCCACCAAATAGGTCACCCCCTCCATGATTCTATACTTGATAGTGGCTGTTTCTAATACCAAATGATACAAATATTTGATATAAATCATCATTGAAAATCAGTTTGTAAGGGAAGGATGCCCAAAAACTTATATACAAGTCATTAAAATTGCATTAAAATCATGTTAGACATCTAAGATCATAACATGTAACATATAATATAATAGCCGGTTTTGCTATGTTATGGCCTGTTAAGTATGAATAAAACTTTTCAGAGCAGTAATCAACATCCGATCCATAAGTTTTGGGCTTAGCCTGATTTGCCCCCATAAAAAGTTACTAGAAAAGGTCGGTCCATGACAATTATATGAATTTCTAAAACTAAAAAGAAATTAGGGGGAGGAAATGTACGTATTTTTGGTTGGGGAAAAAAAAAAAACCCATATATATATATATATATATATATATATATAAGAGCTACAAACCAGTATGTAGGTTTACTGGCATAAATAATGGCCTCTAAATGCAAAGCATATGTGTAGAGAGGTTTATTGCCACCAACAATGGGCTTCAAAAATTACAAATTTATTCCAAAGCTATGTGGTAGCTTGCAGGTGTAGTTATTGGCCATGGTCATTTACTTCTGAGCTCTTGGATCTTGTATTATTGTAGTAACTGCAAATTCTACAACCCATGAAAAGAAAAAGAAAAAAGAAAAAAGTATAAGCTGGAGATTACTAAATTAGCCAGTTTTTTTTTTTTTTGTTAAAGTTAAAGGAGCATGTTGTCAAAGGTGGGAATATCTGTACAAATAGCCAAAGGCAAAGTAGTTAGTTTACTTCTTGTGTTTGTGCGGTGGACACTCCCTACCAGCTGGTTGTCTGAAACATTCCTGATAAATAATAATAGTATGACAATTGCAATTAGAAAAATATGAAGGATGATGAGAGAAAGGAAAGAAAGAAAATCTAAATTGTCAATTCTTTCTAGAAACTAAAAATAAATAAAAAGAATAATATAATATGGCTTGAACTCAAAAGAGAAGGAGTTAACTCACAAAATCATCAAATGCCCCAATCTAACAAGTTGAAGGAGCTCTGCTGGTATTACGCCACTAAGCTTGTTACTGTTCAATCTCCTGCAGGCAATACAAAATCACCCTTGAAGACTAAATAAATTCCTCATAATTTCTTCTTTTACCGAACTTGAAAGAAAATTGGAGAGAGATACTTACAAAAACCTTAAGGAAACCAAGTTTCCAAGAGATGATGGGATGATCCCAGAAAGATGATTCTGGTAAAGGTCCAAGCTAATCAGGGTCGTTAGCTTACCAATAACAGTTGGTATGACTCCACTTATGTTATTTCCAAATACCTCCCTGCCAGTAATTAAATAAATTACCACGATTAATATATATTTTGATATTTTCCCTTTTTCTGAAAGAAAGATTTCCCAGATATATCGAAAACTATCTTGTTTATGATCTTACAAATATTGAAGATTAGACAAGGCCCCAAGCTGAGGGACAAGAATTCCCGAAAGTCCAGCATTGCCGAGGTCCCTTCAATTCATGAAATCTAGTTAATCAAAAAAGTGACTTCTTGATGAAGAAGAAGAAGAAGAAGAAGAAGAAGAATGCTTACACCCTTGTGACGCTATTATCACCGTTGCAAGTAACGTGATACCAGGTGCATGGATTCACCAAATTTGGATCCCAGCTCTGAAGGACACCGTTAGGGTCTACCAATTTGGTTTTCCAGGCATAAAGAGCATCCCCTGTTTTAGCAAAAAACAAAGTTAACTGAGGTTGAGAGAGAGATATATATTATTAAACACGTTAACAAACAACTCAAAACACATTAACAAACCTTCAAAGTTGCAATCTACTGATGCAATTGCAACAGCAAATACAAGAAAAACTAGTGAAATTGGAATAACCATCGTGGACGGACGAGTTAAGGATCCTTAGCAATGATATCTAAATAATCTCAGTTCTATAAAAACTGGCTTAACCAATATAATAGAGCATATAATTTGGCAATGTGGATACGATGTAGTCAAGTCAACTTACCAATTTTCCTGCGTGCCTGCCTGCATTAAAAAGTTCGTCCACATACTTTAAAGAATAATGTTAATTTAATATACTAAATTCACAATTTTTTTATTGAAAGAAAACTTCATCATTGAATGCAGTCTCATATATATATATATATATATATATATATATATATTGTGGTTCGCATGTATTGTGGTTCTCATATACTACATTAACCTTAAAAAATGTTGACAAAATGTGCCAAATAAAAAAAGATTTGTCTCATTCATTTGGAGGATCAGATCGAAACAGCAAGCATGCCTATATCTCGTAGCCTGTATGACAAAATCTAAGTTGTTTAATGCCTCTAAACCACCATACTAAGACAATGAAACCTAATAGGCCACCGAGCTACTACTGCCATATTGCGCAGCCTTTTTAGACCTTATGCAATAATTTACATCACCCAGTACTCTTGTCGGTTGATGTTGGTGTTGGTTTTGTGCTCATCCATATGCCAATAATCCAAGGCTGCCTATCACCCACCCATCGGAAACAAACGATGATTGTTTATTTGAGGGGCATAATTATATTAACTGCCAGCAGAATAAGAAAAAAGACTCTTACAAATAACCCATGCGCTTCTCTTAACCCACAACTCTGAAGGGGAAGAACACAAAGGATGGGTGGATATCATTACACATTTAAATTCTTAACAAAACTCTTCTGCAATCCCAATCCGGGTCTATTTAGACGTGACACAAATTGAAAGCCATCCACAAACTATTAGAAGCCCTCTAGCTATGTCATTAGGTTATAATTTACTATAATTCATGGTTTTCCTCATGAGAAGAAAATTAAGGAACATTTAAAAGAAATTTCTGGAATGGACAGCCATAAGCCCCTTTTTTATTTTCGTCCACGTTATAAATCACAAGAAACCAGCATTTCCCAAGAATTTAGCATCTTCCAACCGCAGCCATTGATACTAAAAAGTCTCAAGAACGATTGAGCAAACAAGCACTTAAGAGACAAGAAAGATTTCATATATGGGGACAATATCGAGTTTCAGACACAATGCAGTGTGCAGGAAAGAGATCGATTAAAGAAAACACAATTAAAATATTAAAGAACTCAGATGTACTTACATTGAACGCCATATCATCATGTGCAATATTATATAGGGCAATTCATCTGGAACATATCTCCCAACAATTGAGAAAGAAAAGAAATGATGTCACGGCCGGAGAAGTTGTTGGCGAAAATTCAACCAAAATATTGATAGATCTCATGAGAATTGTATGAGATCTGCAATTGTACGATTTTCATCTCCTGAGAAAAAGAAAAGTATCTGCAATTGTATGTCTATACCAAGGATTGATTGTAAGTAAAAACATCGATCTTGTAATCCTGGGTTCATCTGCTAAAATCATCATGCAACATTTAGCTTTACTAATAACTTGTAAAATGATTGCATCCGCAAAAGAACAAGCTTTCTCAATCTTCAGGCTGTCATCATTTTAGATCAAATTCCATAAAGAATGAATGTGCCCAGGTTACCCTTAAGAAGATTTCAATTTTCCAAATCATGCATAAGCATTAATGGCGTTTCTTTTTCTCCTGATACTGAGAAAATGAAAGAGAAAACAATCACATATATAATAGCATATTTGAATTGTGTTAGGGGTGAACACCAATTTCAGATATACAGCAGAATTAATCTACCCGTCTTTGTGCAAATTAAATAGTCACACTAGCACCCAAAAATAATCTCACAATGCAAAATAATTTCTTCCTAAAACTCTAGGTGGAAGATTCAGAAAGCATAGAGAAAGATGGGGCTATCGTTGTAGCTGTGGCGTTTGAAGAAATGCCTCAAAGAGAAGGAAAGATTAAAAACAGCTCTTGTACGTAGAAGAAAAATCAGGATGAGAAAGAAGGCGTTAGCCTAGAGGCTATGATTTCATGTAAAATGTAGAAAACAAAGATGGAGATTTGTGAAGAAGAAGATGGTGATTTGTAGAAGGAGAATGCATGTAATATTGAAGGACTACATTTTGTCTTTCATTTTGTTGATGATCTTGGTTACAAGAGGATACATTATGTAGAGTTACAAAGGGAAAAACATTCCTTAAAACATTTGTAAGGAAACACATTCCTTACAAAGGGAATTGCACGTTATTGTTCACTAGTGTTTATATTTATGTTCATGTATTGGGGCTTGGAAAATACATATTATAAAGGGGAGTTTCAGCTGCGTTTGTACTAAATGCAAGTATGAAGTTGATAAAGAAAGGAAGCACCAGGCAAACGCACCTGCATTGTTTAATCAACAGATAATGTCAACCTCTAATACCCAGCTGCAGATTCTCATCACAAAAATCTGATAATTGAAGGCATAAGTTGAAATCACCAGCCACCCTAACAGATATCATACAGTAGCCACAGAAAGTCCTCTGCTTCCAGTGATTACCATTTCCCACATAAGAGCTATCACAAGAAAAGATACTGATTGGTAATTCAAATCCTACACTTGAGCAAATCTTGAAGTTCAGAAATTTCCCGTGATCTTGATTTAGGGCCGCTAGATTTTCAGTACCTATTCATAAGAAAAAAACTAAATTTTTTAATCAAAAAATGGAAAGAGATCAACAGGACTTCACCAAAGCTTAGTAATTTTTATTCCCCCTTAAGCAAGGCAGCACCATTAAAATAAATCTATTTAACTAAATAAGGGCATGAAGAAGTCCAACTTAAACAAAATCTTTTCGACTCATTTTGGAAAGGAAGATAAAGTGGAATAAAACTAGCTAACACTTGGGAAGTATTTTATTTGCACTAAAGAAAAAATAAAATAAAACCTTTAAAAAAGGAGCAACATTGAAAACTGACCTGCTTTGGCTAATCAACACGTAAGGACACCGTCCAAGACCCAGCTGCAGTTTCTCATCTCCAATCGGTGGTGGTTTTCGATCTCTAATGGAACATGATCCTTTCCCTTCAATTTTGGTTTTTTGTTTTTTTTTTTAAAAAAAATTAATTAATTTTTTTATCTCATATTTGGTATAATTTGGTGTGGTTATATTTTTTTCCTTGTTGTGTTCCATGCTAATGTGTCAGACTATGAATGGTGGGTACAAAAGAGGGGTTTTGTGCACCATCCACATAGAAGTTATTCTCAATACAACTATATTATCCTTTTTTTACATCAAATATGTAACATTCTCACATTAGAAAGATGAGTAGCAAAGATTTAGTGTGTCATTGTATCACCTATTAAAGAATCAATGTAAAACTTAACACCCATATATAGATATTTTTATAATTCATCTCACTTTATTTAGACCAATCATCTTGTGTCCATCGGCATAGCCTCATGTCCGGACATCATTGAGGAGGCCATTACCATAAAATATAGTTTAAACTTTGTCTTTCCTGTGTACCATAACATAGTCCATATTTGCTCAAATAAATAAATAAAACAGCTTGCACTAGAAAGCAAGAAACATTCAAAAGTAAATCAAAGAAGAAAGAATCCCTTTCCTTTTCCCCAGAATTAATTTGAAAAAAAAAAAAAAAAAAAAAAGTAACAAAGTAAGATATAATTGATTTAGAAAAAGAGACAACAATCACCAAGTGGAAGACGGACCTTTAAACATCAAATTCTCAATCAATATTTGAGTAAGTGAAGGAGGATCTTGATGGACGTGAAGCATATAATAGTCTTTATGACCCAATAAACAAAAGGAATTCATTCTATCTTTATCATAAAAGGAATTCCACGTGTTGCATGTAGTTCACTAGTGTTGATATATATGTCCATGTATTGGGGCTTGGAAAATACGTATAAAAGGGTGAAGCTGCATTGGTACTAAATGGAAGAGACAAGTATATATGTAGTTTCCTAACAAATATTCAGATATATCATTGCTTTTTAAAATATTGAAAGAAAACTACCAGCCAAATGCTCAACAGGGACAGTAGACCACAAAAATTTAACACCCTTAATTGTCATTACTTTTAAATGTCTTTTATAAAGTTCAATTTTTTTCAATTCAGTGTTTCTATCTTTCAATTGTTTGAAATCTATCAATCCGTGAACTTTTTTTCAAAATACCCCTATCTATTTTAGAAAAAAAAAAAAAAAAAAAAAATAGAAGATAGAAAAAAATTGCAAAAATTAAAGTATTGGTCAGAATTTAACCATATTTGCAAAAAATATTCATATATATATATGATGCACTTCTTTGGCTTTTAAGTTGCCTTTATTGATGCCTCAAAGGAGTAATTCAATCGACTGTAGATCACGCTTTATGAAACGGGGGTCATTAGGTTTGAATCCCTCTTTCCCTCTTATATAAACATATAAAAAAAAAAATTGCCTTTATTGATAGTGGGAATCTTTTTCCGATGTTTCTTTGTTATTTTCTAAGTTCCCTTTATTCTTTCTTTCTAAATTCCAAGACTTTGAACTTGCCTTTAAATGGTTAAAGGAGATGGGTTCGGAATCCGTTGGCTGATTGTGTGGCCAACTGGACTCCGGCCACAACATGTGATTTAATCAGAGGAATCAAAGAAAAAGTAAAGTGGGAACAGGGAAGCTCTTTTTTTTTTAACAAAGAAGACTTGCACCATAGTTTTTTTTGGCTTTAAGTATTTTAATGTGGCTCAAAAGGTGAAAACAAATTTAAATATTTTGTGGGTATTTTGTATTTTAGGAACAAAGTAAATTTTCTTTTGGAAAAAGAGAGAACAATCACTAAGTGTACGACCGACCTTTCACTATTAACTTCTCAATCAATATTTGTGTTAAGTGGGATGAGGGTCTTGATTGAGGTGAAGCATATAGTCTTTATAAAACCAACAAACGGTCCCTTATACTTGAGGTTTGAGGCGTGTGACAAAGCTAATTCAATATTTGTGCATTTTTGCTTCATTAACCGCTTTATACCGTTGTATTAAGTGAATTCGAGTCACTTGTTTGACCCATTTATTTGTACTTCTGCATAGTTTCTTTTTTTTTTATGCTTTGGGTCTGTTATTTTCGGTGATTTGATCTAATGTATCCCTTTCCCAATTTGATTACAAAAAGAAAAAGAAAAAGAAAAAAAAAATCTGCTTTACAAAGTTTCTGGCAAGGTCATTCCTTTATTTGGCATGTTCATATTGAAGAAATTCATAATGAAATTGAAAATAAATTGCGGAATAATAAAATAGATACAAACAATTTTCGGTAGTTCAGTCTATGACCTATGTTCACAGAAAAAAGCCTAGAGGGCTACATTATGCTCTTATTGCTTGATTGATATTACAATAAAACAGATACAAACAATTTTAGGTAGTTCGGTCTATGACTTATGTTTTACAGAAAAAAGCCTAGAGGGCTACATTATGCTCTTATTGCTTGATTGATATTACAATACAAATGATTTTGTTTATAGGAGAATTGAAATAGATAAGTATGATAATCAAATTTGATTGATTTGATTACTATCAAACCTGATTACAATCACTCTTATACAAGGTAATTAATAACATACAATATCAATTTCTCCCTCAAACTCAAGGTGAAAGATTCTGAAACCTTGAGCTTGATTTTCTTCTTCTTCTTCTTTTTCTTCTCTCTCTCTCTCTCTCTCTCTCTCTCTTGCTAGAGATGACAACACTTGACAGCGGTGGCTGGAGGCGGTCAGCGACGGTGATCTAAAATGCGCCTTAATACAAAAGAAGACCAATTATGGGTTGAAATGGGTCTGGGCTTTAAACAATACTACAAGGCCCAAATGAGAGTCCACTTTGGGCTGAAGTGAGAGCCAACTGTTGGCTGAAATGGGCCTGGGCATTAAACAATACCACCAGACCAAACAAAAAATGAGCCAACTATTGGCCGAAGCCAACTTTGGGTTGTAATGACATGGGTTTTAAATAATGCCACCAAGGTTGAGAAAAAAATAGGCCAACTATGGGCCAATGGATGTACAACTTGGCCTCTTTTATTTATTTTTTTGTCAACCAAGATTTTCCATTTTTTTTTTCTCGGTCGAATTTTTTCTTTTTTTTTCATCAAGAATATCATGTTCGCAGATTACATTAGGCTGGGGTAAGGAGTACCCGAGACCAAACAGATATAAATTCCAAAATCCAAACCAGGATATCATATTCCTAAACTAGAATAGGAATGTATGTGCACTGAAATAGCAAAATAGGAATTAAAACAAACCTCGTACCCAAACATACTTCTTCTCCACAAAACAAACCCCTAAAAATCTAACGTGAGATGAAGCCCGTAACTTTGACGACTTCGGTAGCAGTGTCATTACTATAGGAATAACCGTAGGCGCTCTTTCACGCTTGGTCCTTGATAAGGAATACTATTAGTTTCGGTTGATTTTTTTTTTTTTTTTTTTTTTTTTTTCTATTGATGTTTCAGTTGATCTTAAGTGTACGGAAATGAATTAAAGACAAATGATCCTTTTTTAGTTTATGCTTTACTCATAAAAGTGGGGGAAAAAAAAAAAGGGAGAAAAATTGAAGTTCGGGTTTTGAATATATATGATTCAGGATTTTATTGGTTTGGTTGTGATTTCTTCAAGCTGGTTGTTTTATTATGAAATTGAAGTCCCAAAATATGATAGTAATTAGAGAAAAAAATGAGGAAATTGCACATGTGGAGGTGAATGTTGTTGTCAACGGATGCAGTACTACTATCTTCTTAAGAGGAAGAAGAAGCAAAGGTCTATCTCGGTACAATTTTTCCTTGGTTGGCTGGCTTGACTTGGGTTATAGCTGTAGATTGCCATGTTTGTTGAAAATTTTCATCTCCTGAGAGATAAGTATCTGCAATTGTATGTCTATACCAAGGATTGATTGTAAGTAAAAACATCACGTAATCTTGGGTTCATCAGCTAAAAACATCATGTAACATTTAGCTTTACTAATAACTTGAAAAATGATTGCATCCGCAAAAGAACAAGCTTTCTCAATCTTCAGGCTGTCATCATTTTAGATCAAATTCCATAAAGAATGAACGTGCACAGGTTATCCTTAAGAAGAATTCAATTTCCCAAATCATGCATAAGCATTAATGGAGTTTCTTTTTCTCCTGATAGTGAGAAAATGAAAGGGAAAACAATTACATAGTAGCATATTTGAATTGTGTTAGGGGTGAACACCAATTTTAGATACACAGCGGAATTAATCTACTCATCTTTGTGCAAATTAAATAGTCACACTAGCACCCAAAAATAAACTTACAATGCAAAATAATAATCAAGCAACCCACAAGCAAGACACCAAGATTTTTACGTGGAAAACCCTACAATGCGAAGGGAAAAACCACGGGACCTAGTCCAGTTAAATCTTCTACTATCAACAATAATAAGTTTACAATTGTCTTCCCTAGAGAAATAGCTAGAGGTTATTACCACTTCAAAAATACAAGCATTCTTGGGTTAAACATAAATTTATCACCTTAAAAGTGAATTCCAACAAAAATAAAGAAATGAATCGCTAAATCATCATTTCAAAAGAAGGCTTCCATTTTTCTTTAACTCAAAGACCCAATTACTGAGAAGAAATCTTTTCTGTCAATGATATAAATACAAAAGTGTTAGTAATCAAATGAAATATCATTGATATCTTCTGTCACACATGTCAATATATAAACAACAAATAAAACTTTCCTGCCACTATATCACAATTATTTTTCTTAGGGAGAGGGAGAGAGAAAAATAGATTCAAATTGTTGTAACAAACAAATGTTTGGGTAGAAAAGAAGACAATAAAATTAACTCAATCATACAGGAACACCAAGATGTAGTACAAAGACTGGTGGAGAGAAACCACTCAAAACCCAACAAAAGATAATTTGGAACTGACCTTGCATTGTTTAACCAAGAGACAATGCAGGCCATCATCTAATAATAACCAGCTACAGTTTCTCATCTAAAAAATTTGAAATAGAAAATACACATACATGTGGATCAGATGATGTGAGAATGAACTCCCCAAAAAAAGATACTTATTGATAATTAGCAGGTTGAAAAAAGCAAGTACCTAATTAACTGGAAAAGCTGCATATACAAAGAAACTTCTAAGATCAACAGGACTTCAGAAAGCTTAATTAGCCATTTTCATTCCTCCTGAAGCAAGGCAGCACCAATAAAATGTATCTATTTAACTAAATAAATAAAATAAACATAATCTTTTCATCTTATTTTGGAAGAGAAGATAAAGTGGGATAAAACAAAAACTTGGTAAGAATTTTATTTGCATGCACTCAAAGAAAAACAAAAGAAAACGCTTAGGATTAAAAAGGAAGCAACATTGAAAACTGACCTGCTTTGTCCAATCAACAGGTATCTAAGACCCAGCTGCAGTTTCTCATCTCAAAGTTTTGATTACTGGAGGTATCAGAAACTGTACTAGTTTCCAATTGGTGCAATGCCGGCTGGATATAAAGTAGCCTGGTATTTTGTTATGTTAAATCAAATCAGCCACTTTAACAGATATCATACAGTAGCCACAAGAAAATTCTCTACAGCCATTGATTACCTTTTCCCATGTTCCAGCTTTTGAGAGAAAGGAATACAGAAGAGCAATTCAAAGCCTACACTTCAAAAAACAGAACAAAGTTCCCATGATCTCGATTTGGCACCACACCATAAGTCCAACAAGTCGCCACTCAACTTAAGAACATATTCATTAGAAAATAACTAAATGCCTGAATCAATAAATAATGACACTTACATTGGAGTTATTAGATATTATATGTAATGTTTAATTTTCTTTTCAGTTAGAGAAATGTTAAGTTTCTTATGTTGAACAAATGGTCTAAATGTAGTTCATCAATATAGTATAACCTAGCTGATTGGTAGCAATGTTTGGGGGGGGGGGGGGGGGGGGGGAGTTTGTCGCTTTTAAGTTATAAAGGATGGGAAAAAGGAGGTAGAGGGTTTATGCTTCAAATCAGATAAGAAAAGATAGAATTTTTACCGGTTTGACTATGTATGAGAAACGATAGGAAAATAGAAGGCAAACCAAGAAATGCTAAAAAAAAGATCAATTTTGGTATTGATTAAATAATCTGTTTGGTAATCAAACACATATGCTGAAGAATGAAGTTGCTGTCACTTGTCTTTCTTCCTGTTTTGATAAAAATTCCAAACTCAAAAGAGAATTTCAGTTTTGACAATTGAGGGGATATACAATGCAAGTCCAGCTTCGTTGAGAAAGTGCGGAGATCTAGGAATTCCCTTAAGAACAAAATCCCCAATGGGAAGGAGATTGGCATGCAGCAGCTACTCAATTTAAACTACCCACAAGTAATGGAATTAAGGACAGACAGTGAAACAGAGATATATAGAAACAGAAATCAGTGAACAAACCTGTATATTCACACAAAGCATCCTAAGCTTTAGACGGACTTCACAATAATTTCAGGTAGTGAAATTTAAGAGACCAAGCCGTTGATTATCATCACCAGAATGGTGAAGTACAAGAAGAACTCGCAAGTGGTAAATTGAGCTCGTCAATCTTCTAAATTCTGTTGATTCAAAATTTTCATACAATTAATATTAGAAAAACCCAAATTAGGCGGTGATAAAACCAAGAGAAATTTATGAGACCATGAAGATATTAGAAAGCCATATATATGAAAGACTTTGAGAAAGTTATTAAAAGAATTATAATTAGTTGATTGAAAAGAGCAATTACCTAATTAAATGTGAAAGCTGAATATGTTGTTGCCGCCTTCGAGATATTATAACAGAAAATGGGACTCTTACGACGGGGCTTTTGGCTCATCCAATATATTCTTCATCATCAATCAATATGTGTTCGACGTTAGGAATCTTTCGCCGTTCTTTTTCTTTCTTGCTTTGCCACCGTTTCCTCAACAAAGGGCAATTTCGGATGTTTATTATAGATAGGGAGGTAGGCAACCCTTCTTTTGGCATGTACTCCAGCTTAAGGCAGGTCCCGACCGACAATTCTTGAAGAGAGGTGAGGTGTTGAAGCCCTCTCTTGTCCAAGGATTTCATATTTGGAAATAAGAACATAGAAAGAGAAGTCAGAAAAGAAGGCAGCAACTCTGGCTCTGGAAATGACTCCACGTCTTCAGATTTGCCACCGATACTCAAATCTCTAAGAGACGGGAGTTCTTGCAAACCCCATCCCATCCGACCGGCAAAGAGTTTATCACAATTAATAACGCCAAAAGTTTTCAGATTGGAAGGAAAGCCCCCTTCGGGAAACGACTCAACTCTTGGACAAGTATGTATATAAAAACGGGTAAGAGAAGGCAGGACTGTATGCATCTTCTCTGGCAGTGACATCAGACTTCCACAATGTTGGACAATAAAGGATATAAGTTGGGGGGCACGAATTCCTCCTTTTGGAAAAGATACAAAATTAGGGCAGTTGCTGATGAGAATATCCGAGGTCACTAAATCACGTCCATGTTGTTCTGAAACTGTTAAAAATTCCATATTCTTACACCGCCATATAGCTATATTAGAAAGCTTTGGGGATAAATCTAATGGAAATGACTTGAGGGAATCACAACCGTCCAACTCCAACCTTTCAAGGGATGAAAAGTTCAAGTGTGTTGGGAGCTCTAACTTCATACATTTCTCGATTCTTAACACTTCAAGACAGTTGTTGGAGGCCACCATTCCTGTGGGAAAGGATTCTAGTGCGTCAAATCCTCCAATTTCGAGCTCCCACAATTTAGTTGGTAATTCCTTTAGCAGAACCTCATTACAATCTCTTAAATGTAATTGTCGTACAACAGGGGCCTTTGAGAGTGAAGCCACCAGCAGCGGACATTCATGAATCTCAAGTTTGACTGCAGAAAGAAGATCAACCGGTAGCCCTCCAATTAACTTAGGACAATCAATAATATAAAGCTCTTCGAGTTGTGAAAAAGCTCTACCTTCATTTTCAGCACCAAAAGAAGACCATTCCTCCCAATTTAGCATTCGCTCGAACCTTAGAACTTTCAGGGCTCCAAATGGTTTAACGGTTGAAGAATTATTGCCATAGAACTCACGAGCCACTTTAACAACTCCTTCAAACCCAACAATAGAGAGGTGCTCCAAAGAGGGTAGCTCTCCAAGTGGTGGCAAAGTGGGACAAAGTTTACAATTTTTTAGGTGAAGGGAAACTATCTTAGTGTACGAAAGATGTCCAACCCAATCTGAAAAACTTTCGGCGCCATAGTTGTTGATAGTGAGACTTTTCAAGTTACTATGGGGCCGAAGATTGTCAAGTACAGATCTTTGACATTCTGAAATATTAGTATCCAATGCATTCCATTCCAACACCAACTCCTCAAGGTACTCCCTATCTTTAAAGCATGCTTTTAAAGCGTCCATAGGAGATACAACGTTTTGGAGCTCTAAAATAGAAAGCGTTCCTCGAAGATTTGCAAGTTTCCCCAACTCTTTAATGCAAGCCCCACTATGTCTGCTGACGATAAATTTAGTTAATGTTTGTAGACATTCTAGTCTACTCAGTTGCATTGGCATCTCCTTTATGGCAGTTTCACTAATATCAAGATGGCGCAAGTTAATGAGTTTCCACATATCTCTTGGTAAAAAAGTGAGATCTTTACAACCTGATAAATTCAATGTTTGTAAATTGCACAACTTACATAAGGAATCAGGCAACATTTTAATTGCGGTGGAAGAAAGGTTCAAGTAACGTAGATGCTTAATTTTGCCAATTGATTCAGGCAACTTAGTCATATTTTGATAGTGAGATAGCGAGATCACCCGCAAGCATCTTAACTTTGGCAATAAATCAAGTGGTACTCTTTTAGTTAAGTAGTTGTGATCGTGGTCTTGTAACAACCCCAATGTCAGGAATGTGTGCAATTGAGTAACTTCGTAAAGAACCTTAAACTTCTCAAAGTTATTAAATTTTCTTCTGAAATAAGACAAATGGCGAGTCTTTTTCATTTTTTCATGAGGATGGTCAACCTCCAGCCTGAATGTAAATTGTCCGGACACAAATTTTGCCAAGTCATTGACAAGATCATGCATTATAAAACCTGATTTATTGCCACTTGACTGTTCCAACAATGATCTTGATGCCAAATCAAGGAAGTAATCTTCACCAACCTCTTCCATTCTTTTGTTTCTAGTTTCTTTTAAGAAACCTTCTGCCATCCATAATAAGACTACTTCATCTTTTTCTAAAATATAATTCTTAGGAAATATTGAACAATAAGCAAAGCATTGCTTTAAATGTGAGGGGAGATATTTGTAACTTAATTTTAGAGCTGGAAGAATGTCTGTCTTATCTATTGGTAAATCCCATAATTCGCTCTTCAGTATCTTCTCCCACTCATTTACTCCTTCTTTAGATCGCAAGAGACCTCCCATTGTCTTAGCCGCCAACGGTAGACCTGCACACTTTTTCACAATTTGTCTACCTATTACTTCTAGCTCTGGACGTGCATTGGGGTTGCCATCATGGAATGCATGTTTCGCAAATACTGACCAACAATCTTCTTCCAGTAACGTCTTTAGGCGATGAGTTGAAACAGTGCGCATAGTTGATGCAACACCATTATTTCGTGTCGTTACAATGATTGTACTTCCTTCTGCCCCAGATTTAAGCGGATTACTTAAGATCTGCCAATGAGCATAATTCTCATTCCATACATCATCTAAAACAAGTAAGAATTTCTTTCCCATCAATTTATCTTTTAGTGCAGCTTGAAGCAGATTTAGATTCTTACTATCAACACTTGTAGACGAACCTACTCTCTCTAGAACTAGCAGATTTAGATTCTTACTATCAACACTTGTAGACAAACCTACTCCCTCTAGAACTAGCAGATTTAGATTCTTACTATCAACACTTGTAGACGAACCTATTCCCTCTAGAATTGCTTTAGTTACTCTGAACACGTCAAACTCATCCGAAACACAAACCCATGCCTGAAGGTCAAAATGCTCCTTTACCCTCTGGTCCTTGTATACCAGCTGAGCAAGGGCGGTCTTGCCAATTCCACCCATGCCTACTATGGGAATAACATACAAATTTTCATTGCTAGTTGCATCATCTAAGAGCAAGTTTATTATTTTTTCCTTATCATCGTCCCTACCAAAAATATCAGATTCTTCAACCAAAGAAGTTGTGGGCAATCTTTTTGATGATTCTCCTCCAACACCTTCTTTTAGACCTAGAACATCTTTTTGATTTGCTAGACATTCTAGGTTGGCAAGTAGCTCTTTTATCTTTGGCTCTATCACCTTGACAGAATGACCAAAGAAATTAGAGATGGATTTACCTACCTTACTTGAAGTGGTTTGAAGTTCAGCATCCAACTTACGTTGCAAGGCTTTAGTGGCTATCTCGTCCAAGACGTCCTCAGCCTCATAGACAACATCTTTCAACTCCTCCAGCCACGCTTTCACAGCAGGTTTTGTAAGCTGATTTTGAAGGTGCATAGGATGATCACACTATTATAAGTGTGGTCATACCCACGCCAGATTGTATAATATATACAGGAAGGTAATATAACTTCCAGTGGAGGTAACCGGTCAAGAGACATAACTCTTGGTCAAGAGTTAAGTTGAGACTCTATAAATAGAGTCTCATAAGAACACAAACACAATCTCTAAATTGTACGTACATTGGTTTTGTTACGTACAGAATGTGTATTTAAGTTCTCTTGATCTCCACAGGATTTCCACCCTAACGGGAGAAATCCTTCCTGAGATTAATTATACAAGATCCTACTATCGTTAAGAATCCAACAGTGGTATCAGAGCCAGGTTGTGGAGGATGAAGAGAATCAAGAAAATTCTGCAAATACTAGTGCAGATACGCGAGATCGAAAGTCTGGCATCTGTTTGCGGGTGAACAGCGACAGATGTTGGGGTCTCTCAAAGCCAAGTCTGAGTCGCTGGTCACCGGCGAGGAAGCAGAATGGGTAGACCTGAAGGCGTCTTCATCTGGGCGCTCTTTTGTGAACACGGTTTCTTTCCCATGCGATCTGGGTTTGGAAACTAGAGGGATTGCTTCTCTCGGCGGGGTTTATGTTGTTTGGTTTTCTCTGTGACTGCAGATTGGGATTGTGGCTGCCTATGCGATTGGGTTGGTTTTCATGCCGCCAGAACCATTGTACAGGAATCGGAAGGAGTTCTTCAAGAAGAGGAAGAGTAGGCCGCCGTCAATGAGAATAAGGCTGCTGAGGATAAGGGTCCCAAGAGGAGGAATCGGTGGGACCAGTCCCAGTACGAGGGGGCTGCCACGGCGGAGTGGCTGCCGAGGATCGCTGGACGGCTAAGATCGCTGTCGGTGTCGGATTTTTGGTTTCAGTCTTGTTGGAGAAAGTCGGAGGTTTTGTCTCTGGTTTCATCGTGCTGTGAGTTCCTCCTACGTCTGTGTCTGTATAATTTTGCTTGTAATTTTATCATTCATTATAATAAAACATGCTCACACGAAATGGATGATTGACACTGAGATTAACAAGAGAGAAATATCACTGATCGGGGAGGAGCGTGTGAAAAAGAAGACAACGGTGGAAACAGATTTCCAAAGAAGGTTTAATATTTATTCGGTTAAATTGGAGCATCAGCCGCGCTTGGTCTAATGGTCAAGGCTTTGAGCAGGACAATGCGAGGAAGAAGGAACCGGTTCGAACCACGGTTTCGACGGTTTTTTGTTTGGTTTTCCAACCTTTATGTCGTTTCGGACTTGGATCGGGTCAGCCGACCCGCTCCACGCCTTCTGGAGCACGCCCGTAAAGCTTATCTCGACCCGATTCGTCAGCCCTACCATTTCGGCCCAAAGTGGAGACACACGGCCAGAAAGTCTGTGTTGCGAGCCCAAGCCCAGATTGAAGTCAACGATGAAGTCCGACCCGTAGCACCACAATCCGAAACGCTGAAGCTCGACCCGCAATTCCGCCCGTATCTGATTACCGGCCCGGGATTCAACCCGCGGTTCAAGAGTTCCGGATTTACCAGACCCGGTCCAGCACCAGAAAACCGCCCGGTTCACCTGAACCGGCCGATAAAAGAGGGTTTTGGTAATTTTGCTTGTTCTGGCTCATTTTAATTCCGATTTGGTCCGTTTAAAAACCGTTGGAAAGCTTATTCAAAGGGCTACAACTCTACAAGTTTATGTAGAGGGTACAAAATCTACTATTATGAGAAAAGATTGATAGATAGTTATGCTATATTTCTTCCTAATATCAACTAAATTGCTCCTATGGAAATGATCTAACTTTCAGAAAATGTAGATCTTCAATGTCAAGAACTACAAAATACTCCATTACAAGATGAACAAGATACATATGTTCAAAACAGTGGGAGTAATGAAAGTTTAAAGATCAATCACTCGTGGATGCAAGTGATGGAAACAGTGGGAGTAAGAGATAAAGGCAACCATCAAGTATACTCAGGACTTAGGGGTCACTATGTTCTGAGTGCAGATGACATAACTCTACAAGTCAAAAGATCCCTGTATAAACTCATATAGTATCCTAGACAGTGGTATTTGAAATTCAGCCAAGTTATATTGGAAATAGGATATGAGATGAGTTCGTTAAATTACTATGTTTACACATAGAGGTGCCAAGATAAGTTAACAATATAGCCATTATATGTTAATGATATATTGTTAGCTGGTAATTGTCCGGATATGGTGAATAAAATAAAAGGCATTCTCAAGATCCAAATTTAAAATGAAAGACATGGGTAATGACACTCATGTTCTTGGTACAAGAATTTCTGGATATAGAAATTCTGGATTATTGTTTTTGGATCGAAGATTATTTGGATAAAGTGTTAAAAAGGTACAATTTGGAGAATTGTAAAGTTTTGAGCACACTTGTCTGCGAAGAGCAAAGTGACTATGTGCTCTAGAAATGAGGAGTAAATAACAAAGAAATGAAAATATCCCCTATGCCCAGGCTATGGGCATCCTCATGTATGTTATGACAAGTATTAGCGATGCAGGTTTTGCAGGTTATCTAGATGACAAAAAAATTTACAAGTGAATGCATATTTCTATTTGGTGGAATGGTTGTTTCTTGGTTTCAGAAAAAAACAAGGCTGTGTTGCGGAGTTCACAAATCACAATGGAGCTTAGTACATTACATGCAACACAAAGGTAAGTAATTTGGTTTTGATTTAATTTTTTGTCGACAATTTAATTTAGGTATACCTAGTAGACCAATAAATGTGTTTTGCACCAATAAATGTGTTTTGCTATAATAAGTCTGCTATCTCTTTAATAAAAAGTGGAGCACATAGCTCCAATGACAAACACATTTATAGAAGTTATCACTATATTCAAGATATAGTGGAGAAATGTGAAATAAAGGTTGAATTTATTTCATTAATAGAGATGGTAGCCGATCCTATGACCAAGGGGTTGCCTCTGGATAAATTCAGAGGGCATGTAGCAACAATGGGATTGAAATACACCAAGGTGAGAGCTACATGGGTTGACGCATAGTCAGAAGGATCCGAGGACGCCTGGAAGAACGATTTTATGCACTTCTACCTAATGGGAAAAGAATTGGTCAGTTAAGGGCAGATGACACTAATGAGGTACGGATATTACATCTCACATAAATGTAAAGTCCACTGAAAGGCATTATGTTGAGATTGAATAGTATCTATGCTCAGAGAGTGTAAAAAGACGCTAATAAGGTGTATCAAGGAAAACCATAGGAATAATGGCTTTAAAGGAAGTACTTGATCAAAAATTTAGCGCAGATCGACACATGGTTTTGTGTACGACTGAAGTCGTCAATTGTGGAATGGGTGTGGACTATACTCCCAACCATGGAGAATTGATGCCGTTCGTTTGAGAGATAGCGAAATGAAGTCATCCCTAATATACTATCGGTAAGGAAGTATATGGTAAAGGATGCGGTCAGATAAGATGACGAAAACGTGCGCACGTATAGCCATGTCATGATCTGACGACAATCTGTAGGTTTTACAGATGAGAGTTGGCATGGGGCAAAATTATTACTACCATGGTAATCATGCTCAACTAATGGTAAAAACGGCATAATCAGAAGGATTCAGGGAATGCCTGAATGAATGATGGTATGCGTTTCTTACGCCTCGTTAAATGTAATGAACATTCTTGGGTGAATGACACTTGTGAATATAGATATCATAAACAGACATAAATGTGTAAAGTCCACTTAAAAGCATTATGTTAAGTTTGGTATAATATCTATATACCGATAGTCATCGGAAAGAAGTGTCAATGTAAATCTCAAATAGGGATAACCTTGGAGATAAGAAATTGAATGAAAAATTCAATACAAGTTTACATATGGTTACTATGTAAAAATCATTAATTGTAGTTTGGGTGTGGACTGTATTCCCAACTATGGATAATTAATGTTATTTGCTTAGATTATATAGCAAGTAAAGTCACCACTAGTATGTCGTCAGTAAGACACATATGGTAAAAAGGTGCAATCAGATGAAATAACATAAGTGTGTACACATCAAAGATGTTATAATCTGACTATTGTCTGCAAGCGTTAGCAGATAAGGAGTTGACATGTTTTATGGTACCAAAGGTAAACATGTATAACTAGGGTTTTATTACCGATCATAATAGTATGATCAAGTGGGAGATGAAGGTGCATAGGATGATCACACTATTATAAGTGTGGTCATACCCACGCCAGATTGTATAATATATACAGGAAGGTAATATAACTTCCAGTGGAGGTAACCGGTCAAGAGACATAACTCTTGGTCAAGAGTTAAGTTGGGACTCTATAAATAGAGTCTCATAAGAACACAAACACAATCTCTAAATTGTACGTACATTGGTTTTGTTACGTACAGAATGTGTATTTAAGTTCTCTTGATCTCCACAGGATTTCCACCCTAACGGGAGAAATCCTTCCTGAGATTAATTATACAAGATCCTACTATCGTTAAGAATCCAACAGATTTTCCTCCGCGTCTTCAAGCAGTGCACTCACGGACAGCAATTGTATCTTCAAGTTACGTAAGAGACCTTCGTCGAGTTTTCGTCCTCGAAAGATGTCAGCAAACTCTTGAGATGCCATTCTTTCAAAAAAGGCTTGGAGAAAGGGAGAGAGAAGTAGGCTTGCAACCTCAGCCATGTTTTCTTCTTTGCAAATCCGAGGAAATGAAGGAAGATGAATGGAGCAAACGGGAGAGCAAAAAGAGATTGCAATGAAAGAAACGAAAGAAAATGAGGGAAATGGAGGAAGATTATTGCAAGAAACAGGAGAGCAAAAAGAGAGATATTGCGAGCTATAATATGTGTTGCTTTGTAAACCAAAGAAGGCGTACGGTAAACATCCACTTACTGAGGATCAGCTGCTGAAAAGAATTCTTTGGGAAGTAAGAGCTAGGATAATTGGGAAGGGTAACTTTCCTAAGACTATCGAGAATCTTCTCCTAGTGTCTTTATGGAATCTACCTGCAGATTTGTTGATATAAAATGTTTCTACAGGATGTGATTTTGTGGTGTTTTGTTGTTTAGTTTTGTTTCTGTAAGGCCTACTCTGGTCTGGGAGTTGTGGCTGGTTGTTTTTTTTTTTTTTTGCAGGATTTGTTTAATGAACTTTGCTTATTCATCAAAAAAAACATCCAATGGGAGAGTGATGGATCCACACGGCACTTGCGGCAGCTTTGAATTCTGTTGGTCCATAGAATGTGGTGGACTCCACACCACGTGATTGAATCAAAGTAATCAAAGAAAACGGAAGCAGGAAAACTGATGATGTTTTAACGCCTCCATCTCCAGAAAAAAGGAAAACTTGGGAGGTAATCCGATGTGTAGACCACCAACGTTAACCAATAATGCCATAGAAAGAAGGTGAGAAGAGCCCAAGTCTTCACTTGCATGGAAATGAATTAATTAAAGATAAATAAGATACTTAAGATAAATTTAAAAATAGGAAAAATTTTACTTTAGACTCTTGAACTACCGCGCATTTTGAAAAGACCCCCAAAATTCAAAAACTCTCAATTTACACCCCTAAACTTTCAATTTCAATCAATTTATCTTTTCAGTTGTGATTTCTAAGAATTGGATGTTTTATTATGAATAATGAAGTCCCTAAATAAATATTAAAAGTTATAATTCAGTTGAATTATAACAAGATGATAGTGATTTGATTTTACAAAAATGGGCTCCAAGTTTTATATTTATTAGCCATTTTGTTAAAAAAAAAAAAAAAAAAAAATCTGTTTAATGTTTTCAAAACAAAAACATTAATAATCCAAAACATAAAACACTTAAAATATTTTCACATTTATGTCACATTAAAATTTTTTTTTTCAAAAAAATAAAATACATCCCAAAATGTATTAACAAACAAAGTCTTTTAAATCTACTATAGATTTGCTTAAATAGATTGAAATTAAATGAAATTTGAACATTTAAAGGAGAGATGTCATTCCGTCAAATAACACTTGGAGGAAGGCAGAGATAAACACTCCTCCCATTTGTTGTAATAATTGTTACAAAACATTGTTTAAGAAAAACTTTTGACCTTGTTGGATTATAGACGTTGGACATAACATTTTTCTTTGCCTTTATTCTACATCAACTTTAATGTCCATTGACCTTAACTAGTGTTGCATTGATTTCTAGCTAGCACACTAGTCTCTATAGGCCTCCATAGATTATAACCGTTTGGTTTATCTTTTTTTTTTTTTAATCATTTAAAAAGTTTTGGTGGAAACACCATTATGCAATGCCGTTCGGTGATTTGATCTAATGTATCCATTCCCAATTTGATTAGAAAAAATAAAAATACTAATATTGCATTGAAATCCTGCGCAACAAAGTTTCTGGGAAGGCCATTCCTTTATCTGGTATGCTCATGCATGTTGTTGTGATGTTACAAACAATCTTTATTATTCAGTTATGGTTTATTATTACTTAATATTTGTTATTACCGTTTGATATTAAAACTTTTCATGACTTTTAATGAAGGAAAACAAAATTCTATTTTAATGGGTTTTTGCGGTTTTGACCGTTGGGTCATTAAAAGTTTTTACAAATCTTAGATTTGTTTTAACCGCTTGGTTACTTGGTATGATGTTTTCATTGATTTTTGTTTGACCGTTTAATCCTTGCATATTAATTTTCCAACGTTTTGATTGTTGCTTTAAAGAGAGAGAATTGCAAAACGTTTTGACCATTAGTCATAAAGATTTTCTTAGAAAAAATAACAAATGGCAATAATGGCATTCTCACGTTAAAGAACAGAATAAAGTTCACTTATATATAGAACTTGTTATATATATATATATATATATATTAAGCCAACTTTCCGTTTTATGAGAGACTCAAAAAGAGCACTATATATATATTTTACTTTTTTATGTTTTTCGATTATGGAATTGTTGTTCTACAATAAAAGATTTGGGTTGTTCTATTACTCTTTGTCATTTGAAGTACGTCCTTAACGAAGGTAGATGCTATAATCTAATCCTAGGAGGTTACGTGTCAAGAGATCCGATCGCACCAAGTAATATACTCAGGGAAGCACGAATCAACTTTTAAGGATAACGCACTTGCGTGATTCTATAGCATATTGTGAGATCTTTCTATACTCTACTTTTCATCTTTTGTATTTTATTTATTCTATTGTTAATTTTCATATTGTAATTATTTTATATCAATGAGAACTTGTGCACCATCCAAAATTATTTCCAACACATGTGACATTGAAAATCTGCAAAATAACAAAATTAATGAAACCAAAGTTCTAATTAGGCTTGTGATTTGGGAACGACCATTTTTCAATAACAGAGACAGTAGAGTACAAAAACAGCAGAGCCAAATGAGGTTGCAATGGAAGATTAAATGAAAGGAAATAAATTAGATGATCTAAGTTGTGAGAAAGAAACAAAGGTCTCTCTTTCAATAATATATCTTCTTTGGTTGGGCCTCCAATATTATAAGAGGATTTGGTTGGAGATTCCATTCTACCCAATAACAGTTAAAATAAGGCAGAGAAAAGTTTTTTCTTTTCCCACCAACTTCTCAGCCATGATTTTTATTGGTTGTGAGGGAAGAAATCAAAGGCAATCAAGGAAGGTGCTTGTAAACTGCACAGCAATTTCACGCCATGGTGGAGAAATTTTTCAACAAATTACTTATTTTTAAGCCTAAGATGAGCATCCTCTTTCTTATAGTATATATGGGTCAAATTAGTCGGCTAATAACTAAAAGAAATGAGGAAATTAATTAAATTATTAAATTCAGTATAATTATCTTATTCCAAATTAACTTATGCATGTTGACAGATACATTTCATTATCTTATTTGAGAGGAAGAAGCAAAGGTATCTCCTCCAATAATTTCATTATCGTAACACAATCCATTGGACCTCTTTATAAATGCCATACAATGATGACTCCATCATTAAGAAATGAGAAGGGATAATATGTAAGGAACCTCTAAAATCAATAATAGAATTTTATTTGAGTGAATAATTATAGCATAAAGAAGTCTCATTTCAACATTAACTTTTGCAAGGAATGGAAGATAAAAAGGAACATAACCAACTTGATGAATGACAAGTCACAAAATTCCAACAAGTCGCCACTAAACTTCTGCATATAATATTCACCAAAAAATAACTAAATTCCTGCAATAATATAACTTCAATAAATTAATGAGATGGGGCAAGTGGAGGACAAGTCATTAACGTCATATACAATTATTTTAAGCCTAAGATGAGCATCCTCTTGCTTACAATAAGATTCTTAATTACCTAATACAACAACAAATTTGCTTCTTCTTCCTCTCAAAAAAGTCAAGCCAGCCAATCAAGGAAAAAAATTTGGCTGTGGACTTTTACATGCATCACTTTGATTACTCCGATTCAATCGCGTGGTGCATGTGGAGTAGTTCACCACATTCAATGGACTAGATATCAGAGAGAGAGACGCGAAAGCTGTCCCATTTGCTTTTGGATCACTTGGTCTTATTCTCTTCTTTCTTCTTTGTCCACTACTATATGTTGAATCGGGCCTTTGACAATTTCATCTAAAAATTAATTGTTGTCCAGTGAGAAAAATCAAAGTATTTTATAACATTCGAAATCGTACTCCGCAATGCATGTTCTAAGAGCCGTCTAAATCAACATAGTGGCATTGTTACACCCCCAACACCAATAATATCATTTATTGTATGGAAATGAATTTTCATGTGCATTTCCAATTTTCTGCCCTCCTTGTTCAACAGCATGTCCAGTACAAGGGTACGTAATTATAGTGGGAATACAATGTTTCTTTTTTCAGAGTTTAACTACAAAAGACTAGTGTCATAATTAATGGCTTTGAAATTTGTATGATGGAGTTATTTGTGTTAACAGCTGCCCAAAGTTATTGGATTTCTTCATCTCTATAACCCAAATACCAGAAAATGGATAGTGCTTTGATATGTTGCAGTGACCATCTGCTGATGCGGTTGAAATATTATCTTAGCTTTGTCACACATTTCAAGTCTCAAGACTTAGCTTTGTGAGAATGAGATAGCAGCAGGAAAACTGGCGAGAAAATTTTTGAAGGACAAGTTTGCTTGAGACTTGGAAAGGCTGGAGTCTTAGATAGCACTAATAGCTTTTGGGCTTGAGACTTGGAAAGGCTTAGAGGGGTTGCAGGTGTGCCTACTCGCAGCCAATCTTCTGGACGCCTACAAAAATGGCCTTTTTTAATGGCCTTTTTCTTGACTCTTGGGCTAAGAAGTTACTGGACCGGGTCATTTTTTACTTGGCCCATTTTTGGTTATTTATTTATTTATTTATTTTTTGGCATTGTATCAACTGGGGAGCTTAGTGGGTCATCCAATAGCATCAGTTTTCTTTTAAATGATAGATACAATGAGGTAACTTTTGTCATTTAGGTACAATGGATGGTAACTTTTGTCAGTTAGGTACAATGGATTCTCTTAAGATAATGGAAGATACCTTTGATTCTTCCTCTCCAATAAGATAATGTAATATATCTGTGAACAGCTGTATTCACTTCCCCATGCACAATTAATTTCCATTTCTTAAAGTTATTAGCCGACTAATTTGACCCACTCAATCATTATTCTACATAAATTATTGATAATAAAGAAGGAGAAGATTAAAGCAGGTCGGCGAGTCGACTCGTAATGACTTGCAATTTGTTTAGGATACACCCAGACACGACCTATTTAGCTAACTGGTCAGCCTTACCAAGAGAGAGTCTGTGAGATAGAGAAATTGAGAGAGAGAGAGAGAGAGGAAAATCAATGGAGAAAGAAAGAAGAGGGGTGGCACAGCGTGAGAGTGAAGAGAGAAAAAAATGTTTTTAGGTTTAGGCAGTCCGTCCTTTCCTTTAGGGCTTTTTCTTTTTTTCTTTTTTTTGAAAAAAAAAAAAAAAAACAACATAACCGTGTCTGACGGGTCACCCACCGGTGACCTATGACACGACCTGCCAGACACGAAATAAACGAGCAACCCGTTTATAACCCAAACCCATTTAAGGTAAACTTAAACCTAGTAATTTTGTATTGTGTTCGTATCGGGTTGTCGGGTCGTATCAAATTGCTACCACCAAATTAGTGGTGAGTTAATTTAAAATTGAGAAGTGTTTCACTCTCGCATATGTTTTGTTCTTTTTTTTTAAAAAAAAAAAAAAAAAAAAAATTATTATTGAATTTGTGAGAATTATATATAAATTTGTCTATTTGTTGTTCAAAAATAAAAATAAAAATTATTTAACTCTTTTACAATGTATTGTCCAACTTGTTAACAAGCGATTTGAAATAATATTAAATCCTTAGATGCAACAATTCATAATGTGACATTATTTATATCATTAGAAACAACAATATTAAATCATGATTAAAAAATAATTCATCTCTATCTAAAGAAATTCTATGACGATAAAGGTGGTGTGGCTAGGAAGATGAATTGGTAAGGTCCAATTAGTTTGTATTAGACCTATAATTTTTATATCACTTATATATATATATATATGAGAAAAATTACGTTTTACCCCTCAAAGTTTGGAGCGATTTGTAATTCGACCTCCAAAGTTTCAATTTTAGCAATCCACCCCTTCAAAGTTTCAAAGTTTTGCAATTTGACCAGTATTATCTCAAAATTCCCATATTGCCCTAAGTTTTATTTTTTATATAAAAAAATAATAATTTTGGGGGTTAAAAAATGGACAGATGGTGTAGCCACCTCGATTTTTATTTTTATTTTTTTAATTTGTTATAAAAAAAAAATTAGGGACAATATATAAAGTTTTGGATACAATTAGTCAAATTATAAAAATTTGAAACTTTAGGGGTGGATTGCCAAAATTAATACTTTGGAGATCGAATTGCAAATCACCCCAAACTTTGAGGGGTAAAATATAATTTTCCAATATATATGGTTGATTGTAGCTATATCCATTATTAAAAAAATTTAATACCCTTCAATTACATATTAACATATGCCAATAAGTTGTAAAAGAATTATAAATCTTGTAAAAGAATTATAAATCTAGTATTTTTATTCTTTTCTTCCTTAACTGAAATTGAGTGAATTTGTTGAAATAGAAAAAGGGCTGGCAACCCTTTTCATTGTATAAAAGGGCTGCTGGCCACTTTTTTATTTGGAGGTCGAATTGCAAATTGCTTTAAACTTTAGGAAGTAAAATATAAATTTTTCATGAAAATAAAAGGAAAAAATATGAAAAAGCCCCCCAAACTATTAGTCGTTTTTGTTTTAGTTCTTTAATGTTCAAAAAGTGATAAAATAACCTCCAAACTATCAAATAGTTACAATTTAGCCACTCTATTAATCATTACTGTCAAATAGGATAAAAAATTCAAAAATACGCCATTTTGAAAATGTTAAGTTACTAAAATACCATTTTGAAAAAAAAAAAAATTCAGTTTAAAAAATGCCCCCCCAAAACAACGTCATTTGTGGGGAGTATTTTAGTAACTTAACCTAAAAAAACGACGTCATTTTGCGTTTTTCATCCAATTTGACGGTGTTCATTAACGGAGTGGCCAAATTGAAACTGTTTAGTAGTTTGTGGGGCTAGTTCATCACTTATTGAATATTAGGAGGGGCTAAAATAGAAATGGCCGGTAGTTTGGGGCTAAATAATATTTTTCCAAAAAAAAAAAGAAAATCAATATGTGAAGAGAAAGATGAACTGGATCAAAGCTTCTATCTGAAGCTACAATTACTAGCTTTAATGGTGATGGAATTATTAGCACAGGTTATCGACGACCAGCAAGCACTGTCCCAAGATCCTCACCTTCTTCAGCTTCAATCTCCCAAGTTTGATTGCCACCGCCGCATCAACCTTCAATCGCCCGGTTTGCTGTTGCTCCTCCAGCGCTGTTATCAAACCTCTGCCGTACTGCGTTTGGACGGTCAAGGCGAGGTGCAGCTGCGTCTTATTCCGGTGACCTTGGTAGAACTCCGGCAGCGACCCATCACAGAGCTTGGCTTCCGCATATGGGTTGGTGGAGAAGGAAAAATGAGAAGAGTAATGATCTAGTGTTTTAGTATCTAGTGTGATCTAGTGTTCGTACGTGAGGTGTCAAATTCTTAGTGGAGGCCGTAAAAGTGATGGTTTAAGGATCGACCGGATTGAAAAAAAAAAAAAAAAAAAAAAAAAAAAAAAAGAGAAAGTGGGATGAATAGTTTGGGTGAAAGAAAAATTATTTTTCAAAATAAAAATTTAATAAATATATAGCATTTTCCCCCGAGCTTCTGATAACCCATCAGTTTCTCCTCTACTTCCTACCCCTTGATGTTGGCAGATGTTGAGAGCTTCTACGTTAATGGAAACTCAAAGAAGTAATAAATTGAAAATAAGAATGCGAGGTAAGTCTCAATACCTACTTTTAGGTCCACCAAAATCCACTTTCACTTTCAATTTCAAAATAATAATAATAATAATAAAAAAAAAAAACATTTTTTCATAATCCAGTTCTTCGGTGTAAAAGCAAGAGATTGTTTGCGATCTGATTGTGCTCTGCTGTTTGCTATCGCCTTTCTTCATTTCCATTGATTTTTTTTTTTCCCTTGCGCAGAAGAAAACATGGCAGAGGTGGGAGAAGTGCTTCTCTCTCTTAGTGGTGTTTGATAATTCATTTTAGGGAGAATTTTTTGCGGTTGAATTGAAAAAGTGCTCAGGTGAGGAATTTTTTTGTTTTGTTTTGTTTTTTTTTTTTTTTTAATTATTTTATGAAGAAAGCTCTTGATTAATGTTTTCACTTTTTGGATTAAGGTAAGAAAAGAAAAACTCTTAAATATTTACTTTTATGAATGATGCAGTCGACAAATTTATCAGACTTTGATACCCACTGTCGTAATGACGACAGAGAGAACCACGAATGGGGTCTTTTTTGTTCACGGGCAGGCTTTTGGGTCCACTCCCGTTGGCTGTTTATCGTATATGTTGTTTGGTTGGGAGTAGAAAGCAAAACATAAGTCCGTTGCAGCCTGCCTGCCTTCATTTCCTTTCGATTTGCAAAGAAGCAAAAATGGCTGAGGTTGCAAGCTTACTTCTCTCTCCCTTTCTCCAAGTGTTTTTTGAACGAATGGCATCTAGGGAATTCCTTGAAATCTTTCGGAGACGAAAACTCAACGAGGGACTCTTACACAAGTTGAAGATAGCATTGCTGTCTGTAAATGCACTGCTTGAAGACGCAGAGGAAAAACAGCTTACAAAGCCTGCTGTGAGAGTGTGGCTCGATGAGTTGAAAGATGCTGTCTATGATGCAGAGGACATCTTGGACGAGATAACCACTGAACTCTTGCAACGTAAGGTGGATGCTGAATTTCAAACCCCTGCAAGTAAGGTACGAAATTCCATTTCTACTTTTCTTGGTCCTTTTGTTAAAGAGGTAGAGCCAAAGATAAAAGAAGTAATTGACAAACTAGAATGTGTAGCAAAACAAAAGGATGTTCTGGGTCTGAAAGAAGGTGTTGGAGGAGAATCATCAAAAAGATTGCCCACAACTTCTTTGGTCGAAGAATCTGGTATTTTTGGTAGGGATGATGATAAGGAGGCAGTAGTTAGCTTGTTGCTCTCAGATGATGTAGGTAGCAGTGAAAATCTTTGTGTGATTCCCATAGTTGGCATGGGAGGAATTGGCAAGACCACACTTGCTCAGCTTGTATACAAGGACAAGAGAGTGAAGAAGCATTTTGACCTTCAAGCATGGGTATGTGTTTCGGATGAATTTGACGTGTTCAGGGTAACTAAAACAGTTCTAGAGGAAGTGACTTTGTCAACTTGCGATATGAACGATTTAAATCGGCTTCAAATTACACTACAGGAGAAATTGATGGGAAAGAAATTCCTACTTGTTTTAGATGATGTGTGGAACGAGAATTATGCTGATTGGGAGGTCTTAAGTGGTCCATTTAAATCTGGGGCACCAGGAAGTACAGTCATTGTAACAACACGCAATGTCAGTGTTGCATCAATGATGCGCACTGTTCCAACTCATTATATCAGCAAGTTACTAGAAGAAGATTGCTGGTCACTATTTGCAAAACATTCATTCCTTGATGGCAAATTTGATGCACGTTTAGAGCTAGAAGTGATAGGTAGACAAATTGTGAAAAAGTGTGAAGGTCTACCTTTAGCGGTCAAAACAATTGGGGCCCTCTTGCGATCTAAACTAGATGTTGATGAGTGGGAGAAGATATTGAAGAGCGAATTATGGGATTTTCCAATAGACATGACAAACATTCTTCCTAGTTTAAGATTAAGCTACAAATACCTTCCCTCACATTTAAAGCGATGCTTTGCTTATTGTTCAATATTCCCAAAAGGTTATGCATTCGAAAAAGATCGATTAGTCTTACTGTGGATGGCTGAAGGTTTCTTGCAAGAGTCCAATAACAAAACAATGGAAGAAGTTGGTAACTATTACTTCCTTGATCTTGTATCAAGATCATTGTTTCAACAATCAAGTGGTGATAAATCATGTTTTGTAATGCACGATCTTGTCAATGACTTAGCAAAGTTTGTTTCTGGACAATTTATCTTTAGGCTAGAGGGTGTCAGTTTTTGCAGAATTGTGAACAAGACTCGTCACTTGTCGTATTTCAGAACAAGATTTGATAACTTTAAGAAGTTTGAGGCTCTTTACAAGGTTAAGCGGTTGCGCACCTTCTTACCATTAGAATTCTCAATATTGGACAACAATTTATCTAAAAAGGTATTGAATGATCTATTGCCGAAGCTAAGATGTTTAAGGGTACTCTCTTTGTCTCATTATGAGAATATGGCTAACTTGCCTGATTCAATTGGCAAAATTAAACAACTACGTCATTTGGACATTTCTTTTACTGCAGTTAAAAGGTTACCTAATTCTGTGTGTAAGTTGATCAATTTGCAAACACTCAACTTATCATGTTGTTACAGTCTTGTTGGATTGCCAAGGGATATGCGAAAACTCATTAAACTACGACATCTTGATATTACTAGAACTGACATAATGGAGATGCCGATACAATTGGGTAGACTAAAATATCTCCAGACATTGACTACATTTATCATCGGCAAAACTAGTGGGTCTTGCATAAGAGAGTTGGGAAAACTTACAAATCTTCGAGGAAAGCTTACTATTATGAATCTTCAAAATGTTGTCTCTTCTACGGATGCGTTGCATGCATGCTTGAAGGACAAGAAGCACATTGAGGAGTTGGTGTTAGAATGGGAAGCTGATACTGATATTTTAGGAAGTGAAAGAACTATGCTTGACAGTCTCCGGCCTCATTCAAATTTGAAAAGTCTTACAATCAAATATTATATTGGTAAAAGTTTTCCAGATTGGGTAGGGCATCATTCATTCTCTAATATAGCATCTCTTCATCTATACGGCTGTAAATATTGCTGCAGCTTGCCACCACTTGGGCAGCTTCCTTCTTTGCAAGAACTATCATTTATTCAATTTGATCAAGTTGTTAAAGTGGGTCGTGAGTTTTATGGCAATGATTCTTTTTCGATTAAGCCATTTGGAGCCTTAAAAGTTCTAAGATTTGAGCAAATGTGTAAGTGGGAGGAATGGTTAAGTGAAAGCGGAGCTTTTCCTCTTCTTCAAGAGCTTTATATACATGACTGCCCTAAGTTAAGAAGAGAGTTGCATGTCCATCTTCCTTCTTTAGCTATACTTGAGGTCAAGGAATGCACGCTGTTAGGGGCTTTACTGCCAAGGGCCCCTTCTATATGTCAATTGAATCTAACACGTTGTAATAAGGACTTGTTAAAGGATTTGCCAGCCAAAATACAGATTCTCAAAGTTGGAGGATTTGATGCACTAGATTCCCTAGCCATGGGAATGAAGGAGTCCAGCTATTCTCTCCAAGAATTAGAAATCTCTAACTGTTCCTCACTTGTTTCCCTTTCAATGGGTGATCTACCATCTACATTAAAATCCCTTTCCATCACAAAGTGTCAGAGGTTAGAACTTCCGATGCACCAAATCTTTTCATCCCTTAAAAAATTGCATTTGGAAAATATTTATGATTCTTTCAGGTCCTTCCCATTGGACTTATTCCCAAACATTTGTCATATCTATATCTTTAGATGTGAGCATTTGGAAACTCTTACAATTTCAGAGCAACTTGGTCTTGATTTAATGATCGTGCACATACAAATCATAGATTGCCCTTATTTTGTATCTTTTCCAGAAGGAGGATTATGTGCCTCCAAACTTGCATTGCTTTGGGTCTGGAATTGTGGACGTTTGAGGGCACTGCCTGATAACATGCACGCACTCCCATCTCTTGAGGAATTGCAAATAGTCAATTGTGCAGAAGTTGAGTCTTTTCCTGAGGGGGGTTTGCCTTGTAATCTGAAATCGATGTCCATCATCGATTGTGACAACCTCGTTGCCAAACGAATGGGATGGGGTTTGCAAAAGCTCCCATTTCTTAAAAATTTGTTTATTTGTGGTGAAAGGGGAGATGTAGAGTCCTTTCCGGAGGTGGGATTGCTGCCCACCAATCTGACTGCTCTTCAAATAATGAATTTTCCAAATATGAAATCTTTGGATAAGGGGCTTCAACAGCTCACCTCTCTTGAAGAATTGCGGATCTATAACTGCCCTATGCTCAAGTACATGCCAGAAGAGGGCTTGGCTGCCTCTGTTTCTGTTTTATTGATCAACAATTGTTCTTTGGTAAAGAAACAATGTCAAAGGAAAAAAGGAAAAGAATGGCGCAAGATTGCTCACATCCACCTAATAATGATGGATGATGAATTGATTGAGTGAGCTAAAAGTCTTGCAAGAATCTCCACATAGGTACATGCATTTTTCTAACATTTCTCTTAGTTTTATCAGTGTCTAATTGTTTTCCCTATTGAACTTGTTGTGATGACCTGTTGAGCTTGTTGTGTAGTGGCAACTTCCAAATCTGAATTACCATTCAATGTGTTTTCTTCTGATAGCTGCTATGCGGGAAAAGGTAATCAGTGGGAGCATAGGATTTTTTGTGGCTACTGCATGAAACTTGTTAAAGTGGCTCATGGTTTGTGGTAATAAATTGCAGGGTGCCTACTATCTAGCCTGTGGTTCTGATGCTTTTATTTGCATCCATTTGAAGTCTTCGGATAAGATCTCAGGTCAACAAACAGATCCTTCATGCAATGGATAAAGTGCAGCCGAGTTGAACTAGTCTCAAGTGTAGGTAGAGTTTGATTGTCTTTTGAATTTGACTATAATTTTGAATGTAATTCAGTTACAATAAGGTTCTTCCTTTCTTCATCCTAAGCGTTTTCTTCTGCATTTTTTCTTCTTTCTTTTTGAGTCGAGTAAAATATTTACCGAAACAAAAAATCATTCAGACTATTTTCTCTCCCCATTCCCCCTCCCAAGAAAAATAATTGAGGTATTGTCAGAAAATAGTTTGAAATAAGGACAAGTGGCAGGGGAAGTTTCTTTGCATGTTGTTTTAAAAAGTTCAAGTATTCTTCACCTGTATATGTTGCTTGTCATTCATAAAGGGGGTATTGGGATGTTCAACTGTGTCAGTTATATTATCTTCCAACACTCTTTCCAAATGAGTCGAAAAGGTTCTGTTGAAGAAACTTGTTCATGCTATTACTCAGTTAAATAGGTTTATTTTGTTGATTTTAGAGGTTTCCTAGATATAATGCCTTCTCATTTCTTGAGTGGAGTCATCAGTAATGGTTTGGATAATCTCAGTTGATCATAGGCTTGTAGATATATTATGTGCTAAATTATTTATATTTTAGCTCCTTAATTTACATTTGTTAATTTCTTAGTTTTATTATTTTGTGCTATTTTATTTATTTTTGTGTTTTCTTTGTTTTATAGGATTTTGGAAGAAAATGAAGTATTCTGAAAGTATCAGGCTTAAAGGACAAAATTGGAAAAAGCTAGAAGTTTTGGATCAAGGACAAGCATCCACCGGTAGTGCGATCGATCGCACTACACCTAGGCTCGAGCGTAGATGCGTTCGAGCACATCACACAGAAGATCGATCGCAGGAGTGCGATTGAGTGCACTTGGGCGCTAGAAAAATTTCAGACACGTGGCAAGACTCTTTTTTTCTTTCCAAACTAGGTTTTCCAAGTCCTAGTTGTAATTGGATTTAAATCTACGATTTTTCTAGGATTCTTAGTGTAATACCCCGAAATTTATACCTAGAATAAAGGTAATCTTAGGTGGTGTTTGGTAAATGGGTTGGCCTAGACACTGTAGTTGATGTAGATTGATATGAAAAAAAATAAGAATGTTTAGTATAAAAAAAATGAAAAAGTGGTATGGAAAAGTGAAAAAATTTTGTTTTATAATGATTTTTTTATTTGAATAATAATAAAAAACAAATGATTTGATATAAAAAGTTAAAAAGTTAGAATGTTTTGATGTTGATTTTTTTTTGGAAATGGTGATGAATAGTGTTTAGGCCAACTCCAACCCTTTTACCAAACAAGGCCTTAATATCAAGGATAAGGAGGATTTGCAATTTTATTAAAATTTATATGAAGTTAGGTAAATAGACTTTATGTGAAAGATGATGGAAAATTGCTAGTTAGAATTTTAGTGGGTTATTGAAAGAAAAATCACATTGTTTTGGATGCTGAAAATTCTATGAGTGACCTTAAATAAAACTATTTTAAGACCTTGTAGAATGATGAGAAAGAAAGATTTTAAAAGTGGTTTCATGATTTTTGGACGCTTGTAGAAGGAGTTAGGATTTTTAGAAATGCAAGTGTCAAAATAGGAATTTCAATCAAACAGAGGCATCGAATTTCGAGGGACTTTTGAGGTGCCAAACAGTTATGGATTGTTTTGATTTTTGGATATGTTGTGTGTCTTTAAATGAGGAAAATTTCAAGCCAAAATTCTTGTCATTTGGAGTTAAATTGAAAGAGTTATGATTTTTCAAAGTTTAATAGGTCAAGCTGTCGAGTAGTTGAAGTACCTGCGACTTGGGAAATTAATTGGATGAGTTAATGATGTTCGTAAGCCACGATTTTTGGGTATTTGATAGTCAATAGGTTTAGGTTCATTGAGGTTTAATTATAAAATTTTATGACTACATCTTCATAGATTCATGTCAAGGCACCTAAGTGCTAAGATGTAAGCATGCATAGTAAGCCATTTGATTGGCACCTAAGGTTACACATGTTACCCAGCATGCTTCCATTGCCTTCTCATTGAACACCTGGGCAGCAAAGGTGTCAAACTTACTTGATAGCAGGTGGGTAGAGTGCATAATGTCCCACATGCAGCCAGCTTTTACATCTTATAAAGGGGAGCAATTTTTCCCCATTTGCTCACAGCTCAAGTGAGCGTGAGATGAGGGAGAGAACCGGAAGAAGAGAAGAAAGAAAGAGGAAGAAAAGAAAGAGAGAAGAAGAAAAGAAAGAAGAGAAAGAAAGAGGAGGATGAAAAAAAAAAAAAAATGAGAACTCTCCAAGGTAATATTTTCATATCTTTTATGGTATTTTTAGTATGAAGCTAAACCATAATTTTGTTGTTGGAATTAAATTGGGGCTTTTAGTGTATGAACACTTGAATTGCTATTTGGAGAAGTTAATTATATTTAGAGTGTTAATTGATCATAAATTATTATGGGATCCATAGAAGTTGATGCTTATTGGGTTTAGATGCTAATACGTCTTGTGATAATTAGAGTGATTGTTGTAAATGTTTCTAAGCTTTTGATATTGGGAGTAAGTTGCTACATTAAATGGCTTAGGAAGAGAGCGATATTATGGCTAGATAGACTTCTTAAGCTGTTAATTGTAGTCGGATGATTTTAAAGTAATAAGAATATTATAACCTTGGTGTTTTAGTGTAAAGCAATTGGTTAAATTAAGCCTTAGTGGAGTTGATTATTAGAATTCTATGTGAGACATAAATCAAGCATGGTAGGGTTGATGTCACTATAATGTTTTTGGCTAAGGATCGACGATAGTAGGATAAAGATTAGAGTTAAGATCTTTAGCAACTAAAGTGGTGCATGATTGAGACTTGAAAACGAACTGATGACTAAGGTACTTTTTATCTCTGTTGTAGGAATTGTGAGTTGGATGCGGATTCAAAATAAGGGGACACAAAAGTGATGCATGATTGAGACTCGAAAATGAATTGATGACTAAGGTACTTTTTACCTTCGTTGTAGGAATTTTTAGTTGGATGCGGATTCAAAATAAGGGCATGCAATACCAGGTAAGGGGACACAACACCAAAAACCCCAACAAATTTTACTATAAATCTTTGGAAAAAAAATGTTGGGGATTTTATAAAGAATTCACTTACATGATTTCCAATTGCACTTCCTTTCATATTTTAATGCCAAGTTTTATTCAATTATATATCATTGTTTAAGAATTGTACGTGTTACAGTTACCCTATTTTATGATTTATGCATGACTACAATTATGAATAAAAAGATTTCTCAAAGTTCATGGCATATCATACAGTTACAAATGAGCTTACAGATCATATGAAATGTTATATGTGCATTCATGGTTATAAATGTTTAACCCAAGACACGATTATAGTGACGATTGGTACAATATAGGGTAGCATGGCAAGCACACCGAATGACAGTTACGAGAAGGTGTGTGCTACTGGCCAGGTGGCCTTTACCTAGGGAAGTTCCCAACTTGGTAGCTCTTCCCTGTGACGACAGGATGAGCATATAGGTCTTTCAGGAGCAGCCAACGTGTGCTGCTCACGGTAAATTTGTGGTGTCGAGTCAAAAGGTAAAACAATTATTTTGAAAGAAAAGTAAAAGGAAGTACTTACTCATTTTGCAACTATCATGCTTATTTTGTTAATTATGTTATTTTGCATAAATTGTTATTGTGTGTAAGTTTTAATTATTGGCTAAATGTTCGGTGATCAAAATGGATTCAAAGTGTGCCAAATCATTATGGCGTCCGGACGGGACTCATAGCCGTTCGGACGGGATTTCAAAATCGCACAATGAATTTCTCCCGAGGGCCTCGTTTGCAACCCAGTCTGCAAGCCCGTCCGAACACGCCGCGCCAAAGGAATAGAGAAAGTGATGTTGCCCTAGAGCCTGTCCAGACGAGCCCATTTACTGTCCGGATGGCCCGTAGTCTACTAGGTTTAATTTAAATGTATTTGAGTCCTAATTAGACTAGGGGTCTTTGTATTATATATATAGATCTTTACATATCTGTATAACTCCGAATTTCTGCATCTAGAATTCGCCGTCGTGTGCTAAGAGAGTTTGTTCTCTCTCTTAGAGTGATCGTTTGTTTTTACTTGTTGATTGTTGAAGTGAAGTCAACTGAAGTTTCGGTAAAGGGATATCACGTAGAAGGATTGTGCCAGCTGTCTCTGGAAATGGCTATTGCGGTAGAAGGCAAGTGGGTTGCTTGTCTTATATAAGATCGTGTTAATTGCAAAGGTTTTGTAAGTGTAAACGTCTTGTAATCCTTTATTCTTTTACTGAGTTAGTTGATTTCTTGGGTTTCGCTGCCCTGGAGAGGTTTTACAATTAGAGAGTTCTTTAATTGGTTTCCTCTTCGTAACCAAAATATATGTGTTCTTTATTGTTCATTGCATATTTGTTTTTTGTTAATTATTATTTATTATGTTAGATATATTTTCGTATAATATTGTGTGAAACACCTATACATTTAGAATAAGTGTTGTTTGGAGTCGTATATAAAATTTTCAATTGATATCATAGCGGGTTCACTCTATTTGGATTAATTTCCTGAGTGTGATCCTAGACTCCTCATAATACGTCTCTCACAGTTTCACCTGACTCACTTCCCGTCTTTGACGGATCTAATAATACGTTTTGGAAAATTCGTATGAAAGCATATCTCAAATCTGTGGACGTTTGTTATATTGTTGAATCTGAATGGACTAATCCTGATAAGGCAATTGCCGAATTTTCAAAGGATGAAAAGAGTGCTTCGTCTACAAATGACAAAGCGTTAAATGCCATCTTCACATCTATCTCCATCGAAGAATTCTCAAGAATTTCTCGATGTGTAATAGCTAAAGAAACATGGGAAACATTGGAAATTACTCACGAAGGAACTAAGATTGTGAAAGCTTAAAAAATTCAGATGTTAGTTTCTCAATTTGAAGAGATTAGGATGGAAGAGGAAGAGATATTTGATGATTTTTATTCTAAGCTTAGCACTATTAGAAATTCTACTATTAATCTTGGAAAGAAAATGACTGATGTTAAGATAATAAAGAAAATCTTAAGATCTCTACCTGCGAGGTTTATACCTCAGATTACTGCTATACAACAGAGCAAAGATCTAGAGTCAATGAGAGTAGAGGAACTTGTTGGTTCTCTTCAGACATTTGAACTCATGTTACCTAAGCCCAAAAGCTCAAAAAATCTTGCTCTTCAGATCAAGGCTACTAAAGGTATATCTGTAGTTCACTCTAATGAAGATTCTGGAGATGATGAAGAAATAGCTATTATTGCTAGGAAGTTTAGAAAATTTTTCAAAAACAATGGAAATTTTAGAAGTAGGAAATCAAAAAATTTTGTGAATCCTAGTCATGAGGTTAGAGATAATTATGAAGGTAAGTATGATGAAAATCATAAAGATAAATTATCTCATGGTCGTAAGTGTCATAAATGTGGTGGTATTGGTCATATTCGTGCTGATTGTGGAAATTTGATAAATTCAAAGGGCAAAGCCTTTAACGTGACTCAAAGTGATGAGTCAGACAATGAGGAAAAAACTGAAAATGTTGCTAATTATGTAGCTTTTGGGGTTTCTTATGATAGTGAACATGAGTCTAGTGAGTCTAACTCTCTAGATAGTGAACATAATATATATGATAATGAATTAGAAGAAGAGTGTGATCTGCAAAATGCTTATAATAATCTATTTTTGGAATGCATTAAATTGAAGAAGTTAAATAAACAACACTTGTAGAAACTCAAAGATGTTAATCTTGAAAATGATCAACTTTCTGTTGCTTTAACTGATTTACATGCTATTCATAATACTTTGATGTCTGAAAATCACATTTTAATTACCAAAGTGAAATCCTTAGAGAATGAGCTTAATGAATCAAGAAATCATCTGAAAATATTCTCTAGTGAAAAGCTAAATCACATGTTGCATAATCAGAAACATTCGTTTGATAGAATTGGATTGAGCTTTGATAAATTTGTTGTTTCTTCTACTAATGTTGCTTCTCCTTCAAAGTTAATTTTTGTGAAACTAGTTTGTAAAGAAGAAAGCTTGACTAAGAAGAAGGTAATGTATCCTCCAGTTTTAAGATGTGAGAAACGTATTGTAATCCTTTATTCTTTTACTGAGTTAATTGATTTCCTGGATTTGGCTGCCCTGAAGAAGTTTTACAATTAGAGAGTTCTCTAATTAGTTTTCTCTTCGTAACCAAAATATCTGTGTTCTTTATTGTTCATTGCATATTTGTTTTTGGTTAATTATTATTTATTAGGTTAGATCTATTCCATATAATATTGTGTAAAACACCTATACATTTAGAATATGTGTCGTTTGGAATCGTATATAGAATTTTCATTGTGTATAACAGAGATTTTGACATAGAAATTTGCATAGCATGTTTTATAACATCTTAGTGTTGTGGCTACTTACTGAGTTGTCAAACTCACCATTTCTCCCTATACATCTTTTTCAGATTGCTCTATATAGTGTAGTACTGAGGACATGGGTACTAGTGGGCCTTTTAGTTGTTAAAGATCCTATCGCTGCTTTATGGATTAGCATGAGTAGTAGCAATAGAAGTGTTTGTGAGTCCACTCTATAGACTAGACGGCTTTGGATAAGCATAGACGATGTAACTTTATTGCTTATGAGATTATTGAATAGTAGCACATTATGTGTTTGTGATTTTATAATGAGAGGTTATAGTACTTTGGTGATGTTATGTTTTTGTGGTGATCTTATAATAGAATTATTTTTATTTTTTTAATAAGAATACGTTACAATTGCTCTCAATCACTCTACCTCTAAAACTTGGGGCGTTTCATTTAGGGCTTCTAAGACTCTCCTAAACCCTATAAATAGACCTTTAAGCCTCACAATTAAAAACACAATTGGAGAGAGGAGAATTTGGAGGCTACTTCTAGAAGGTTTTCAGTTTCTTCTTTCCCTTTTATTTTTAGTCTTTATTTTAATTATGCGTAACTAACTCTTAGTTAGAGGCTAGATTGAAGCCCTAATCATCTTTTTTTATGATTTCAATATTGGTGCCTTTGTTACAATCATATTTTGGGATATTTAACTTAATTATTTTCTGTTTAATTGAATTCCTCATATGAATGTATCTAATCAACATATACATGTGGTATGAATTAGTTATTTAAGTCAATTTAGATGATCGAGTCCTGTACTTAATAAAGTGACAAAAAAATCTCCTAATGAGTTTTTGAAATAATCAACATGGGTACTCGAGATGGCTCAGCCACCCCCATAGAACAAGGGGGTGGTTTAGGCCAACCCCTTGGGCCCCAAAGAGCCATCCCCATCTAGCTAGATGGGGGTGGCCATGGCCAATGGGGGTGGCTACCCATTTTTTTTTTTTTTTTGAAAGAAAATATATTTTTTAATTTTTTTTAAAAAATAAAAATTTAATTAGGTGTCCACGTTATTATTGATGACATGACCATTTATGCCAAGTGTCGAATTTTAATTGGTCTACGTGTTAGTGATGTGGACTTCTGTTAAGTCAACTAACGGTCAGGACCAATTTAGTCTTTATTAAAATTACAGATACTTTCTGTGATAAAAATCAAACTCTAAGGAGAAAAAAATAAAAAAATGAAACTTAGGGAGTATTAGGTATTTAACCCTTCTATTTATCTTAAAATTGAAGGAAAGGTTGAGCTCTGTTTTCCTCCTCTGCTGTTGCTGTGCTTCATTGTCACTGTCAAGCATTCTGCTGTCAGCTTTCTTTCAATATTCTAAATATAATGATATATCTGAATATTTATAAGGAGACTACATACATTTTGGTGTAACCTTCATTTGTTTTTATTAATGAATGCTCGTTTCTATGCAATATCAGCGTACCAGGAGCAAGGAGGGGGCTTTGATATTGGGCCTTAGCCTCATATGTCTTTCACAGCTGCACCTAAGGCCTACTCATTAAAAAGCTAAAAAGTCTGGAAGATTAAGGAAGTTAAACAATGAGATTAAGATAAAGGAAGGATACCAGACTCCATTTCTCCCTAAACTCTCTTGATTTTACTTTTTCACTATGAATGCTCTATTAACTTAATCATCAGAGTCTTCTAGCTGGCCTTCGGCCAGTGCCTCTCTGGTAGTCGTTTTTTTGTCTTGCAAGTGGACCCGTCTACCACTACCAATTCAGCCGTGCAAAAATCTGCTTTTACAACAATTAAGATTGACGTTGGCCAACATGTGTGATAATTGTTCCAAATATCCTGTTTTGCCTTAGAGCACTATCGGCAGATTTCTTAAACCTCATTTCCTTCTCTAAACGTAGAAAAAATTCTCTAAAACCTACCTCCCTTTCCCTTCCCTAAACCAAGGGAAAGCTATTATGTTACCCAAAATTTAGGGAAGCACTTTACCTCCCCTTATCCTTTTTTTATTAAAAAAAAAAGGTTTTCTCTTTCCACTAGCATTGATTTGAAAAAATATTTAAATGGTACATAGAAAAGGTTAAAGGAAGTTATTGTAGAGTAATCGAAAATGGCTGAAAAAGTAGTTTAATTTCTTAAATTTAAAGAAAATCTTAAAAAAGCTGTTGAGAGTGCTCTTTGGCTGATGCGGTTAAAATATTGAAGTTGCTTTTATCACACATTTCAAACATGACATAAAAGTTGCAAAACTTCTGTAGAATAGGCTTGCTTGCCAAACTCGAGAAGTTTGGGATCTTTACAGCACTGATGATTCTTGGCCTCTTGGAAGGGAGGTTGCTCTGTCAGTATTTTTTGGGTACTTATCATATATGCTTCTGTGATTACAGTATGTCCTTTCTACTTGTGGTACAAATCATTTTGTAGAAAACCTGGATCATTCATTTTGTAGTTTTAACTTCAACAATTCGACCATCAATGGCTCAATTTGCTGCATACATATTAACATTCATGCCAACTTATATTAGGTAGGAATCATATCACAAGCATGAAGATGCTCTTGTTAGGCAAGAAATTTAGGTGAGAACTGAGAAAGATAAAGCAACTTTGTTTCTAGCACTCCAGTAATTCTTGGGTTTTAGTCATAGCACTCCAGGGTTGAAAAAAAAAAATCTTGCTTTTTTGTTTGTGATTTTTCTTCAGGAGCATTGACAAAGCAATTTTGGATTGTACTGTTGTATATCTTTGGTATGACTTTGTTAGGGGATATAATTTATCATGGGTCCCACTCAGATAGATCATTACATGAAAAATAATTGCACGGGATAACCACTCATTACTTTGGACGGGAAGTAAAACCCAAAAAACTAAGAGTATTCCTACTAGCCTCATCGAATTTTACTCGCCAAAATAACAAAAAGTGCACTTTCCATTATTTTGATAACTCACATTTTAGAGCATACACAGCAGCCTCATTATTTTAACAATCTACTTGTACTATTCAATTTAAATATCATTTTTTAAAATATTTGTTTATTCTTAGAAAAAAGAAAGAGAAACCAAAAGCAAAAAAGAATAGAGAGAAATTAGTTGTTTAATCACTAGATGAGTGAATAATATTTTTTTATATTTGTTAAGTACCATTCACTTCACTATTTTTTTTTTTGTTAAAATATTGAGTCTGAAAAATGGAGATTTAAGCTACTTTTATTAAACTGCCTCACTAAAATAACTAAAAAATAGTTTTGGTGAAGCTGAAGGAATGAGATATCTCCCACATATAGCAGTTGCAGAAAACAATATAAAAGGTTACATAGCTCAAGGTAAAATTGGATTTTTAGTCTTCTATAAAAAAACGGTGCCTTATTTAAAAAATGTTCTTTAAACATTATGCTAACTTGAGCATCAAATTGTACCTGGTGGCTTTGGGACCAACCGACTCTAGTGGCCTTTTTTTTAAAAAAAAAAAAAAAAAAATTTCTTGTTTATTTTGCAAGTGACCTATAGCCGGTCTGGTCATCGAAAAAAATTGGGTTAATGAAATTATTTCAGTCTTCATAGTAGGTAAATTTGGCTTTCGTTCTTCATGCTTCTCTGTTGCATTCGAGCCGATAAATTCATTATCCTTTCCATTGCGGTATTTCTTTGTTATTATCATTTTTGTTTGTGTTGGTGTAAAACATTTTTTAGAAAGGGCTTTTCCTATTTTTGGGTATTTGGCACATAATAAACAAAAGCTATCCTCACGCTAAAAAACAAAATATCACACTGCCCAATGCCCAAGAGTGGAATACGACCTTACCCCCACCGTTTTACCGATACGGTGCATCCAACTTGAGAAGAAAGCTTTTTACCTTACCGAGAGAGTTCTTGAGAGGATAGATCGAAAACAAAAGAATAAAAATATGATAAAAAATTGAAAAGAGAGAAAATGAACCAATAAATAAAAGTGGTGATCAGTTTGGTTGGTTGTGTTTGGCAAAAGATCAGATAGGACCAACTTAAAAATTAAAAAATTATTTTTAAAATTAATTTTAATATTTTTATTTTTTACATCACATTAATAATTTTTTATTATTATTTAAATAAAAAAATCATTACAAAATAATTTTTTTTACTTTTTTCTCTAATATCAATCAAATCTTTTACAGTATCGTTCTACTCCTTTTTCCATTCCATTGCCAAACATAGCCGTTGTGTTCGACAAACTATTTCATTCTCTAGAAATTATTGGAACATTATTTAAAAAAAAAATCAATATTAAAATTTTTTAATTTTTATTTATTTGTATATAATATTATTTATTTTTTATTATTATTGAAATAAAAAAAATCATTATAAAATAAATTTTTTTTGGCTTTTCAATACAAAAAATTTAAAATTTTATACAACTTAATTTACGTTAGCTGTAGTAAGTAACAAAGGCAAAAGGGTTTGCCAACGGGTTGTAAATTTTCAAATTACAAAATTTAAATTATTTTTAGATATCGAAACACTTAAAAAATACTATTTATTAAAAATGTAAAATGTTATAATTAATAATTGAGTATATTTTCATTGAATTATTGCTCTTTATATTGTAAAAAAAAGTTTGAATCAAAGATTAGATTTTGGTTTTATGAAAAATAAGAGTCTTTTCAAAAGCGAAGAAAAAGCTTTTTGCAAAGAAAATTCTTTATGGCTCCTATTTTTAATATATGATATTTTCCAAGCATTTTGATGCTTATGATGGCGTAAATTTCATAAGTGTAGAGGACGTTAATTCCTATATAGTATGCTGAGATATTATTCATTTTAATATCTCATTTCTTCAATTACAAAGAAGAAGACATGGCCGATGCTCTTCTCTCTGTTGGCTTCCACGTGCTAATTGACAGGATGTCTCGCGAGGTGCTTGACTTCTTTGGGGGGCGAAAACTCGCCGAGGGGCCCTTAAGAAATCTGAAGATAGCATTGCTGTCTGTGAAGGCAGTGGTGGAGGACGCGGAGGAGAGGGAACTCACGAACCCTGATGTGAAAGTGTGGCTTGATGAGCTGAAAGACGCTGCTTTTGATGCAGAAGACATCTTGGATGAGATTGCTACAGAAATCCGGAGACGCAAGTTGGGTGCTGAGTTTCAGACAACTGCAAGGAAGGTACGAAACTCTGTATCTACTTTTCTTAATCCTTTTTTCAAGGAGATACAACGGAAGGTGGAAAGCGTACTTGACCGATTAGAATATCTAGCAAAGCAAAAGGATTTCTTAGGTCTAAGAGAAGGTCTTGGAGGGAAATCTTCTGAAAGATTGCCCTCCACTTGTTTGGTTGAAGAATCTGGTATTTTTGGTAGGGATGATGATAAGGAGGCAGTAATTAACTTGTTGCTGTCGCACGATGCCAGCGGGGGTGAGATGTGTGTGATTGGCATAGTGGGTATGGGAGGAATTGGCAAGACCACCGTTGCTCAGCTTGTATACAACGACAGGAGGGTGAAGGAGAATTTTGACCTGAAGGCATGGGTGTATGTGTCACACGAATTCGACGTGTTTAGGGTCACGAAAACTATTCTAGAGGCAGCAACTTCGTCAACTTGTGATATTAAGGATCTGAATGGGCTTCAAGTTACACTTAAGGAGAAGTTGGTGGGGAAAAAATTCCTACTTGTTTTAGATGATGTTTGGAATAGGAATTATGCTGACTGGGAAATCTTAATTAATCCCTTTAAATTTGGGGCGCAAGAAAGTATGGTTATTGTAACAATGCGTGATAATGATGTCGCCTCCGTGGTACGCTCTTGTGAGACTCGTTGTCTGAAAAAGTTATCAGAAGATGATTGCTGGTCAATATTTTCAGACCATGCGTTTCACAATGTTGACTTTATTGCACATCCTGAGCTAGAGGCAGTAGGTAGACAGATTGTGAAAAAATGTGAGGGCCTACCTTTAGCCGCCAAAATGATTGGTGCTCTCTTGTGGTCGAAATTAGATGTTGAAGAATGGGACAAGATACTCAAGAGTGAAATATGGGATTTGCCAATTGGGGAGACAAGCATTCTTCCTGCTTTAAGATTAAGCTACAAATATCTACCATCGCATCTAAAGCGATGCTTTGGTTATTGTTCAATATTTCCAAAGGGTTACGCATTTGAAAAAGACCGATTAGTCTTATTGTGGATGGCGGAAGGTTTCTTGCTAGAACCCAAAAACAAAACAATGGAAGAAGTTGGTAACGATTACTTTCTTGATCTTGTATCAAGATCATTGTTTCAACAATCAAGTGGTGATAAATCATGTTTGGTAATGCACGATCTTGTCAATGACTTGGCCAAATTTTTTTCTAGACAATTTATCTTTAGGTTGGAGGGTGATAGTTTTTACGGAATTGTGAACAAGACTCGTCACTTGTCGTATTTCATAACAAGATTTGATAACTTTAAGAAGTTTGAGGCTCTTTACAAGGTTAAGCGGTTGCGCACCTTCCTGCCATTAGAATTCTCAATACTGGACAACAATTTATCTAAAAAGGTATCGAATGATCTATTGCTGAAGCTAAGATGTTTACGGGTACTCTCTTTGTCTCATTATGAGAATTTGGCTAACTTGCCTGATTCAATTGGCAAAATTAAACAACTACGTTATTTGGACATTTCTTTTACTGCAGTTAAAAGGTTACCTAATTCCTTGTGTAAGTTGATCAATTTGCAAACACTCAACTTGTCATGTTGTTATAGTCTTGTTGAGTTGCCTAGGGATATGCGGAAACTCATTAATCTACGACATCTTGATATTACTAGAACTGACATAATGGAGATGCCGATACAATTGGGTAGCTTAAGAAGTCTGCAAACGTTGACAAAATTTATTATCGGCAGCCGTAATGGGTCTTCCATAGGAGAGTTGGGAAAACTTACAAATCTTCGAGGAAAGCTTGCTATTTTGAACCTTCAAAATGTTCTCTCTTCTACTGATGCCTCAGATGCAGGGTTGAAGGAAAAGAAGCACATTGAGGAGTTGGTGTTGGAATGGAAAGCTGATACTGTTGTTTTAGAAAGTCAAAGAACTGTACTTGACAATCTCCAGCCTCATTCAAATTTGAAAAGTCTCACTATCAACAACTATGGCGGTCAAAGTTTTCCAGATTGGATAGGGCATGATTCATTCATTAATATGGTATCTCTTCATCTAAACAAGTGTAAATTTTGTTGCAGCCTGCCATTGCTTGGACAACTACCCTCTTTGCAGAACCTCTCTATTGTTGAGTTTGGTGGAGTTGTTAGAGTGGGTCCTGGATTTTATGGTAGTGGTTCATCTTCAATTATGCCATTTAAAGCATTGAAAGTTCTAAGGTTCGAGTTGATGTTGAAGTGGGAGGAATGGTTTTCCTTTGGTGCTGAAAATGAAGGTGAAGCTTTTCCTCTCCTACAAGAGCTTTATATTCATGATTGTCCCAAGCTAACACAAAGGTTGCCCAGCCATCTTCCTTCTTTAGCCAAACTTGAGATCACGAAATGTCCACTATTGGTGTCTTCACTCCTGATGTTTCCTGCTATATGTCAATTGAATCTAACACATTGTAATGAGGTTTTATTAAAGGAATTGCCAACTAGAATACAGGTTCTCAAAGTTGGAGGATTTGATGCACTAGATTCCCAAGCCAACATAATGATGGGGCCCAGTAGTTCTCTTCAAGAGTTAGAAGTCAGTGGCTGTTCTTCGTTTGTGTCCCTTTCCAAGGGTGATCTAGCATCTACATTAAAATCCCTTATCATCAGGAATTGTGGGATTTTAGAGCTCCCAATGTACCCGATCTTTTCATTCCTTAAAAAATTGTACTTATATGATATTTATGATTCTCTCAAGTCTGTCCCATTGGACTTATTTCCAAACCTTTGTGATATCTATATCTTTGGGTGTAGGAATTTGGAATCTTTGACAGTTTCTGAAGAACATAGACATGATTTAATGACATTGCAAATACAAATCATAGATTGCCCTTGTTTTGTATCTTTTCCAAAAGGTGGATTGCGTGCCCCCAACCTTGCATTGCTTTGGGTTTGGAATTGTGGAAATTTGAGGTCACTACCGGATAAGATGCACGTTTTCCTTCCATCTCTAGAGGAATTGCAAATAGTACATTGTCTAGAGGTCGAGTCATTTCCTGAGGGGGGCTTGCCTTCTAATCTGAAATCGATTACCATCTCCGATTGTGACAACCTCGTTGCCGGACGAATGAGATGGGGTTTGCAAAAGCTCCCTTTTCTTAAAAGTTTGTTTATTTGTGGTGAAAGGGGAGATGCAAAGTCCTTTCCGGAGGTGGGATTGTTGCCCACCAATTTGACTGCTCTTCAAATAAAGAATTTTCCTATTATGAAATCTCTAGATAAGAAGGGGCTTCAACACCTTGCCTCTCTTGAAGAATTGCGGATCTATGACTGTCCTATGCTCAAGTACATGCCTGAAGAGGGACTGCCTGCCTCCATTTCTGTTTTACTGATCAACAATTGTCCTTTGCTAAAGAAACAACGTCACAAAAAAAAAGGAAAAGAATGGCTCAAGATTGCTCACGTCCACCTAATAAAGATGGATGATGAATTGATTGAATGAGCTAAAAGTCTAGCAAGAATCTCCACTTAGGTACATGCTTTTTTCTAACATTTCCTCTCTTTTATATTTTTCTCTTTGTTTCATCCTGTCTAATTGTTTTCCTTTTTGCTTGATTAATTGTATTGAAAATATTTGATCAAAAGAATTTAGAAGATCTAAGAGCTCGATTATGACTACACAAAGCAGATGTGGGGGTATAGAATCTGACGCGCTGCTCCTCACATCATTTGCTGCACATGTATGTGAATTTTCTGTTTCAATCTACTATGAATGCATTATTATTTATTTTTTTGTTCAAACATTTACTTAATATTCTGATGAATAGGTTACTAAAAGACTTGTGATGAATAGGTTACTAAATGAAATATTTAACTTTTTATGAAATCATTTAGATTTATTCTCTCCCCCTTTTCCCAAAAAACAAAATTGTATATATATATATATATATAGTAATCGAGGTATTCCTTATATTTATCATCGAATCTAATTTGATATGTCCTTTCAAATGTGTGCAGTTTTTTCAGTATGAGTGGATGAAAAAGGACATGGCTTCTGTTGATTGATCAAAAGCTCCTTGGTTAATTTTCATGGGGTAAGTGAATCTTACATATATTAACAATGTTCTTCAAAAATATATTTTACATAACTTTTAAATGTAAAAAAAGGAATTAATTTTTTTTACCATGACTGATTTCCTGTCTGATTCCACCACATAATGTTTTATTATTAAGGGTTGCATGCATGCTTGCATTCAATTGTCCTGTGCATACATTAATTTCACTTGCGAAGTAAGTTTATTGGACTTGGTGTATTGTGCTGTTCCTCCTGACTAGGTGGATCCAAACTGTTTTGTGAAAGTTCCAGTGCCTGACAAACGACTCTCAATGTGACAAGTGGTTCTGCTCTCAGAAAGAGCCACGCTCAAGGTATACCAGTTTAATAAATTGGATGTCCAAATATGAAATCTTTGGACAAGAAAGGGCTTCGAGACCTCTCATCTCTGCAACTATTGTGGATCTATGATTGCCCTAAGCTCAAGTACATGCTAGAAGAGGGGTTGCCTGGGCTGCATATCTTTCTATTACAAGGGTTGAGAACTGCCCTTTGTTTAAGAAGCTGTGGCAAAGAAAGAAAGGAAAAGAACAACAAAAAAATTCCTGGCATCGATCAAATAGTGATTGATGATGAATATATTGGATGAGCTAAAAGTCTCGGAAGAGTCTCATTTTCTGTTATAATACCTGCACATCATTTCGAAGGCGGCAACAATATATTCATCTTTTACACTAAGGTAATTGCTCTTTTCCGTCGGCTAAATATAAATATGATCCTCTTGCTTCTTGTAATAACTTTCTCAAATTCTTTCATATATATGGTTTTCTAATATTTTCATCGTCAGATAAATTTCTCTTTGTTTTATCACTGCCTAATTTGGGTTTTTCTAATATTAATTGTATGGAAAATTTTCAATCAACAGAATTTCCAAGATTGAAGAGCTCAAATTACGAGTACAAGAAGCAAAGATAGTATTCATGTATGTGATACATGAATGGCAGAAGATCAGCTAAAATTTTGGACACCTAATACTTTTTTTTTTTTGATAAGTAAGTAGCTGATTTTATTAAAAGCGTAAGGCGCCCCTAAGTACACTGGAAGTATACAAGGAGGATCACCTAACTAGAAAGGGAAAAACTGGGTCTCTTTTCATAAACTGGGTCTCTTTTATATTCATCAAATTCACGCCCATGAATTGTTTTTCTTTTTAATAAAAATTATAAGATTTTTTTTTTTTGGGAAAATTGTAACATTTGTATAAATCTGATAAGCTTGAGTAGGCACATGCTAGATCAGATCTGCTTAGATTGCTATGCAAGTGAATGTGTGAAGCTATTGACACTTGTGTGCATGCCAAGAATCAGTGCAGTTTCCAATTGGATCATGGGCTAATTATTATTTATTTTTATGGAACAGAGTGCTTAACTACTTGTAAGTTCTTCCATTACTTCATCATTCTGGTCATTATAATCAAAGGTTGTGGGTCTCTCTAATTTCACTGCCTGAAATTATGGGGAATATAGAGGTTTGTTCCGGTGATTTGTGTTTCTTTAGATCTCTAATTGACCGTCTATCCTTATAGTCAGTGTGGGTTCTTTTGCAGGGTCTCTTTCCAATGTCATATGCTTGGAGTTGAAATTGTGTAGCTGCTGCTGCTTGCCAGTCTCCTTCCCCTGGGGAATTTTCCTCTTAAGAGGATTCCTCCTTTTCCCATCCTTTATAACTTCAAAGCGACAAACTTCCCCCCATAGGTTTACTAATATTGATGAACAACATTTGATTCTTTTGTTCAACATAAGAAACTCAACACTTCTCTACTTGAAAAGAAAATTAAGCATCACATATAATATCAAATAATTCAAACTTAAGTGCTATTATTTATTGATTCAGACATTTAATTATTTTCTGATGGTGTGGTGCCAAATCGCAATCATGAGAATTTTGTTTTATTTTTTGTTTTTGTCCGAAGTGTACGGTTTGAATTGCTATCCTTTATCTTTTCTCCCAAAAGTTGGAACATGGGAAAAGGTAATCTCAATGGCAGTAGAGAATTTTCTCAATGGGAAATAATGCAGGTCAGTTTTCAATATTGCTTCCTTTTTCCTCAGTGTTTTCTTTTATTTTTTATTTTTTATTTTTTCTTTCTTTGAGTGCAACTAAAAGACTGACCAAGTGTTAGTTTTATTCAAATTTATCTTCCATCCCTTCCAAAATGAGACGAAAAGATTCTGTTTAAGTGGGACTTCTTCATACCCTTATTTAGTTAAATAGATTTATTTTATTGGTGTTGCCTTGCTTCAGAAGGAATGAAAATGACTAAGCTTTTTGAAGTCCTGTGGATCTTCGAAGTTTCTTCAATATAATGCTTTCTTATTTGTTTTATGGAAGTCATTCCTAATGGTTTAAAAGAATATAGGTTCATCAGGAGCTTGTAGATACCGGAGGTGTTGTGGTAATATATTGCCCTATTTGGTTATGTTACAATCAAGAAAAAACAGTTTGCCAAGAACAAAAAGTAATTCTATTAATATGTTATTTGTGGTTTTTATTTTCCTATACTGAAAATACTTAACAGAAACAAGCTTGTCAAGAGAAATTTTCAAAAAATAGTTTCAAAAATCACGTTTGAAAGCGGGTATAGAATATGACACGCTGCTCCTCACATCATCTGATGCACATGTATGTGAATTTTCTGTTTCAATCTACTATGATGCATTGTTATTTATTTTTTAGTTCAAACAGTTAGTTATATTCTGATGAATATGTACTAAAAGACTAGTGATGACCTGTTGAACTTGTTGTGTAGTGCCAAATCAAGATTCTGGGAAATTTTGGAATTTCTATTTTCTTTGGGAGTGTGGGATCTGAATTACCATTCAGTTTCTTTTCTTCTGATTGCTGGTATGCAGGAAAAGGTAATCAGTGGCAGCATAGGATTTTTTGTGGCAACTGTATGATACTTGTTAAAGTGGCTCATGGTTTGTGGTAACAAATGGCTGGGTGCCTACTTATATATCCAACCCGCACTGCGCCAACTGAAGTTATTGCTGTTTCTTATGCCGTCAATTATCAAAATTTTGAGAGATGAGAAATTGCAGCTGGGAATTAGAGGGTGAAATTATGTGTTGACTACATAATGCACGTCCGTTTCCAAAGGTGCTTTCTTTCTTGTCCTCAGCATTTTTCTTTTGTTTTGTTTTGTTTTGTTTTTGTTTTGTTTTTTTGTTTTGTTTAGTTTTTTTTTTTTTTTTTTTTTTTTTGTTTTTGTTTTTTTTTTTCCATCTTTCGTTTTTTTTTCTTTTATGAAATCATTTAGATTTATTCTCTCCCCGTTTTCCCAAAAAAATTGTGATATATATATATATATATATAGAGTAATCGAGATATCCATTATATTTATCATCGAATCTAATTTGATATGACCTTTCAAATGTGTGCAATTTTTTCAGTATGAGTGGATGAAAAAGGACATGGCTTCCGTTGATTGATCAAAAGCTCCTTGGTTAATTTTTACGGGGTAAGTGAATCTTACATATTTAATAATGTTCTTCAAAAATATATTTTACATTAATTTTAAATGTAAAAAAAAAAAAAAGGAATTTAATTTTTTTACCATGACTGATTTCCTTTCTGATTCCACCACATAATGTTTTATTATTAAGGGTTGCATGCCTGCATTCAATTGTCCTGTGCCTACGACTTCAACTAATTTCACTTATGAAGGTGAACTTAATTTCTCTTGCAAACTAAGTTTACTTGACCTGGTGTATTGTACAGTTCTTCCTTACTAGGTGGATCCAAACTGTTTTGTGAAAGTTCTAGTGCCTGACGAATGACTCTCGATGTGACAAGTGGTCCTGCTGTCAGAAAGTGCCACACCTAAGGTATAGCGTACGTCTCCTTCCAATGCAGTGCATCTCTTCCCGAGGTTATTTGTGCATTCTAGCATTTTGACCGAATAACTTAATAGTTTCTTATCTAATTCAAAGCTTTTTGCGCATTCTCTTTTTCTAGAGGTTCAAACATCATGCTTACAGACTTGGAAAACTGTATGTTTCCTTTCTGTTTTTTGATTTCTATGTTGGTTGTATCTTAAGATCTGTCATGGATAATGAACTAAAAGAATGTAATCCATGGATGATAGCTGTGGGTGGCTATATGCCAATGTCAATTCTTTTTGTTGATTGCATATAGTGGCTATATGCCTCTGGAGTATGCAATAGATGGGCTCTTTTCCTTGAATTTTGATGTCTTTAGCTTTGATAAACATACAATTTATGTATGTCATATTATAGTATGTACATACATACTTATCAAAAAAAAAAATAGTATGTACATACATAGAATTTAAGTCCAGAGACCTCTGAAGTTCAGTGTTGTTTATATCCCTATTTGGCTAACTATTCATACTCTTTTATTCATAAATATCTATTGTTTTCTGTACTCTTGTGTGGATGTTTTCTAATCTAATATAACATATAATATACAATGAAAGAAACCCGCACATAGCTCGGGTTATAGGCTAGTAAACAATAACGTGCAATTCCTTTTATGGATAAATACTTGTTTCCGCATCACAAGCCTAATTAGAACTTTGATTTTCATTAATTTTGTTGTTTTGCAGATTTTCAATTTATTATGATTATAGCAGATATTGGAGTGGCCTTCCTGCCGTGGTCTCAGATGTCAAATTTTTGTTGTACCAACAAATATAATATATTTAGCAGGAAGTTCAATCAATACAAAGGGAGACGGTTAGGGAGGAACTTAGTAGGAGGTAGTTTGAATAAAATAGGATGAGAAATGATTAATCTCTTCTCTCGTTCTTTCTCTTATCCTTTCGATTTTCAAAATTATCATTAAATATGTGGGCTCGTGTAGGTTTCACACAAGAACCCTACAGATTCAATGGTAATTTTAAAAATTAACGAGAAGAGAGAGACTGAAGGATAATCCATGGGCTTACAAATCCAAAAGCATAAATGCATTTGTAGTATGGAGCTCTGAATACAACAAACAGTGAGCAATGAGTTGGGATACAGACACTTTTGGGCTCAAGTTGGTGCAACAGAAGGTGTGGGCCTAGCATCTTCTCGTATCTTTTCATACAGCTGCAACCCATGAATTCACACAAGGTACATAAAGCTCTCAGCATTTGCAGAAATTGGAAAATATTTCCATAACCATAAAATAGGCTGATCTACATCTTGGCTTTATCTAGCTTTTCTTTGTTTGCATTTGGACAAGTATTGATTGGTAGGGGACCCTCCACATTCACAACACTCCCATGTGTCCCTTACAATACCACGTCTTGGAGTCGACAAATGGCTGGACTCGGGTTTTGAGCTATTTGTTCAAATAAATTTTAGATTGTTTTAATTTTCATATAAATTTTCTCACAATTGCTATCCTTTTCTCATTAACAATATTAAAATTCTAGCCTTTTTTCATATATATATATATATATATATGACATATGATATGATATATATTGTGAATTTTGGTGATGTAGCATACGATCTCATTAAGTCAACAGCTAGAGTACTACAGGGAGTATCAGCTTAGGGTGCTGGAAATTGCAGGGAGATCAAATGCTTCAACAATAATATCTGCTGCAATCTACTTTCTTAGTGCTGGGAACAGTGACTTTCTTCAAAACTATTACGTTGATCCTCTTCTTCAAGTCGCCTATTCTTTTGATCGCTTCTCAAACATTCTTGTGCAATCCTATACAAATTTCATTCAGGTCCCTCCTCTCCTCACAGCACTTCTTAAACAGATTATATATCTTTCTCCCTTTTGTTTGTTTGTTTTTTGGAAATAAAAACATTAACAAATATTTAAAACTACTTTTATCTTTATCTTTATGTTGTAAGAATTAAGAAAAAATAAACAAAATTCCTATGCTTTCATTGATAAAGAAACATATGTGACAGGGCCTATATGCATTGGGAGGGAGGATGTCTTGGCTATGGAAGACTTTCTCTGCCATGGAGGACTCTGCATCTGCAGAGTTCTCTACATTGGGGATACTGCTACATCTTCATATTGTTTCTTATGAACTTTAGGTAATCAAACTTGTCACTAATGATAGTTCAAAGATAATGTTATTTAGTAAAATGTTATACAACTGCCATACAATTTGATGATGTGATAGTGACTCTTACAAAAAATCCTAAGTAGTTGTCTAGAAGCTTACTAAATATCATTACTCTAGTTCAAAATGGATGCAGATATTTTCCTGGTAATGGAAATGATTAGCACACTGACCTCTTCAGTGTTGAATGGGTCAAATTGTAAGATCCTCTAATGGCTTCATTATATCAACTTCTCCATTTTCATTTTTGCTGAGTGCTCCTTGAGGTTGTAGCTCCATGGAGTCACGAACAAGCTGGCTGTTTGTTAATACTTCTGCAACTTTGTAAAAATAACAAAAGAAAAAATATAAGTCCAAAAATAACAAAAGAGAAAATAAGACTTAATTTGTTAATACCTCTGCACTTTCCAATATAGCATCCGTTGCACCTGCTTTCTTCATATATATGGGATCTGATGGATATAATTTTTATCAAACTAGCGAAAAACATTAGAAGGAAAAATTGCTAGGTCTGACAGCTTTGCTTGGGAGACTTCTATCCAAGTCCTTGGGAGACTTTTGGAAACAATGGAGTCTGGAGTATTTGATGGTGAAATGTCGGTCGAGCCCTTGGTGATTGTTGTCTTTTTCTAAAGCAATTATGTTAGTTTGTTCCTTCTTTCCTGTTTCTTGCTTAAAGTGATGGGAATTTAAATGGAACATTGCTGTTTTTATTTTTTTAGCAATTGGACTATGTTATGGTACTCATGAAAGAAGGATAAAATTATATTATGGTAATCCTAATTGTTAGGGTCATGGCCTCCTCAAATGGTAAGGTCTACGGATAGGATAATTTCAATTCGTTGTTATGATATCATATTGCAATATTCCAGTCTCATATTAAGAAAATAATTAGCTTTAAGTAGACAGATGGATTATAAAAACACTTATGGTGCTAAGTTTTACGTTGGTTATTTGATAGGTGAAATTAAACTTTTTAAGTAATTTTAGAGAACTTAAATTGTAACTAATGCTTTTTTAAAGTGATAAGGTGATGTAACTAACATTTTTTGTTTTTTTTTTGAGTCGTTCTGGTCCATCTATTCAATGAAACACTGATAATAGCTTAAAGGATGCCAACTTCAAGGCCAGATGTACGTGTCATATGGGAATAATAATAATAATAAAAAAAAAGCTAAATCCTTTGACAACTAAAAGAGAGACAAAGCGAACATAAAGAGTCCAAATGCAGAGAGATTAGCGTGAATTAATGAAGAGAGAAATTCTAAACAAACAATGAGAGCATCAAGGGGAGTTCAACCAGAGGATTAGCATCTAATAAAATGACATGTGTTATAGCTATTAAAAAACAAAATGTGTTTCTCACATGTTAAGAGCATCTCCAGCAACTTAGGTAACAGACTAATATTAGCTATATTTAATTATTATTGCTATTTTTTTAGCTTCAACAGAGTAGCTTGCCATTAACTAGAATAGCTACATTGCTGCAGCGAATAGCAATTTGGAGCTATTCATTGTAGTACACTAGATGAATAAAATATTGTTTATTTTTCTTTTGTTTATTGTTTTGTTTTTTTTATTTCACCTATTTTCACCCAGCATCTTTTATTTCTTCTGAACACCTCTTCACATCTGCTACGTTTCTCTCTCAAACACAATTTTCTTCACACAATTGGATGAAAAGATTGAATGCATAAAAAATTTATTTCATGGAAAACACACGGATGAAAACAAATCAATTGCAGTTAGATGAAAAAATTTAATGCAAAAAAAATTATTGCATGGAAACACAGATGGAAACAAATCAATTGCAGTTGGATAAAAAAATTTATTTATGTTATTAATTTTAAGAATTAGTACTAGCATGTAAGATGAATGTTTTTCATGTGTTTATTTTTGTTTTTATGAATGATTTCTATATAAGTGTTTGTTTTTCCCTTTAATTAAGTGTTGGCAATAATATAATAAAAAAATAACAAGAAATAATATTTTAAAGCAAGTAGAGAATGAAATAGAGAGTATGTTGGAGACTTGGAAGTGTGTAGTGAAAAAATAATAGCTTAAGTAAAGAATTGTACTTTTTCATTAGGTAAAATATCCAATGCTGTTGGAGATGCTCTAACAGATACATTAGATGAGTTTGTAGCAAATTTTTGTCCAGCCGATCGAACACGGAACACTGATGTGGTTACTGTGGGCTGATGATTATAATATGTGGCCCAGATCTCAATCCGCATTGAATAATGGTGTAGTGGGCTCGAGAAAGAAAAAGGCCGGCTGTATAGCATGGAATATCGTGGCCTGCACTTGCACTCTATCGTTAGCCTGCCATTCATATCCCACTAGCATTTTATTTTTTTATTTTTTGGTTTTAAAGGTGAAAAAGTCTTAATAAAAATAAAATGAGAGGAGGTCATTTGACAATTGACATTCTACGAGGGGAGTAGATGTACTTTCCCTATTTTATTCACTTCTAATCTTTTGCTTCTTTGTTTTATCATTCTTTATTTCTTTGATATTTAATATTTTATACTTACTATTAGACGTAGTTGATTTATTTATTTATTGAAACCCTTCAATCATTCCATTCTTTATTAATAAACATTTTGAACAATGCTTTCAGTCATAACAATGCCAAAAACCCTCTATATAGATCACCTCATCAATTGTAGAGAGTCCACCTTTTGCTAGCGAGTTGCTTTGTTTGTCTCTCATTGTTGATTTTAATTGGTCATTGTTGCGAGTTTTGATCGCTTATTGTACACACCTAATTAAATCCTAATTACAATTAGTTTTCTTAACAAAAAAATAAAATCAATTAGCTATATTATTTATTAAGAATAATATATTGAAAAAACTTGAACTCAAAATTTTGATTAATAATTTTACATCTAAAAAAACTAGAAGGATGTTATTACTTCAGAAATTTATTTTATTTATTTATTTTTTAAATATCACATAATAGAAAAGTTGGAACAAAGTTGTATTTTTATCATCTCTCATTAAGAAAACCTCAGCTCGGACAAGGAATCCTTCTTACAGTTTCCTTAATTTGTCTCTGCCCTTTGAGTTGCTTGGATAATGGAGTTTGTGTTATCCGAAAAACGAACCAACAGTTACTGTTTAGTGGATAAAAACTTATTGGTGTGAGAAAAAAATTAGGGAAAACTTCACTTATCCCCTATACTTTCGCGCTTTTTGCAGACACCTCCCTATTGTTCAAAACCTCTCACTTTGGTGCATCAAACTTTCGTTTCCTTTCAAATATTCCCCTACCATTAACTTTTGACCTTTCTATCCCTAAATTTTTTTTTAATAAAAAATAAGGGCACGATTGTAATTTTCCACCATTTCCGTTAGGATTTTCTGTTAAATCCTAACGGAAGGGGTAAAGTGAATGGATACAAAAGTTGGATACATCAAAGTGAGAGGTTTTGAACAATGAGGGGGTGTCTGCAAAAAGCGCAAAAGTATAGGGGGGTAAGTGAAGTTCCCATAAAAAAATTAAGTAAGAAGGTTTGGTTTGGAAAAGTGAAAAAAATATATATATATTTTACAGTGATTTTTTTTATTTAAATAATAGTAAAAAATAATTAAACCTTGTCCACTGCCTTTAATTGATTCATGCTTTGTCAATGCCAGAGCATTGATGCCTTTTATTAATGGTATGCGACAGAGCATCGATGCACAGTGGCAGATCCAGGAATGAAAAAATGCAGGAGCTGACTTGGCTGGGTTTTATAAAAAGGAGGGGCTGGCTATGGGCTGGAGAGTAAATCAAAACAGGAGATATGCTCCTTTGCATTCTCTGCACCATCTACTCACCATCTATGTGTCTTAATTTTATTTTATTATTATTATTTTTTTTTTGAAAAAGTCAAGATGCACTCACATGAGATGGTGAGTAGATGGTCTTGGGAATGAAGAGAAGCATTCCTCATCAAAACAGCATGCGGCGTGCCATCAATGCACAATGACAGATCCAGGAATGAAAAAATGCAGGAGCTGACCTGGCTGGGTTTTATAAAAAGGAGGGGCTGGCTATGGGCTGGAGTATATTTAGGGTAAATCAAAACAGCATGCATGCTGCGTGCAATTTTTTTTATTTTTTTTTTGGGCTGGCTATGGGCTGAAGTATATTTAGGGTAAATCAAAACAGCATGCACGCCGCATGCAAATTTTTTTATTTTTTTTTTATTTTAAAAATTGCATTGGTGTGTGTGGGCATGCTGCGTGCTGCCAATCAGTGCTCGTATATTTATGAAAAAATATATATGAATTTTTTTTTTTTTTAAAAAAAAAAAGTTAAGCAGGGCCGCCTGCCCCTGCATAGCCCTTGCTAAATCCGCCTCTGGGAGCAGAATCCGCAGAGCACTTGGGTCTCTTTATCTTCTCTTACATCCTACTTTCTTTTAAAGAAAAAGAAAAAGAAAAAGAAAAAGAAAGAAAAAGCCAAAGGTAAAAAAGAAAAAGAAAAAGAAAGAGACAAAGAGAAAGAGAATAAAGATAATAAAGATTTCCACGAGTTATATTCTAAAGCAGAAAGATACCTTAATTTCTTTTAAAGAATTGCATATCATTAAAGAAGACTTAGAGTAGCTTTATTTTGATTTCTTTTAATTAATTTAAGGAATAAAATTACTTTTTGTTTTAATATCAAAATATATTTTACAATAATTTCTTCATCTTTTCTTATACCATTAAAATATTATTTTTTTACAAAATATAAGTTTTCTACCTACACTCATATTTTTTACAAAATTCAACACAATTTTCAATGAAAGACAAAAAGATGAAAGATGAAAGAGGAAAGAGAAATGTTTATATTAAAATAATGTATAAAAAATTACTTTTGGTTTCCTACACATGCATTCCGTAGCTATCCAAGAGTATTGGTTAAATTTATGGAAATTGATGTGGGTGAATTTTTGTGATTTTTTTTTTTTTTTTTGAAATTTTCCTTAAATATAGGAAAGTGAATGGATTATATGATATCTGCTGCTAATGCTCTTACAAACAGGTTCCCAAGAGATAGGTTAATCGATTAGAGACCACATCTCATAAAGCGGATGTTTCTAGTTCAATCTTCCTCTCATTTTTCCTCATCTTGTGCGAACATGTCAAAAAAAAAAAACAAAAAACTTACAAAAGAGCTATAATCTTGTTGATGGTGATTACTTACTTTTAAAAATTTAGAGAGTTATTTGTCAAAATTCCTGTAGAATTTGATGTAAAATGTTAAATAATAAATAAATAAAAAATGGAAGAGAGAGAAAGGAACAGAACTAAAAAGAGATTGACGTTGGGTTAGAACTACGTTTTGAACTATATTACAATGCTCTCTATTTACAAAGAGACTATGAGTAATGAAAAAATAAAACTAATTAAGGAATGAAATAATTAAATCTTACAAAGAAATAGAATAAAGTAAAATATAAAATAGTAATCAAATTTCTATAATCAAACATGAATGAGAAATATTATTAAAGAAAATAAACCAACTTATTAATATGAAATATATATTCGAATTAACTACCTCAAACCGCTCGTGACTGAAAATGCGTTTATCTAGTATAATTCTAATCATATATCAACACATATCAACCATCTGTAAAATAATAATAATAATAATAATAATAATAAGTTATAAATTTAACATTACTCGTACAGCATACAAACAAGTCTCTCATTTTATGAAATAATATTTTTTTTGCGTGTTATTCTTCCTCATCCTGTCATCGATCCACGTGTTCTGATCATTTAGACACGTAACCTTCATGCATATGGGATTCCTCTTTTAATTAACTGCCGCTTCAAGCCCCGTCACATCACTCGCCGCGTTAGGTAACGCAATTCCCCAGTTGCCAATTGCCAATTTGCCATGCATGTCTTACACGTAACTCCTGACGTTGGCGGATGGTAAGCTTTTACGTTACGAAAATAAGAGAACATTCTACTTTTTAAAGCGTTACGAAAATAAGAAACCATTTTAGGTCTACTAAAAGCCATTTTTTAAAATTAATATCAATTTTAACATAGGTATGCTACATATCATTCTCTCAACTATTTTTGAATTTTTTTTTTTTTTTTCAAATCAAATGGATCTACCATTAATTTCTGGACTCATGTGGGTCCTACAAAAATTCAATAGTAGATTTAACCATTTACTATAAGAGCATCTCCAGCAGTATTTTTAAATTAGCTTTTTAGTTAAATTTAGCAATTTTGTTAATTTTTCTTGCTCCAACCGATACTGTAAAATAGAAAGTTTTCTTACTATTGCTAGAGTGAATTTTCATATTTACAAATTACTGTAGCAATTTGTAAGTAATATTTTATTATATTTTCTCTTTCTTTCTATTTTTTTAATATTTTCTCTTTCCTTCTCTCTTTATGATCTTTTTTTTATGGGGAAGACAATGAAATTATAAAAAACTAATAAAATAATACTGAAAAATAATATTTAATTAGAGTAAATAGTTAAAATAAATGTTTTTGTTGGAGTGTGTAGTGAAAAACTAGTAGCTAAAATGAAAAAAATTGTATTTTGAGTAATAAAATGAAAACTCTTACTGGAAATCCTCTAAGGAGATGGTTGAGATCATTTCTCATTTTTAAATTACTAGTGGTTCATTGAGATAGAGGATAAAAACAGAACAAAAATATAGTATATAGCCGGCTTGCTTGGTAAAGAGTTTTGCTGTAAATTTTTTGTTTAGATAGTAATAAAAAGTGTTTGATATGACATAAAAGTAAAATGAGATTTAATTTTTTGTTGATATAAAAGTGAATAAAGTTGTTTGGAAATATGAAAAAATAAATGCTATATACAAAATCTTTTACTCAGATATATATGAGTATCAAACTGGCGTGAAGCTCATTAATTTGTTGGAAATGATAAAACAATTAATGAAGAAAAATGTTATAAGCAGCAATAAATGAACTCTACATCAATTTTAAGAGAAAAAAAGAAAAAAGAAACATGGTATAACTTTGAATAATTTCTTCAAAGTTAGAAGGAAGGATGAGAGAATGACTAGAGAAAGAAACGAATCATTTATGTGTTGCCGAACACACCCAGAATTACTTCTCAATATAATTAGCACCAAAATTTACATCCCCGTTAGCTAAAGATATCCGCTTTCTTTATTTCCATTGATTATATTATTCTATCATTTTTCAATAAGCTCCGAAGTTTATCTTCATGCATAAAGGATACTAGATTTCCTTGTGTGGAATTGTTAATACGCTAGCTCACCGAACCTGTTTCGCCTCCTTCCTTCCATTTCCTTTCATTTCTTCCATTACAAAGAAGAAGACATGGCCGAGGTGGGAGGAGTTCTTCTCTCTGCTGTCTTGCAGGCGTTATTTGAAAAAGTGACTCGCGAGGTGCTTGACTTCTCCCAGGGACGAAAACTCGCCGATGGGACCTTAAGAAAGCTGAAGATAGCATTGCTGTCTGTGAACGCGGTGGCCGAGGACGCAGAGGAGAAGGAACTCACGAAGCCTGCTGTGAAAGTGTGGCTTGATGAGCTGAAATGTGCTGTTTTTGATGCAGAAGACATCTTGAATGAGATTGATACAGAAATCCAGATACGCAAGTTGGGTGCTGACGAGTTTCAGTCAACTCCAAGGAAGGTACGATACATTGTCTCTACTTTTCTTAATTCTTTTTTCAAGCAGATACAACGGAAGGTGGAAAGGGTACTTGACCGATTAGAATATCTAGAAAAACAAAAGAAATATTTATTAGGTGATGAAAGAGAAGGTCGTGGAGGGAAATCTGTAGAAAGATTTCCCAGGACTTCTTTGGTTGAAGAATCTTGTATTTTCGGTAGGGATTATGATAAGGAGGCAGTAATTAACTTGTTGCTCTCGCACGATGCAAGCGGAGGTGAGATGTGTGTGATTGGCATAGTGGGTATGGCGGGAATTGGCAAGACCACCCTTGCTCAGCTCATATACAACGATCGGAGGGTGAGGGAGCATTTCGACCTTGAAGCATGGGTATATGTTTCACACGAGTTTGATTTGTTCAGCATAACGAAAACAATTTTAGAGGCAGTAACTTCGTCAACTTGTGATATTAAGGATCTGAATCGGCTTCAAGTTACACTGAAGGAGAAGTTGATGGGAAAAAAATTCCTGCTTGTTTTAGACGATGTATGGAATAAGAATTATGTTGATTGGGAGATCTTAAGCAAACCCTTTAAATTTGGGGAACAAGGAAGCAGTGTGATTGTAACAACACGTGATAATGATGTTGCATCTGTTGTACGCTCTAGGAGTCATTGTCTGAAAAGGCTATCAGAAGATGATTGTTGGGCGGTATTTGCAAACCATGCATTTCACAATGGTAAGGTACACTACAAAAAAAAAAAAAAAAAGAAGCCTAATTAGTAATGTTTGGATTAGATGTTTTTTAAAAATGTTACTAATTTGAGGCGTTTTATTGTTCAAACGTCCCTATTTAAAAAAATATGGATGTTTTACTGTTTAAGTGTAAATAGGGACGTGTGAATAGTGTTACTGTTCACGCATCCTAGTCACGCATAAATAGAGACGTTTGAACAGTAATACTATTCACACATCCCTATTTATGCATGAACAGTATGTTACTGTTTACACGACTCTATTTTTTTTTTTTTTTTTAATAAAAAAAAATAGGGACTTTTGAACAATAAAACGCCTCAAATTAGCAATATTTTTCAAATGTCCCTAATTTTAAAAATATTGGTGCCCAAAGTTTGCATTTATAACAATCATCCACACCCAAAAATTTTAAAAATTTTTCCTCTTGCACTCACACACATAACACTAATATATATATATATATATATATATATATATATATATATATATATATATAAGGTTGGGCGGCTGCTGAAGGTGGTGGCCCGGAAGGCCACCACATGGTAGATCCGAGGTGGCCCACGAGCTACCCCAAAGGTGGCCTTGGGTGCCTTAGCCACCTTAGGGGTGGCTTGCAGGCCACCGTGAGGCCGGGGGTGGCCAAAGGACCACCCTGGGCAGATTCGGCCACCTCTAGGGTGGCTCGCGGGCCACCCTTAAGCCTGACGCCGCCCCACCCCCAATGAGAGTTGGCAGCCACTCCTTAAATTATTATTATTTTTTTAAAATTTATTTTATTTAAAGAATAAAATTAATTTGAATTTGTTTTATTTTTAAAAAAAGTAAATTAATTTGATTATATATATATATATATTATAAATATTTTTTTGGGAAAATTTATTTATTTTTAATTTTTTAAAGATTAGGAACATTTAAATAGTACAAAACGTCACATTTCAAAAAGGTGACGTGCACACTATTGCCACATCCCCTTTTAAAAGGGGATGTGTCAGTGAAATCTAATTTTAATTCTAGTCACTTTATTTGGAACATTTACAAAATGTCACTATTTCAGCTTCCCTAATTAAATAGAGACATTTTTTTGGCCTTAAAATGTCACCATAAAAATGTTTCTAACTCTTTAAGTTTTTTGTAGTGGCAAGTCCAGAGCTAGAGGCAGTAGGCAGACAGATTGTGAAAAAGTGTGAGGGCCTACCTTTAGCCGCAAAAGCAATCGGGGCCCTCTTGTGGTCGAAATTGGATGTTGATGAATGGGACAAAATACTGAACAGTGAGATATGGGATTTACCAATTGGCGAGACACACATTCTTCCATCTTTAAGGTTAAGTTACAAATATCTACCCTCACATCTAAAGCCATGCTTTGCTTATTGCTCAATATTGCCAAAGGGTTATGCCTTTGAAAAAGATCGATTAGTCTTGCTATGGATGGCTGAAGGTTTCTTGCAAGAACCAAAAAACAAAACAATGGAAGAAGTTGGCAATGATTACTTCTTAGATCTTGTATCAAGATCATTGTTTCAACAATCAAGTGGTGATAAATCATGTTTTGTAATCCACGATCTTGTCAACGACTTAGCAAAGTTTGTTTCTGGACAATTTATCTTTAGGCCGGAGGGTGTCAGTTTTCATGGAATTGTGAACACGACTCGGCACTTGTCGTATTTTAGAACAAGATTTGAAAACTTCGAGAAGTTTGAGGCTCTTTTTGAGGTTAAGCGGTTGCGCACCTTCTTGCCATTAGAATTCTCCATATTGGACAACAATTTATCTCAAAAGGTACCAAATGTTCTATTGCCGAAGCTAAGATGTTTACGGGTACTCTCTTTGTCTCATTATGAAAATTTGGCTAACTTGCCTAAGTCAATTGGCAAAATTAAACAACTACGTTATTTGGACATTTCTTTTACTGCAGTTAAAAGGTTACCTAATTCAGTGTGTAAGTTGATCAATTTGCAAACACTCAACTTGTCATGGTGTAACAATCTAGTTGGATTGCCTAGGGATATGCGGAAACTCATTAATCTACGTCATCTTGATATTACTAGAACTGACATAATGGAGATGCCGACACAATTGGGTAGCTTAAGAAGTCTACAAACGTTGACAAAATTTATTATCGGCAGCTGTAATGGGTCTTGCATTGGAGAGTTGGGAAAACTTACAAATCTTCGAGGAAAGCTTGCTATTTTGAACCTTCAAAATGTTGTCTCTTCCACAGATGCCGCGGATGCAGGCTTGAAGGACAAGAAGCACATTGAGGAGTTGGTGTTGGAATGGAAAGCTGGTACTGTTGTTTTAGAAAGTCAAAGAACTATACTTGACAGTCTCCAGCCTCATTCAAATTTGAAAATTCTCACTATCAACAACTATGGTGGTCAAAGTTTTCCAGATTGGGTAGGGCACTATTCATTCTTTAATATGGTATCTCTTCATCTAATTAGGTGTAAGTTTTGTTGCAGCCTGCCATCGCTTGGACAACTACCCTCTTTGCAGAACCTCTCTATTGTTGAGTTTGATGGAGTTGTTACAGTGGGTCCTGAATTTTATGGTAGTGGTTCGTCTTCAATTAGGCCATTTAAAGCATTGAAAGTTCTAAGGTTCGAGTTGATGTTGAAGTGGGAGGAATGGTTTACCTTGGGTGCTGAAAATGAAGGTGAAGCTTTTCCTCTCCTCCAAGAGCTTTATATTCATGATTGTCCTAAGCTAACAAGAAGGTTGCCCATCCATCTTCCTTCTTTAGCCAAACTTGAGATCACAGAATGTCCACTATTGGTGTCTTCACTCCCAATGTTTCCTGCTATATGTCAATTGAATCTAACACGTTGTAATGGGGTTTTGTTAAAGGAATTGCCAACTAGAATGCAGGTTCTCAAAGTTGGAGGATTTGATGCACTAGATTCCCAAGTCAACATAATGATGGGGCCCAGTAATACTTCTCTTCAAGAGTTAGAAGTTAGTGATTGTTCTTCGTTTGCGTCCCTTTCCAAGGGTGATCTAGCATCTATATTAAAATCCCTTATCATTAGGAATTGTGGGATTTTAGAGCTCCCAATGTACCCGATATTTTCATCCCTTAAAAAATTATACTTATTTGATATTCATGGTTCTCTCAAGTCCGTCCCATTAGACTTATTTCCAAAGCTTTGTGACATCTATATCTTTGGGTGTAGGAATTTGGAATCCTTGATAGTTTCTGAAGAACATAGACATGATTTAATGACATTGCAAATACAAATCATAAATTGCCCTTGTTTTGTATCTTTTCCAAAAGGCGGATTGCGTGCCCCCAACCTTACATTGCTTTGGGTTTGGAATTGTGGAAGTTTGAGGTCATTACCAGATAATATGCACATTTTCCTCTCATCTCTTGAGGATTTGCAAATAGTTGACTGTGCAAAAGTTGAGTCGTTTCCTGAAGGGGGTTTGCCTTCTAATCTAAAATCAGTTTCCATTGTTGATTGTGACAATCTCGTTGCCGGACGAATGGAATGGGGTTTGCAAAAGCTCCCCTTTTTTAAAAGTTTGTTTATTTGTGGCGAAAAGGGAGATGCAAAGTCCTTTCCGGAGGTGGGATTGCTGCCCACCAATCTGACTTCTCTTCAAATAATGAATTTTCCAAGTTTAAAATCTTTGGATAAAAGGGGGTTTCAACACCTTGCCTCTCTTGAAGAATTGAGGATTTATGACTGTCCTATGCTCAAGTACATGCCAGAAGAGGGGTTGCCTGCCTCCGTTTCTGTTTTACTGATCAACAATTGTCCTTTGCTAAAGAAACAACTTCACAAGAAAAAAGGAAAAGAATGGCTCAAGATTGCTCATGTCCACCTAATAATGATTGATGATGAATTGATTGAATGAGCTAAATGTCTAGCAAGAATCTCCACTCAGGTTCGTGGTTTTTTTCTTACATTTCCTCTCTTTTATGTTTTTCTCTTTGTTTTATCACTGTCTAATTGTTTTCCTTTTTGCTTGATTAGTTGTGTTGAAGATCTAAGAGCTAGCTCGATTATGACTACACAAAGCAACGCGTCCGTTTCCAAAGGTGCTTTCTTTCTTGTCCTCATCGTTTTTATTTTGTTTTTTCCTTCTTTCGTTTTTTCTTTTTTGAGTCAAATAAAATATGACCTTTTTATGTAATCATTTAGATTTATTCTCTCCCCCTTTTCCCAAAAAAATTAATATATATATATATATATATATATATATATATATCCCTTATAGTTATCATCGAATCTAATCTGATATGACCTTTCAAATGTGTGCCATTTTTTTAGTATGAGTGGATGAAAGAGGACATGGCTTCCGTTTGATTGATCAAAAGCTCCTTGGTTAATTTTGATGGAGTAAGTGAATCTTACATATATTAACAATGCTCTTCAAAATATATACTTTACATTAATTTTAAATGTAAAAAAAGGAATTTAATTTTTTTTACCATGACTGATTTCCAGTTTGATTCCACCACATAATGTTTTATTATTAAGGGTTGCATGCTTGCATTCAATTGTCTTGTGCATACGGCCTCAATTAATTTCACTTATGAAGGTGAACTTAATTTCACTTGCAAAGTAAGTTTACTTGACATGGTGTATTGTACTGTTCCTCCTTACTAGGTGGATCCAAACTGTTCTGTGAAAGTTCCCGTGCCTAACGAACGACTCTTGATGTGACAAGTGGTCTTGCTGTTAGAAAGCGCGACGCCCAAGGTATACCCCACGTGCCCTCCCAATGTAGTGCATCTCTTCCTGAGGTTATTTATGTGCATTCTAGCGTTTTGACCGAATAACGTAACATTTTCTTATCTAATTCAAAGCTTTTTGCGCACACTCTTTTTCTAGAGGTTAAAACATCATGCTTACAAACTTGGTAAATTGTACATTTCCTTTTTGTTTTTTGATTTCTATGTTGGTTGCATCTTAAGATCTGTCATGGATAATGAACCAAGAGAATGTAATCCATGGATGATAGCTGTGGGTGGCTATATGCCAATGTCAATTCTTTTTGTTGATTGCATATAATGGCTATATGCAATAGGTGGGCTCTTTTCCTTGAATTCAGTCCAGAGATCGAGCCCTGAAGTTCAGGGTTGTTTATATCTCTATTTGGCAAACTATTCATACTCTTTTATTAATAAACATCTATTGTTTTCTATGCTTTTGTGTGGATAGTTTCTAATCTAATATACAATGAAAGAAACCTACACATAGCGCGGGTTATGCTAGTAAACAGTAACGTACAATTCCTTTTATTGATAAATGCTCCTTTCCGTATCACAAGCCTAATTAGAACTTTGTTTTTCATTAATTTTGTTATTTTGCAGATTTTCAATTTATTATGATCACAGCAGATATTGGAGTGGCCTTCTCGCCATGGTCTCAGATGCCAAATTTTTGTTGTACCTTAGACTGATGCGCCCGGTTGACATATTGAATTAGCTTTGTCACACACCTCAAACCTCAAGTCCAAGCTTTGTTATGCCATTTATAAATGCTAAGAAAATGGAACGTATAGCATAGAAATAATTGTAAAGCAAGAGTAATTTCTGTACTTAAAGAAGTAGGGAACAGCAGTATGCCATTACTGGAGAGGATTGCACAACAGGTGTCTGATGAAATGTTCCCTCACTGTGTAATCAGGAGGTGTTTCTGTTTGTATGTATAGAAAACGTGTGTACAGCTTGTAGCTAATCTGATAAACACAAAGATGTTGAAACTCAATACAATTCAATGTTATCTCTTATCTAAATGTTTATTATCTTTGTGAGATGATGTTCTTGAGTGAGATGATATCAGACTTTCTCTGCCATGGAGGACTCTGCATCTTCATATTGTTTCCTAGGTGTTGTTTATCAGTTTACTAAATATTATTTCTCTAGTTCAAAATGGGAAATTAAAAAGGAACTACTCTTACTGTATGAAAGAGGGGACATATCAGGAAAATATAATATTATCTGGAAAGAGAAAAATATATTTCAAGTGGACAAAAGAAAAGAAAAGAAAAGAAAAGAAAAAAAAAAAACAATCAGATTGGGAAAGCAAAGGCTACAATATGTCAAGTGTAAGAGCAATTTGGATGTATATTGATTGCAGATCTTTTCCTGGTAATGGAAATGATTAGAACACTGACCTCTTCAGTGTTCAATGGGCAAAATTGTAAGTTTCTCTAATTGCTTCATAATATCAAGTTCTCCATCTTCAGTTTTGCTGAGTGCTTCTTGAGGTTGTAGCTCCATGGAGTTTGTTAATACCTCTGCAACTTTCCATAAATAACAAAAGAGAATAGTTATATGCACCTGCTTTCTTCATATATATGGGAACTGATGAATAGAATTTTTATCAAACTAGTAAAAAACATTAGAAGGAAAAATTGCCAGAAACTTGTGTGGTTGGGAGACTTTGGAAACAATGGATCCTTGATTGAAGGAGTATGGTGAAAGGTCGGTCGTGCCCTTCGTGATTGTTCTGTCTTTTTCTAAAGCAATTGTGTTACTTCATTTGTTCCTTCTTTCTTGTTTGATTTACTTTTTCTTGTTCCATGCTTAAAGCGATGGGAAATGGAACATGGCTGTTTTAATTTTTTTTTTTTAGGGAAAAATATAAAAAGTTCTCTCCACTAACAGTAATTTTATTAACAAGTCACATGAAGTTTAAATTAGGCTAAAGTGATGCATTAAACTACCAATTAAGGTATGCCAAAAGGACAACTTTTTTTTGATTATATTCCTATAACATATCCTTATTCTCTCAAAAACTAAACGAAAATTAAACTAAGCTTTTTTTTTTTCAAACCAAAAAAGAAAAAGAAAAAAAACTCCACTGGTATAAAATTACAAAAAATAAAATAAATAAATGGGATAAAAAAAAAGTCATTGTAGTTAGCCTAAATTACAAATCGGTTCATGTTATATGAAAGTAAACTTAGATGTCCTTATGATGTGCCAAAAAAAAAACTAGTCCCTGGAGTCAAATTTGGTGAAAATATTTCACGAAATCTGTTAGATGTCACGTCAACACCAATAAAATGGTGACACGTGTCACTCTTAAAATAAAAAATACAAATATATTAAAAACAAAAAAAACTAAAAAATACATTTCCACAACATACTGTCTATAAAGAAAGACAATAACTCCTAAAGATTACTTACGACTTAGAAGATTACCAACGACTTTGATTCTAATTCCTGAGAGAATCGTGTAGTTAGATGTGAAATGGAGATTACTTTGATACAACAAAGGGTGAGATCAAATATACGGTCAATAATTCCGGTGTGTTGGGCAATCACATGTAGCATTGTGGGAAAGTTTTTCTCAAGAAAAAAATTCAAATCCTTTGTTAGAGAACAAAGTGATAAGAAAGTTTTCCTTAAAATAAATTTTATTGATATTACCCTCAAGTCTTTGGCAAGAGCATTTTGGTTGGTATATCAAAATAATATACGTGTGATAAGAATTTCACAAGTATGGGAAGAACATAAAGTTAGTGACTCAATGATAAAGAGATAGAGAATTAAGTTGTAGTATTCTTAACCTTAATTTTGCTACAGAAGATTTCATGGAGGGATCACAAGTCAACATTAAATAAGTCAAAGAGATTAATTGTTTTAATAAAAAAATATTTATTAAAGTGCAATCACAATTATTTAGTGAACTTAATTGTGATTAAAATAGTGTTGTGTGACGAATGTCAAGAAGGACATTATCACAGACATATTTAAGCTAATAACTATTTTTTCTTTAAGTTCCTCATTAAGCTAATGTAATTTAACCAAAGACAAGTTTACTTGTTTTATTTATTTAAAACATGTGTTAGAGATATATTGTACATAGGTGCTGATCATATAAGAGATTGGGGCTTGGGATAAAATAATTACAACCCAACCATGTGCACAATTTATTTAAGTATGACAATAACCATTGTTCATTATATCACTCTCTCCTTTTATTTTTATTTTTTATTTTATCTCTTTTAATCTCATTGTATCTTTCTCTGCCAGCCTTGATCCTTTGGACTCTAGGGTTTGCGTGGTCGCACGAACAAACAGTGGCACTGAAGATGGATGCATGTTCCACGCAGTGCACCCACACTTTTGCAATCAAGCGTACACCTAGCCGCGCTGAGCCCCCAACCCTTTACAATATCCCTGGAATCTTTTACTTACTTTAGTATATTCATGTCCGCCTTCTACAATTGGAGAAAGTTTGAAGCCAATTAGATAGAGAAAGAAATATAGAATGTTATTTACTCAATCTTCTAGAGTAGTGTATATCAATGAGTGAAAATTTAAAATGAAAAAGGGTTGAAATATGAATTATCAAGATTTTTAATTAAAGTACAAGTGAGATCCAATATGTACAACGGTGGAATACTAATAACATGCCCAACAATAATACAAACTTCTTTTAGCTCGACAGATTCAAAGTTAATGGCTATATAATATGGGCATAATAGAGAAAATTAGAACTACTTACCTCCATTCACATGGAAAACGGAGATGAAGAAGGTAACAAAGATAAAAATAAACATTCTACTTTTAGCCATACTTCTTCTCCCTCGAATATGTTTGTGAAAAAGAGGTATTTATAACAAAAGTCACTTTGGTTCAATCTTCGATGATGATAATACTGCATCAAGCTTTGAATTGGCCATTGATTGTGTATATTTCAAAGGGTTATTACATTTAAGCCAAGAAAAAGAAAATTAATAACAAATTTCTTATTAACCTTTTGTGCTACACAAAAGAGGTATTTATAGCAAAAGTCACTTTGATTTAATATTGGATTATGATAATACTGCATCAAGCTATGAATGAGCCATTGATCGTTATATATTTCAAAGAGTTATGAAATTTGAGCCAAAGAAAAAGAATTAATAACAAATTTCTTTTTAACCTACATCGACAAAAAGAGTTATTTATAGCAAAAGTCACTTTTGATGTAGTGACCTAGAAATTGGGTGACAAAACAATAGAAAAATGTTGTCGAAATGCATGAAATGATTTTATAAGTTTGCGCGGTAGTTAACCAATAAAAATGAGATCGATTAGAGGATAAGAATTGAGTGAATCATGCAAGTACAGCTGCTACTAAAAATAAAATTATGAAGAAAATGTTCGAATGCAACAGATTAAGCATAAGAAAATCGTTTCCCCTAGTAATCGGGTACATGATCGATGAATCAACTGATAATCATAGGAAAATCCGGCATTAATTATAATTACTCTATGGAATATTCAGGAATACAAGGAAAAAACCTGATACACTGTCATCATAGGAAAGATTAATCTAATTACATCAATGACCCCAACAAAGTGTTGCCAGTTCGAATATCAAATTAAGCAAAAAGCACTTTGTTTTTTATTAATTTGTTTTTTAAGGATAGTTTTATCAATTAGAATTTAGATTAGTTTTATTATCATTATTTTAAGATTTAGATTTATCATTCGTTTGAGTATTATTTATCGATCTTATCTATTTGTAACTCTTCTTTTTTTTTTTTTTTTTGAAAAAAAATTGTATTATCATTTTTAAAAAAGCCACATGAAGTTTAAATTATGCTAAAGTGACGCATTAAACTACTAAGGTGTGCCAAAACGGCAACTACTTTTTATATTTTATTCCTATAATACTCTTATTCTCTTAAAAACTATAATAAAAAATTAATAAAATAAAAAAATTAAAGTAAACAAAAGAAAAAAACCCTAATGCGTGGATTAAAAAAAATTGGGATAAATAAAAAATTTATCATTGTAGTTGGCCTAAATTACAAATAGCGATGTCGTATGAAAGTGAATTTAGAGGTCCTTGGGATACGCCAAAAAAAAAAAAAAAATCTAGTACCTGGAGTCAAATTTGGTGAAAATATTTAACAAATTCTGTTAGATGTCATGTTAACGCCAATAAATTAAAATGGCAACACGTGTAAGTCTTAATAAATAAATACAAATATATTAAACTGAAAAAAAAAAACTAAAAAATTAAACTTCTGAATTTTTTTTTTTAATTTTAAAAAAGAAACATTACTTTTCAAAAAAAAAAAAGAAAAGTAATGTTTTCAAACATTACTTATCCTTATTTTATTCAAAAAAAAGTTTTCTCTTTTCACTAGCATTGATTTGAAAAAATATTTAAATGGTACAGAGAAAAAGTTAAATGAGGTTATTGTAGAGTAATCGAAAATGGCTGAAAAAATAATTTGATTTCTTAAATTGTAAGCTTTTTACTTTACCGAGAGAGTTCTTGAGAGGCTAGATCGAGAACAAAGGAATAAAAATATAATAAAAAATTGAAAAGAGAGAAATTGAACCAATAAATAAAAGTGGTGATCAGTTTGTTGACAAACTATTTATTTCGTTCTCTAGAAACTATTGGAACATTATTTTCTCAAAAAAAAAAAAAAAAAAAATCAATATTAATTTTTTTTAATTTTTATTTATCTGTATATCATATTATTTATTTTTTCATTATTATTGAAATGAAGAAAATTATTATAAAATAATTTTTTTTTGACTTTTCAGTACAAAAAATTTAAAATTTTATACAACTTTAATCCACGTCAGCTACAGTAACAAAGGCGAAAGAGTTTGTCAACGAGTTGTAAATTTTTAAATTACAAAATTTAAATTATTTTTAGATATCGAAACATTTAAAAAATGTTATTTATTAAAAATGTGATATGTTATAATTAATAATTAAGTATATTTTCACCGAGTTATTGCTTTTTATATTGTAAAAGAAGTTTGAACCAAAGACGGTATTTTGGTTTTATGAAGAATAAGTGTCTTTTCAAAAGTGAAGAAAAAGCTTTTTGCAAAGAAAATTCTTTAAGGCTCCTTATTTTTAATATATGATATTTTTCAAGAGTTTTAATGCTTACAATGGTGTAAATTTCATAAATGTAGAGGATCTTAATTCCTATATGCTGAGATATTATTCATTTTAAAGGTCTAAATTTATGAATTTGAGCTCAATTATATTATATTATATTAATTACTCACATTAATCACATATTTTTTGATGTTTAATATCTACATCAATCAAGAATCATACGTCAATGCTTAGAAAGAAAAAAAAAAAAAAAAAAACCAAAAGTTGTTAATGAATGAGAAAACTTCTTGGCATGGATTACCAAATCTGTACGTTACGTGTGGATCGCCAGGATTCTGGAGTGCTGTAAAGTTGTTTTGCGTTAAGGCCGAAGATAGGCTTGGAAGAGGGTACCTGCTGCTTTGCTGGGTTTGCTGTTTGCACCGCTTTCCTTCCATTTCCTTACATTTCTTCAATTACAAAGAAGAAGACATGGCCGATGCGCTTCTCTCTGTTGTCTTCCAGGTGCTAATTGACAGGATGTCTCGCGAGGTGCTTGACTTCTTTGGGGGGCGAAAACTCGCCGAGGGGCCCTTAAGAAATCTGAAGATAGCATTGCTGTCTGTGAAGGCGGTGGTGGAGGACGCGGAGGAGAAGGAACTCACGAACCTTGATGTGAAAGTGTGGCTTGATGAGCTGAAAGATGCTGCTTTTGATGCAGAAGACATCTTGGATGAGATTGCTACAGAAATCCTGAGATGCAAGTTGGGTGCTGAGTTTCAGACAACTGCAAGGAAGGTACGAAACTCTGTATCTACTTTTCTTAATCCCTTTTTCAAGAAGATACAACGGAAGGTGGAAAGGGTACATGACCGATTAGAATATCTAGCAAAGCAAAAGGATTTCTTAGGTCTAAGAGAAGGTCTTGGAGGGAAATCTTCTGAAAGATTGCCCTCCACTTGTTTGGTTGAAGAATCTGGTATTTTTGGTAGGGATGATGATAAGGAGGCAGTAATTAACTTGTTGCTGTCGCACGATGCAAGCGGGGGTGAGATGTGTGTGATTGGCATAGTGGGTATGGGGGGAATTGGCAAGACCACCCTTGCTCAGCTTGTATACAACGACAGGAGGGTGAAGGAGAATTTTGACCTTAAGGCATGGGTGTATGTGTCACATGAATTCGACGTGTTTAGGGTCACGAAAACTATTCTAGAGGCAGCAACTTCATCAACTTGTGATATTAAGGATCTGAATGGGCTTCAAGTTACACTTAAGGAGAAGTTGGTGGGGAAAAAATTCCTACTTGTTTTAGATGATGTTTGGAATAGGAATTATGCTGACTGGGAAATCTTAATTAATCCCTTTAAATTTGGGGCGCAAGGAAGTACGGTTATTGTAACAACGCGTGATAATGATGTCGCCTCCGTGGTACGCTCTTGTGAGACTCGTTGTCTGAAAAGGTTATCAGAAGATGATTGCTGGTCAATATTTTCAGACCATGCGTTTCACAATGTTGACTTTAATGCACATCCTGAGCTAGAGGCAGTAGGTAGACAGATTGTGAAAAAATGTGAGGGACTACCTTTAGCTGCCAAAATGATTGGTGCTCCCTTGTGGCCAAAATTAGATGTTGAAGAATGGGACAAGATACTCAAGAGTGAAATATGGGATTTGCCAATTGAGGAGACAAACATTCTTCCTGCTTTAAGATTAAGCTACAAATATCTACCATCGCATCTAAAGCGATGCTTTGCTTATTGTTCAATATTTCCAAAGGGATACGCATTCGGAAAAGATCAATTAATCTTATTGTGGATGGCCGAAGGTTTCTTGCAAGAACCCAAAAACAAAACAATGGAAGAAGTTGGTAACGATTACTTTCTTGATCTTGTATCACGATCATTGTTTCAACAATCAAGTGGTGATATATCATGTTTTGTAATGCACGATCTTGTCAATGACTTGGCCAAATTTTTTTCTAGACAATTTATCTTTAGGCTGGAGGGTGATAGTTTTTACGGAATTGTGAACAAGACTCGTCACTTGTCGTATTTCATAACAAGATTTGATAACTTTAAGAAGTTTGAGGCTCTTTACAAGGTTAAGCGGTTGCGCACCTTCCTGCCATTAGAATTCTCAATACTGCACAACAATTTATCTAAAAAGGTATCGAATGATCTATTGCCGAAGCTAAGATGTTTACGGGTACTCTCTTTGTCGCATTATGAGAATATGGCTAGCTTGCCTGATTCAATTGGCAAAATTAAACAACTACGTTATTTGGACATTTCTTTTACTGCAATTGAAAGGTTGCCTGATTCCTTGTGTAAGTTGATCAATTTGCAAACACTCAACTTATCATGTTGTTATAGTCTTGTTGGATTGCCAAGGGATATGCGGAAACTCATTAATCTACGACATCTTGATATTACTAGAACTGACATAATGGAGATGCCGATACAATTGGGTAGCTTAAGAAGTCTACAAACGTTGACAAAATTTATTATTGGCAGCCATAATGGGTCTTGCATTGGAGAGTTGGGAAAACTTACAAATCTTCGAGGGAAGCTTGCTATTTTGAACCTTCAAAATGTTCTCTCTTCTACAGATGCCTCAGATGCCGGCTTGAAGGACAAGAAGCACATTGAGGAGTTGGTGTTGGAATGGAAAGCTGGTACTGTTGTTTTAGAAAGTCAAAGAATTATACTTGACAATCTCCAGCCTCATTCAAATTTGAAAAGTCTCTCTATCAACAACTATGGCGGTCAAAGTTTTCCAGATTGGATAGGGCATGATTCATTCTTTAATATGGTATCTCTTCATCTAAACAAGTGTAAATTTTGTTGCAGCCTGCCATCGCTTGGACAACTACCCTCTTTGCAGAACCTCTCTATTGTTGAGTTTGATGGAGTTGTTAGAGTGGGTCCTGGATTTTATGGTAGTGGTTCATCTTCAATTATGCCATTTAAAGCATTGAAAGTTCTAAGGTTCGAGTTGATGTTGAAGTGGGAGGAATGGTTATCCTTTGGTGCTGAAAATGAAGGTGTAGCTTTTCCTCTCCTACAAGAGCTTTATATTCATGATTGTCCCAAGCTAACACGAAGGTTGCCCATCCATCTTCCTTCTTTAGCCAAACTTGAGATCACGGAATGTCCACTATTGGTGTTTTCACTCCCGATGTTTCCTGCTATATGTCAATTGAATCTAACACGTTGTAATGAGGTTTTGTTAAAGGAATTGCCAACTAGAATACAGGTTCTCAAAGTTGGAGGATTTGATGCACTAGATTCCCAAGCCAACATAATGATGGGGCCCAGTAGTTCTCTTCAAGAGTTAGAAGTCGGTGACTGTTCTTCGTTTGTGTCCCTTTCCAAGGGTGATCTAGCATCTACATTAAAATCCCTTATCATCAGGAATTGTGGGATTTTAGAGCTCCCAATGTACCCGATCTTTTCATCCCTTAAAAAATTATACTTATTTAATATTCATGGTGCTCTCAAGTCCGTCCCATTAGACTTATTTCCAAAGCTTTGTGACATCTATATCTTTGGGTGTAGGAATTTGGAATCCTTGACAGTTTCTGAAGAACATAGACATGATTTAATGACATTGCAAATACAAATCATAGATTGCCCTTGTTTTGTATCTTTTCCAAAAGGAGGATTGCGTGCCACCAACCTTACATTGCTTTGGGTTTGGAATTGTGGAAGTTTGAGGTCATTACCAGATAAGATGCACTCTTTCCTCTCATCTCTTGAGGAATTGCAAATAGTCAATTGTGCAGAGGTTGAGTCTTTTCCTGAGGGGGGTTTGCCTTGTAATTTGAAATCGATGTCCATCATTGATTGTGACAACCTCGTTGCTGAACGAATGGGATGGGGTTTGCAAAAGCTTCCATTTCTTAAAAATTTGTTTATTTGTGGTGAAAGGGGAAATGTAGAGTCCTTTCCGGAGGTGGGATTGCTGCCCACCAATCTGACTGCTCTTCAAATAATGAATTTTCCAAATATGAAATCTTTGGATAAGGGGCTTCAACAGCTCACCTCTCTTGAAGAATTGCGGATCTATAACTGCCCTATGCTCAAGTACATGCCAGAAGAGGGCTTGACTGCCTCTGTTTCTGTTTTATTGATCAACAATTGTCCTTTGGTAAAGAAACAATGTCAGAGGAAAAAAGGAAAAGAATGGCGCAAGATTGCTCATGTCCACCTAATAATGATTGATGATGAATTGATTGAATGAGCTAAATGTCTAGCAAGAATCTCCACTCAGGTGAGTGTTTTTTTTCTTACATTTCCTCTCTTTTATGTTTTTCTCTTTGTTTTATCACTGTCTAATTGTTTTCCTTTTTGTTTGATTAATTTTGTTGAAAATATTTGATCAAAAGAATTTCGAAGATCTAAGAGCTAGCTCGATTTTGACTACACAAAGCAACACGTCTGTTTCCAAAGGTGCTTTCTTTCTTGTCCTCATCGTTTTTCTTTTTTGAGTCAAATAAAATATTTACCTTTTTATGAAATCATTTAACCCTATATATATATATATATATATATATATATATATATATATATATATATCGAGATATCCCTTATATTTATCATAGAATCTAATTTGATATGACCTTTCAAATGTGTGCAATTTTTTCAGTATGAGTGGATGAAAAAGGACATGGCTTCTGTTTGATTGATCAAAAGCTCCTTGGTTAATTTTCATGGGGTAAGTGAATCTTACATATATTAACAATGTTCTTCAATATATATACTTTACATTAATTTTAAATGTTAAAAAAGGAATTTTTTTTTTTTTACCATGACTGATTTCCTGTCTGATTCCACCACATAATGTTTTATTATTAAGGGTTGCATGCTTGCATTCAATTGTCCTGTGCATACAGCCTCAATTAATTTCACTTATGAAGGTGAACTTAATTTCACTTGCAAAGTAAGTTTACTTGACCTGGTGTATTGTACTGTTCCTCCTTACTAGGTGGATCCAAACTGTTTTGTGAAAGATCCCGTGCCTGACGAACGACTCTCGAAGTGACAAGTGGTTGTGATTTCAAAAAGCGCCGCGCTCAAGGTACACTGCGCGCACATCCCCTTCCAATGTAGTGCATCTCTTCCTGAGGTTTTTTGTGTGCATTCTAGCATTTTGACCAAATAACTTAACATTTTCTTATCTAATTCAAAGCTTTTTGCACACTCTTTTTCTAGAGGTTCAAACATCATGCTTACAGACTTGGAAAATTTGTATTTTTCCTTTTCGTTTTTTGATTTCTATGTTGGTTGTATCTTAAGATCTGTCATGAATAATGAACTAAGAGAATGTAATCCATGGATGATAACTGTGGGTGGCTATATGCCAATGTCAATTCTTTTCGTTTATTGCATATAGTGGCTATATGCCTCCGGAGTATGCAAGAGATGTGCTCTTTTCCTTGAATTCTGATGTCTTTAGCTTTGATAAACATACAATTCATGTATGTCATATTATAGTATGTACATACATAGAATTTAAGTCCAGAGACCTCTGAAGTTCAGGGTTGTTTATATCTCTATTTGGATAACTATTCATAGTCTTTTATTAATAAATATCTATTGTTTTCTATACTTTTGTGTGGATGTTTTCTAATCCGCATCACAAGCCTAATTAGAACTGTGATTTTCGTTAATTTTGTTATTTTGCAGATTTTCAATTTATTATGATCATAGCAGATATTGGAGTGGCCTTCCTCCTGTGGCCTCAGATGTCAAATTTTTGTTGTACCAACAAATATAATTTATTTAGCAGGAAGTTTAATCAATACAAAGGAAGACAGATAGGGAGGAACTTAGTAGGAGGTAGTTTGAATAAAATAGGATGAGAAATGATTCATCTCTTCTCTTGGTCTTTCTCTTATCCTTTCAATTTTCAAAATTATCATTAAATATGTGGGCTTGTATAGGTTCCACACAAGAACCTTACAGATTCATTAGTAATTTTAAAAATTAACGAGAAGAGAGAAAGACTGAAGGATAGTCCATGGGCTTACAAATCCAAAAGCACAAGTGCATTTGTAGTATGGAGCTTTGAATACAACAAACGGTGAGCAATGAGTTGGGATACAAACACCTGTGGGCTCAAGTTGGTGCAGCAGAAGGTGTGCGCCTAGCATCTTCTCGTGTCTTTTCATACAGCTGCAACCCATGAGTTCACAAGGTACTAATAAAGCTCTCAGCATTTGCAGAAATTGGAAAATATTTCCATATTAACCATAAAATAGGCTGATCTACATCTTGGCTTTATCTAGCTTTTCTTTGTTTGCATTTGGACAAGTATTGATTGGTAGGGGACCCTCCACATCCACAACACTCCCATGTGTCCCTTACAATACCACGTCGACAAATGGCTGGACTCTTGTTTTGAGCTATTTGTTCAAATAAATTTTAGATGTTTTAACTATTTATTTGGACATATAGTTTCATATAAATTTTCTCACAATTGCTAGCCTTTTCTCATTCATATATATATATATGTTGTGGATTTTGGTGATGTAGCATGCGATCTCATTAAGTCAACTGCTGGAGTACCACAGGGAGTATCAGCGTAGGGTGGTGGAAATTTCAGGGAGATCAAATGCTTCCACATATATATATATATATATATATATATACACACATATATGTTGTGGATTTTGGTGATGTAGCATGCGATGTCATTAAGTCAACAGCTGGAGTACCACAGGGAGTATCAGCGTAGGGTGGTGGAAATTTCTGGGAGATCAAATGGTTCCATTTTAGTGCTGGTGCAATCTACTTTCTTAGTGCTGGGAACAATGACTTTCTCAATAACTTATGAGACATTCTCATGCAATCCTATACAAATTTCATTCAGGTTCCTCCTCTCCTCACAGCACTTCTCATACATAGATTATATATCTTTCACCCTTTTGTTTGTTTGTTTGTTTGTGTTTTGTTTGTTTTTTTTTTTTGGAAATAAAAACATTAACAAATATTTAAAACTACTTTTATCTTCATCTTAATGTTGTAAGAATTAAGAAAAAATAAACAAAATTCCTATGCATTCATTCATAAAGAAACATCTGTGACTGGGCCTATATGCATTGGGTGGGAGGAGAATTGGAGTGACAACACTACCCCTAATGGGATGCCTGCCAGCAGCCATGACGTATAATATATGGGTTGGGTGGGAACGAGTGTGTGGAAAGGTTAAACAATGGCGCAATTTCCTTATAAATGCAAACAAATATTACCAGACTGATGCGCCCAGTTAACATATTGAATTGGCTTTGTCACAAACCTCAAACCCCAAGTCCAAGCTTTGTTATGCCATTTATAAATGCTAAGAAAATAGAACATATAGCATAGAAACAATTGTAAAGCAAGACAGTAATTTCTGTACTTAAAGAAGTAGGAGCAGCAATATGCCATTACTAGAGAGGATTGCACAACAGGTGTTTGATTAAATGTTCCCTCACTCTGTAATCAGGAGGTGTTTCTGTTTGTATGTATAGAAAACGTCTGTATAGCTTGTATGTAATCTGATAAACAAAAAGATGTGGAAACTCAATACAATGCAATGTTATCTCTTATCTAAATGTTTATTATCTTTGTGAGATGATTTTCTTGAGTGAGATGATATCTTGGCTGTGGAAGATTTTCTCTGCCATGGAGGACTCTGCATCTGCAGAGTTCTCTACAGTGGAGGATACTTCTACATCTTCATGTTGTTTCTTATAAGCTTTAGGTAATCAAACTTGTCACTAATGATAGTTCAAAGAGTAATGCTATTCAGTAAATTACTATATCACTGCCATACAACTTGATGATGTGACAGTGAAAATCAGTTCTTGGAACAACTCTTGCAAACAATCCTAGGTAGTATTTTATAAGTTTACTAAATATTAAAGGTGGTTATCGGTCATAACGGTCTGGTTTTGCCTATAACCGATTACCGACTGAAATTTATCGGTTAATCGGTTTTCTAACCGATTACCGACCGATAAGAATTTATTTCGAAAATTTCAGTTAAATCAGTAATCGGTTAAAACGGTTTTCGTGGGCTTTCTGAGCACAAAGACCGTTTGAGTGACGATTTTTGTGCATAAATACCCACAGATTCAACCCATAAATCCTCAAATCAAACTAATGAAATACTAGAGATTACCTAATGTGACGATTTCTGAGCACAAAGACTGTCTGAGTTACGGACAGAGGCGAGGTCACACCGTCATGGCATCATGGACTCACGGACTCAAGACGTCATGGCAACCCACGACCACGAAGCTTCGACGCTGCACCACCCACAATTGGAGTCACACCGCACCGTCCTGCGAGAGAGTGAGAGAGGAGAGAGCTGAGGGTGAGACAGGCAACATTAACTAGAGAGAGCAAAGGTGGGGCAGTCTGCAGAGGGAGTTAGGGTTAAGGGAAGAGAGATGTATAGACATTGAAACCAAAACGACGTCATTTTGGTTTCAATAAAAAAAAATTGAGAACTACATTTATACCCCCACTATTGGTTTCTTATCGGGTATATCGGTTTTTTATAACTAAATTTTAACTAACCAATAAGCTAATCGGTATAAAATTTTTAACCGATTACTGACCGATAACTATCGGTTGTGGTTAATATCGGCTCGATCAAATTCTGTAGGCGGTCGGTAATCGGTTAATCTACCCACCCCTACTAAATATCATTACTCTAGTTCAAAATGGATGCAGATATTTTTCTGGTAATGGAAATTATTAGCACACTGACCTCTTGAGTGTTCAATGGGTCAAATTGTAAGATCCTCTAATGGCTTCATAATATCAAGTTCTCCATCTTAATTTTTGCTGAGTGCTTCTTTAGGTTGTAGCTCAATGGAATCACGAACAAGCTGGCTGTTTATTAATACCTCTGCAACTTTCCAAAAAAAAACAAAAGAGAAAATGTAGTCCAAAAATAACAAAAGAAAAAATATAAGTCCAAAAATAACAAAATAGAAAATAAGACTTAATTTGTTAATACCTCTGCACTTTCCAAAATAGCATCCGTTACACCTGCTTAGTGCTTTCTTCATATATATGGGATCTGATGGATAGAATTTTTATGAAACTAGCGAAAAACATTAGAAGGAAAAATTGCAAGAAACTTTTGTCTGACAGCTTTGCTTGGGAGACTTTTATCCAAGTCCTTGGGAGACTTTTGGAAACAATAATGGAGTCTGGAGTATTTGATGGTGAAAGGTCGGTAGTGCCTTGGTGATTGTTTTGTCTTTTTCTAAAGCAATTATGTTAGTTTGTTCCTTTCTTGTTTCTTGCTTAAACTGATGGGAATTTAAATGGAACATTGCTGTTTTTTTTTTTTTTTTTTTTTTAAGCAATTGGACTTTGTTATGGTACTCAGGAAAGAAGGATAAAATTATATTAGGGGAAACTTCACTTATCTTTCATGAATTTATGTGCCTTTTGCAAATACCCCCTCAATATTTAAAGTCTCTCACTTTGATTTTCTTTTATTTTTTCTCTTCCGTTACATATTGCAGTTAAATGAAACAGTAGAATGAGTAATTTCAGTAAGGGTATTTTAGTAATTTTACATAATTTCATTAGGATTTAACAGAAAATCCTAACGGAAGGGAGAAAGTGGAAGGAAATCAAAATTCGATACACCGGAGTGAGAGACTTTGAATGTTGGGAGGGTATTTGCAAAAGGCATGTAAGTTCGTGGGGGGTAAGTGAAATTTTCCCATTATATTATGGTAATCCTAATTGTTAGGGTCATGGCCTCAAATGGTACGGCCTTGCCTTGAGGCTATGTCTTTGGACACCGGATAATTTCAAGTAGTTGTCATGATATCATATTGCAACACTCCAATCTCATATTGAGAAGATAATTAGCTTTAAGTAGAGTGAGATAAATTATAAAAACACTCATGATGCTAAGTTTCACGTTGGTTATTTGATAGGTGAGATTGAACTTTATAAGTGATTTTAGAGAGTTTAAATTGCAACTAACGTATTTGTTTTTAGTCGTTATAGTTCATCTATTCAATGAAACACTAATAATAGCTTAAAAATGCCTATTTCTTCTATTAAAATAAGCATTGTCATACTTTGTTCTATTGTAATTCTTGAATTTTATACTTATGAAATATTGTCCAATAATAAACTTGATCCTATATAGAGTAGTAATGCCAAAGAATGATGTTTTTGTAGGAATTAATGTTGAATGTGCTGTGCAAATGTTCACTCATAGAGGGCGAAGTCTTAATGGTCTCTTTGGAGTATCACCAGAAGGTATAGATATGGCAATGGTGCGTTGAGAGAAGATTTGGCATGTGGGACCAGCTGGGTTCAAAACACTGACGAATGTACAAAACAAAAAGAAAATAAAAAAATTGCATATAACATATCATTCTTTTAACTATATATATATATATATATATATATATAAAAGATTTACTGCTAGATTTGTGAGCTCATATGGGTTTTACACAAATTTAATGGCAAATTTACTCATTTACCATACGAAGATAATTAAAAAAATAGTCGGGATAATAAATTTTATTATTTCTCAAAATAATAATAATAAAAAAAGAGGTATTTCTTCATCTGCTGCCAAATTTGTGAGAGCTGAGACAACAAGAAAACAAAAGGATGCCAACTTCAAGGCCAGATGGGAATAAAATAAAGTAAAAAAAAGGCTAAAACATTGACAACTAAAAGAGAGACAAAAGCCAACATTAAAGAGTCCAAATGCAGAGAGATTAAGGAAGAGATAAATTCTAAACAAACAACGAGAGGAGAGCATCATGTGGTGGTTACTGTGGGCCGGTGATTATAATACGTGGCCCAGATCTCAATCCGCATTGAAGAATGTTGTAGTGGGCTCGATTAAAAAAAAAAGGCCGGCTGTATTACATGGAATATCAATATTCCTAATGTTCCTACCTTGGGAAAGGGAATCACGTGACTCGATGGATTGTCGACTCACGCAAGAAAAGTAACGAGAATCTTTTGGGCACAAATTTTCTTTAAATTAATAGTTGTTTAAAATATTAAAGAATTTTTTGAGTTTCTCAAAAAATTAATATTTAGATTTTTAGATTAATAAAATGACAATAAATAATTATTAAAAATATTAAAGAAAACAGGTGGAATATGACACTTGACACTTATTAAAATAGTTTAGAGAAAATTCTGTCAATATAATGCTATGGTAATAACAATCGCCATTTGATTTTTTTTTTTTTTTTTTTTTTAAGGACTTATTAAAAAGTTGATTGGACTTACATCAGCATTATTAGATAGTTACGAGATAAAAAAAAAAAAAAATGTAGTTTCTAATTTTGAAGTGAGTCATGCTACATATATACCACATTTATGGATTTAATGATTGATTTTTAATTTTTAATTTTTAATTTTTTTTTGAAAAGGATTGATTTTCAAAAATTGTGGATGATAAAAAGATAGAAAAAGGATATGAGAATACTAATATCATTTTCTTTATCTCACAACTATCCATAGGTGATGTAGGAGCTCTAACTAGCTCTTGAATTTTTATTTTTTATTTCTAATAAAGATTGATTTAAAAGTTGGTCGAGATTATCATATCATGTAGGATAATTGAGAGATATAAATATAGTTTCTAGCCTTCTGTATTTTGAAATTATTAAATCTTTAGAAATAGTATATATATATTACTACTCCTTGTTACTAAGAAATACCGAATTATTCATATTTTAACATTTTAGCAATGAACAAAAAAATATTAATTACTAAAACATTTTTCTCATACTCGAAGAAAATTTATATATGAAAATAATTAATTGAGAATAAAGAGTTTGAATCAAATTTTAACCTCTATTTCATGTGTTAGATCGGGTCTTTGACCATCTCATCTAAAAATTAATTGGTGTCCAATGAGGGAAGTCAAAGCCTTCTATGGTATTCAAAATCACATTTCGCAAGGTATGTTCTAAGAGCCGCCCAAGTGAGCAGAGCGGCATTGTCGCACCCCAACAATCCCTCACTCAACATGACGCTCCCGCGATTCGAAGTTCGAACCCATGACCGTGGCTCTGATACTATTTGTTATATTGGACCTTTGACCATTTCATCTAAAAACTAATTGGTGTTTAGTAGAGGAAGCCAAAGCCTTCTATGGCATTCGAAGTCATACTCTACAAGATATGTTCTAAAAGCCGCCGAAATGAATAGAGTAACATTGTTATATCCCAACACCATGCATCGAGATTCCTTACCATTGGAAATTTCAAAAACTATTCCTACCCTAACTCCCAAGTAATTGGGTAGGGGGCTATGATGGGGCATCCCTGAAAATCCATTGCCCGAGCAAGTTATTCAATTTGGAAAACCTCAGCTCGGACAAGGAATATATCCCTCTTACAGTTTCCTTCGTCTCTAACCTTTGAGTTGCTTGGATAATGGAGCTTCTGTTCGCCCAAAAACAAAACCATTTTCTTAGTCCCTATATAATATTTATTTACTCCACTCACTTTAGACAAAATTTTTTAGAGATTCGTAATCATTGCCCATAGTCCACTGCCTTTAATTAATTGATTCATGCTTTTCAATATGCCAAACCATTGATGCAGCATTGATGCCTTTAATTAATGGTATGCGACGGAGCATCAATTACAATAATTTTAAACGTTACATCATCTTTAAAATAAATAAAAAATAATAATTACTCGATGCATTGTCATACTTTCCTTTGCAAGCTATAATACGCAGAGCACTTGGGTCTCTTATCTTTCTCTTCCTCATCTTCTCTTCCATATATCCTACCTTGCCTTTATTTATTCTTACAAGTATTCTCCACTCAGGAGTGGATGCCCATATGCATGCCTTGTTCGGCATATGGGTACTGTACGTACATTGGTACAATCGTTTGATGGCAGCCAAAGGGCAAAAAAGAGAAATATTATTATAAGAAAACAAACCAACTTAATATGAAATATATATTCTAACAACCCTAAACCGTGACGAAAATGCGTTTATCTAGTATATATAGTTCTACTCACGTACCGACACATTAACAATCTGTAAAAATAATAATAAAATTATAAATCAAACATTACTCTGAGAATATACAAACAATTCAATAGTTTTATAAAATAATATTATTGTTCACATTCATGAACAAGTAACCTTCATGCATAAGGAATTCCTCTTCTTATTAAACACGTAACCTCCTTCACATCTCATGCCGAGTTACGTAAAGCAATTCCCCAGTTGCCAACATGTCTAACAAGTAACACGTTTCTCCTAAAGTTGGCAGATCATAATTGCTTCTACTTTACGAAAATAAGAATGCGTGGCGACTTTCACTACCAAAAGCCACTTTTAGTACTTTTAAAATTAATATCATTTTTAAAATTACTAGTGGTTCATTGAGAGGATAAAAAAATAAAATAAAAATATTTTTAATTTTTTGTTGATAAAAAAATGAATAAAGTTGTTTGGTAATATGAAAAGATAAATGATATGGGTACTAAATCTTTTACTATATGAGTACCAAACTGTGAAATTGGTATAAAAGTCATTTGTTGAAAATTATCAAAACAATTAACAAAGAAAAATGTTATGAGTACTAATGAATTCTACATCAATTAATTTTGAGAAAAAAAGAAGAAGAAGAGAGACTTGTTATACATCCTTCTCGATTTGATAGAATGACTATTTTTAAATCACATGTTTTGAAGTTGCAAATTCAAATGAATGATAAGCAAAACATTATTTAATGATAAATGCTACGTTTTTTTTTTTTTTTTTTTTTTTTTTTTTTTTTTTTTTATTCTACGCATATATTATTAAAAAAAAAAAAAAATACCCCACTGATTTTTTTTTTTTTTTTTTTTGAGAAATGATATAATTCATTATTTTTCAACAATTTTCATCGACGTTTAACATTAAATATGTGAAAAAAAAATTGAAAAATGTTTAAAAATTGTTGCGTAACAATATGCTTCGTTGAACCTGTTTTTGTTTAGATGTATTCTTCACTTTAAGAACTCCTTTCTCGTTGATATATATGCTAGCTCACCGAACCTGTTTCGCCGCCTTCTTTCCATTTCCTTTCATTTCTTCCATTACAAAGAAGAAAACATGGCCGAGGTGGTGGGAGGAGCGCTTCTCTCTGTTGTCTTGGATGCTTTATTCAAAAAAATGAATCGGGAGGTGCTTGACTTCTTTCGGAGAAGAAAACTCGACGACGGGTCCTTAAGAAAGCTGAAGATAGCATTGGAGTCTGTGAATGCGGTGGTCGAGGACGCAGAGGAGAAGGAACTCACAAACCCTGCTATGAAAAAGTGGCTTGATGAGCTGAAAGATGCTGTTTTTGATGCACAAGACATCTTAGATGAGATTGATACAGAAATCCAGATACGCAAGTTGGGTGCTGAGTTTCAGTCAACTCCAAGGAAGGTACGATACATTGTCTCTACTTTTCTTAATCCTTTTTTCAAGCAGATACAGCGGAAGATGGAAGAGGTATTCCACCGACTAGAATATCTAGCAAAAAATAATAATTTCTTAGGTCTAAGGGTAAGTGTTGGAGTAGGAGAATCATCAGAAAGATTGCCCACGACTTCTTTGGTTGCTGAAGCTGGTATATTTGGTAGGGATAATGATAAGGAGGAAATAATTAACTTGTTGCTCTCGCACGATGCAAGCGGAGGTGAGATGTGTGTGATTGGCATAGTGGGTATGGCGGGAATTGGCAAGACCACCCTTGCTCAGCTCATATACAACGATCGGAGGGTGAGGAAGCATTTCGACCTTGAAGCATGGGTATATGTTTCACACGAGTTTGACGTGTTCAGCGTAACAAAAACAATTCTAGAGGCAGTAACTTCGTCAACTTGTGATATAAAGGATCTGAATCGGCTTCAAGTTACACTCAAGGAGAAGTTGATGGGGAAAAAATTCCTGCTTGTTTTAGACGATGTATGGAATAAGAATTATATTGATTGGGAGATCTTAAGCAAACCCTTCAAATTTGGGGAACAAGGAAGCAGTGTGATTGTAACCACACGTGATAATGATGTTGCATCTGCTGTACGCTCTAGTGGGACTCATTGTTTGAAAAGGCTGTCAGAAGATGATTGCTGGTCGGTATTTGCAAACCATGCACTCCACAATGGTAAGTTACACTACATTAAAAAGCTTTCAGGGGTAGTTTGGTAAGTTACACTACATTAAAAAGCTTTCAGGGGTAGTTTGGTTTGCAAAATAGACTTATGAAATGGAATGACTATTTCTATAAAATAGTCATTCCTTTATTTAGTAAGTGTTTATTCTTAGGAATAGTTATTCCCATGAGAATCGCTAATCCCTTATACACAGGAATAACCATTAATCCTCTAAAAAATGAGAGGAATAGCTATTCTTGAGAGAATGAATTCCCCCCCCCCCCCCCCCCCCCTTTTTTTTTTTTAAAAAAAATAAAAAATAAAAAAATTTCTCTCCAAGTTGAAAATTTTTTTTTTTTGAAAAAATTTGAAATTATATGGTCTTTTTAGTAATTTTGGTTCAATTCCAATTATGAAATATGTGTTGCTACCAAACAAAAGAATTGGAATAATTATTCCATTCCGACCTTTTCTATTCCCAGTAATATTTACCTATTCATTTTCCTACTGGAATACCTATTCCTCAAAGCAAACGGGGCCTAATTAGTAACGTTTGGATTAGGGACTTTTTTTTAAAAAATGTTACTAGTTTGAGGCGCTTTTCTGTTTAAACGTCTTTATTTAAAAAAATAGGGACGTTTTTCTATTCACGCGTCCCTATTTTTTTTAATAGGAACGTTTGAACAGTAAAATGCCTCAAATTAGCAACATTTTTCAAATGTCCCTAATTTTAAAAATATTGGTGCTTGAAGTTTGCATTTATAACAACCATCCACACCTAAAAACTTCAAAATTTATCTTCTTTCACACACACACACACACACACAATACTAATATATATATATATTTTAAATTTCTTTTTAAAAGAGGCTGGGTGGCTGTCGGGGTGGGTGGCCTTTTGGGCAAATCCGGGGTGGCCTACGAGCTAGCCCAGAGGTGGTCGTGGGAGGCTCGGCCACCTCTGGGGTGGCCCCTGGGCAGATTCGGCCACCTCTAGGGTGGCTCACGGGCCACCCCCCACCCCCAACGAGGGTTGCCAGTTACCCTCTAATTATTTACTTATTTTTTAAAATTTATTTTATTTAAAAAATAAAATTAATTTGATATATATATATATATATATATATATATATATATATATATATATATATATATATTGAGAAAATTTATTTATTTTTAATTTTTTAAAGATTAGGGACATTTAAATAGTACAAAACGTCACATTTCAAAAAGCTGATGTGCACACTATTGCCACGTTCGCTTTTAAAAGGGGATGTGTCAGTGAAATCGTTCATTTTTAAGCACATTTTTCACTGTTTAAATGTTCATAATTTTAATTCTAGTCACTTTATTTTGAACATTTGAAAAATGTTACTATTTGAGCTTTCCTAATTAAATAGAGACATTTTTTGCCCTTAAAATGTCACCTTAAAAATGTTCCTAACTCTAAGTTTTTTTTGTAGTGGCAAGTCCAGAGCTAGAGGCAGTAGGCAGACAGATTGTGAAAAAGTGCGAGGGCCTACCTTTAGCCTCAAAAGCAATTGGGGCTCTGTTGTGGTCGAAATTGGATGTTGATGATTGGGACAAGATACTAAACAGTGAGATATGGGATTTACCAATTGACGAGACACACATTCTTCCATCTTTAAGGTTAAGTTATAAATATCTACCCTCACATCTAAAGCCATGCTTTGCTTATTGTTCAATATTGCCAAAGGGTTATGCATTTGAAAAAGATCGATTAGTCTTTCTGTGGATGGCTGAAGGTTTCTTGCAAGAACTCAAAAACAAAACAATGGAAGAAGTTGGTAATGATTACTTCTTAGATCTTGTATCAAGATCATTGTTTCAACAATCAAGTGGTGATAAATCATGTTTTGTAATGCACGATCTTGTCAACGACTTAGCAAAGTTTGTTTCTGGACAATTTATCTTTAGGCTGGAGGGTGTCAGTTTTCACGGAATTGTAAACAAGGCTCGGCACTTGTCGTATTTTAGAACAAGATTTGACAACTTTAAGAAGTTCGAGGGTCTTTTCGAGGTTAAGCGGTTGCGCACCTTCTTGCCATTAGAATTTTCCATATTGGACAACAATTTGTCTAAAAAGGTACCAGATGTTCTATTGCCGAAGCTAAGATGTTTACGGGTACTCTCTTTGTCTCATTATGAAAATTTGGCTAACTTGCCTGATTCAATTGGCAAAATTAAACAACTACGTTATTTAGACATTTCTTTTACTGCAGTTAAAAGCTTACCTAATTCCGTATGTAAGTTGATCAATTTGCAAACACTCAACTTGTCATGGTGTAACAATCTAGTTGGATTGCCTAGGGATATGCGGAAACTCATTAATCTACGTCATCTTGATATTACTAGAACTGACATATTGGAGATGCCGATACAATTGGGTAGCTTAAGAAGTCTACAAACGTTGACAAAATTTATTATCAGCAGCCGTAATGGGTCTTGCATTGGAGAGTTGGGAAAACTTACAAATCTTCGAGGAAAGCTTGCTATTTTGAACCTTCAAAATGTTGTCTCTTCTATTGATGTCGCAGATGCAAGCTTGAAGGACAAGAAGCACATTGAGGAGTTGATGTTGGAATGGAAAGCTGGTATTGTTGTTTTAGAAAGTCAAAGAACTATACTTGACAGTCTCCAGCCTCATTCAAATTTGAAAATTCTCACTATCAACAACTATGGTGGTCAAAGTTTTCCAGATTGGGTAGGGCATGATTCATTCTTTAATATGGTATCTCTTCATCTAAACAAGTGTAAGTTTTGTTGTAACTTGCCATCGCTAGGACAACTACCCTCTTTGCAGAACCTCTCTATTGTTGAGTTTGATCAAGTTATTAGAGTGGGTCCTGGATTTTATGGTAGTGGTTCGTCTTCGATTAGGCCATTTAAAGCATTGAAAGTTCTAAAGTTCGAGTTGATGTTGAAGTGGGAGGAATGGTTTGCCTTTGGTGCTGAAAATGAAGGTGAAGCTTTTCCTATCCTCCAAGAGCTTTATATTCATGATTGCCCCAAGCTAGCACGAAGGTTGCCCATCCATCTTCCTTCTTTAGCCAAACTTGAGATCACGAAATGTCCACTATTGGTGTCTTCAGTCCCGATGTTTCCTGCTATATGTCAATTGAATCTAACACGTTGTAATGAGGTTTTGTTAAAGGAATTGCCAGCTAGAATACAGGTTCTCAAAGTTGGAGGATTTGATGCACTAGATTCCCAAGCCAACATAATGATGGGGCCCAGTAGTTCTCTTCAAGAGTTAGAAGTCAGTGACTGTTCTTCGTTTGTGTCCCTTTCCAAGGGTGATCTAGCATCTACATTAAAATCCCTTATCATCAGGAATTGTGGGATTTTAGAGCTCCCAATGTACCCGATCTTTTCATTCCTTAAAAAATTGTACTTATATGATATTTATGATTCTCTCAAGTCCGTCCCATTGGACTTATTTCCAAAGCTTTGCAATATCTATATCTTTGGGTGTAGGAATTTGGAATCTTTGACAGTTTCTGAAGAACATATACATGATTTAATGACATTGCAAATACAAATCATAGATTGCCCTTGTTTTGTATCTTTTCCAAAAGGTGGATTGCGTGCCCCCAACCTTACATTGCTTTGGGTTTGGAATTGTGGAAGTTTGAGGTCATTACCAGATAAGATGCACATGTTCCTCCCATCTCTTGAGGATTTGCAAATAGTTGACTGTGCAAAAGTTGAGTTGTTTCCTGAAGGAGGTTTGCCTTCTAATTTAAAATCAGTTTCCATTGTTGATTGTGACAACCTCGTTGCCAGACGAATGGAATGGGGTTTGCAAAAGGTCCCCTTTCTTAAAAGTTTGTTTATTTGTGGCGAAAAGGGAGATGCAAAGTCCTTTCCGGAGGTGGGATTGCTGCCCACCAATCTGACTTCTCTTCAAATAATGAATTTTCCAAATATGAAATCCCTGGATAAGAAGGGGGTTCAACACCTCGCCTCTCTGAAAGAATTGCGGATCGATAACTGTCCTATGCTCAAGTACATGCCAGAAGAAGGCTTGCCTGCCTCCGTTTCTGTTTTACTTATCAACAATTGTCCTTTGCTAAAGAAACAACTTCACAAGAAAAAAGGAAAAGAATGGCTCAAGATTGCTCATGTCCACCTAATAATGATTGATGATGAATTGATTGAATGAGCTAAATGTCTAGCAAGAATCTCCACTCAAGTACGTGCTTTTTTTTTTTTTTTTTTTTTTTTTTTTAACATTTCCTCTCTTTTATGTTTTTCTCTTTGTTTTATCATAGAATCTATATTTGATATGACCTTTCAAATGTGTGCAATTTTTTTTCAGTATGGGTGGATGAAAAAGGACATGGCTTCTGTTGATTGATCAAAAGCTCCTTTGATTGATTTTCATGGGGTAAGTGAATCTTACATATATTAACAATGTTCTTCAAAAATATACTTTATATTAATTTTAAATGTAAAAAAAGAAGAAGGAATTTAATTTTTTTACCATGACTATTTCCTGTTTGATTCTACCACATAATGTTTTATTATTATGGGTTGCATAATAATAAAACATAGAATTTCAGTCCAAAAACCTCTGAAGTTAAGGGTTGTTTATATCCCTATTTGGCTAACTATTCATACTCTTTTATTAATAAACATCTATTGTTTTCTATGCTTTTGTGTGGATGTTTTCTAATCTAATATACAATGAAAGAAACCCACACATAGCGCAGGTTATATGCTAGTAAACAATAACGTGCAATTCCTTTTATTGATAAATGCTCGTTTCCGCATCACAAGCCTAATTAGAACTTTGGTTTTCATTAATTTTGTTATTTTGCAGATTTTCAATTTATTATGATCATAGCAGATATTGGAGTGGCTTCCCGCCATGGTCTCAGATGCCAAATTTTTGTTGTACCTTAGACTGATGCGCCCGGTTGACATATTGAGTTAGCTTTGTCACACCCCTCAAACCTCAAATCCAAGCTTTGTTATGCCATTTATGAATGCTAAGAAAATAGAACGTACAGCATAGAAATAATTGTAAAGCAAGAATAATTACTGTACTTAAAGAAGTAGGGAACATCAATATGCCATTACTGGAGAGGATTGCACAACAGGTGTCTGATGAAATGTTCCCTCACTGTGTAATCAGGAGGTGTTTCTGTTTGTATGTATAGAAAACGTGTGTACAGCTTGTAGCTAATCTGATAAACACAAAGATGTTGAAACTCAATACAATTCAATGTTATCTCTTATCTAAATGTTTATTATCTTTGTGAGATGATGTTCTTGAGTGAGATGATATCAGACTTTCTCTGCCATGGAGGACTCTGCATCTTCATATTGTTTCCTAGGTGTTGTTTATCAGTTTACTAAATATTATTACTCTAGTTCAAAATGGGAAATTAAAAAGGAACTACTCTTACGGTATGAAAGAGGGGACATATCAGGGAAATATAATATTATCTGGAAAGAGAAAAATATATTTCAAGTGGATTTCATGCCACCAAACTTACATTGCTTTGGGTCTGGAATTGTGGTCGTTTGAGCTCACTGCCTGATAACACGCACGGACTCCTTCCATCTCTTGAGGAATTGCAAATAGTCGATTGTGCAGAAGTTGAGTCTTTTCCTGAGGGGGGTTTGCCTTGTAATTTGAAATCGATGTCCATCACCGATTGTGACAACCTCGTTGCCGGACGAAGGGGATGGGGTTTGCAAATGCTCCCATTTCTTAAAAATTTGTTTATTTGTGGTGAAAGGGGAGATGTAGAGTCCTTTCAAGAGGTGGGACTGCTGCCCACCAATCTGACTGCTCTTCAAATAATGAATTTTCCAAATATGAAACCTTTGGACAAGGGGCTTCAACAGCTCACCTCTCTTGAAGAATTGTGGATCTATAACTGCCTTATGCTCAAGTACATGCCAGAAGAGAGCTTGCCTGCCTCTGTTTCTGTTTTACTGATCGAAGATTGCCCTTTGGTAAAGAAACAATGTCAGAAGAAAAAAGGAAAAGAATGGCGGAAAATTGCTCGCGTCCACCTAAAAATGATGGATGATGAATTGATTGAATGAGCTAAATGTCTAGCAAGAATCTCCATTTAGGTACATGCTTTTTTTTTTAGAATCTGTCGCGCCGCTCCTCACATCATCTAATGCACATGTATGTGGATTTACTGTTTCAATCTACCGTGAATGCATTGTTATTCTCTCTCTCTCTCTCCCAAGAAAAATAATTGTTATATTCTTAGAAAATAGTTAGAAATAGGGACAAGTGGCAGGGAAATTTTCTTTGCATATTAAAAAAAAAGTTATAAGTACATTCTTGCTTTTGAAGGCCATATAACGATCTTTCTTATAATTAGTATTCTTCACCTATATATGTTGCCGTGTCAGTTATATTCCATTTTATCTTCGATTCTTTCAAAACGAGATGAAATGGGACTTCTTCATGCTATTACTCAGTTAAATAGATTTATTTTGTTGATTTTAGAGGTTTCTTAGATATTATGCCTCCTCATTTCTTGAGTGGAGTCACGAGTAATGGTTTGGATAATCTCAGTTGATCATAGGCTTGTAGATACCAATTATTTTGATTGTTTTTAATTGAAAGAGAATGTGTAAAACAAAGGAATTTTCTTTATCTTAAACTTGAAGGAAAGGTTGAGCTCTGTTTTCCTCTGCTGTTGTTGCGCTTCATTGTCACTGTCATGCATTTCTACTGGCAATTTTCTTTCAAAATTCTAAATAGAATGATATATCTGAATATTATAAAGGAAACCATCTACATACTTTTGGTGTAACCCTCGATCCAATTTTTTTTGTTAATGAATGCTCGTTTCTATTCAATGTGAGCATACCAGGAGGCCTTAACCTCAGATGTCTTATTACGGTGAAGATTGAAGTTGGCCAATATACGCCTACTTGTGATAATGAAGAGGAGAAGAAACAGAGTTTCACCAACAACCAAAATTGAAGATAAACATGCCTCTATTTTGTAGCAGATAACTTTCTTAGGAGATTAAGATTGATCATGTACAGTTCAAATTGTTTTTGTTTGTTGCGATAAACTGAGGTTGTTAACAATTGTAATTATCTTTGGAAGAGGATAAATGATTTATAGCATGGAAATGTTGCTAGCTCAGAGGATCAGATGCTCAAACGTATTGATTAAGAGATTAGAAATCGCATCATGGGAGTTGGGAAATTTGCTGATTCTAGTCTAAACAGATTCTTCTCCTGTAGGCTTCTAGCTGAGCTTGGTTTTTCTCAATCTGATTCTACTCCTCTTCATACTGATAATACTAGTGCCATTCAAATAGCTGTTAATCCTGTTTACCATGAACATACGAAGCATATTGAGGTAGGCTGTCATTCTATTCGGGAAGCCTTGGACACTCGTGTTATATCTCTTCTTCATGTTTCCACTGATCTCTAGATAGCTGACGTATTCACGAAGGCCATGACACGACAGCGTCATTAGTTCCTTGTGGGCAAGTTGATGTTTCTTGATCGACAAGTATCAAGTTGAGGGGGGATGTTAGTTAGATACGGCATATATATCTTATATATTTAGTCATAATTAGTCTCTCTAGTTACGACATGTTTTTGTATTATAGCTATAGTATCTTGTAATTAATAGGTTGATTTTAGTTGTCTTATTTGTTCTCCTAGATTGCTGTAATCGCTAAGATACAGCCTGGTAATTAGCTATACAATTCCTATATAATACGAGGAACCATCACATTGATAGATATTCAATACAATTGACAATAGCATCCATCAAAGCTCACATTTTGAAGGTTCAAGATAACAAGCTTAATTTCTTCGAAGATTTGTAAATTTTGCCAACTCTCCAATGCATGACCCACTAGTCTTGCTGACATAAATGTAGTCAATGTCTGGAGATATTTTAGTCTGCCCAATTATATTGGCATCTCCATTTCCAATTCCATTCTTAAGCTTAATTATGAAGCTTTGAAATAACAATATTCTATCTTTATTAGTATGTTGCTTGTCAATTTATCAAAGGGGCACAGTGCAAGTTTTATTCCACTTTATCTTCCATTCTTTCCAAAAGCCAGATGAAAAAAGTCTATCTAAATGGCACTTGATCCCCTTTGCTCAGTAAAATAGATTTATTTTGTTGGCTGTGCCTTGTGTAGAACTATCTTCTGTAGGCACAAAAATAACTTAGCTTTGTAAATCCCTGTTTATTTTAGAATGTTTTGTTGGATATTATGCCTTCTCATCATTTCTTAATTGCAGTCTTGGGGTTGATCACGGGCTTCTTACGTAGATACCAATTCGTTTGTTTGTTTTCCAGTTGAAAGAGAACGCAAAAATCTAAAATGAGTTATTTATCTAAAAAATGAAGAAAATGTCAACTCTTTTTAACTCTCCCTGCTGTTTCCTAAAATGAGTTCTTTTTTCATCTTTGCTATGAAACTCCCTTTTTATATGTATTTTCCAAGCCCCAATACATGAAAATAAAAATAAACACTAGGAAACCATAACGTGCAATTCTTTTTATTGATAAATGCTTGTATCTGCATCACAAACCCAGTGGCGAAGCTAGACAATTTATATTGGGGTGCTGCTAAATTTTTTTTTGAGGGTGCTGAGTGGTAACTTGCGCAAGTAGGAGAGAAGAATTTATTTATTTATTTTTTTTAAAAAAAAAAAATTTTAAAGCTTCGGGTGGCACCCCCAAAGCCTCAAGTGGCTCCGCCACTGCACAAGCCTAATTAGAATTTTGATTTTCATTAATGGGAAATTTCACTTAAGTCTTTTGAACTTTCAGTGCTTTTTTAATTATCTCACTAAACTTTAAAAACTCTCAATGTAGTGTATTCAACTTTAAAAAGTTTGCAATGTCACCCGTCTGTTATGATTTTCCGTTAAATTCTAATGAATGACGCCAAAATACTCAAAATACCTATGTTTTAAAATAAATAAATAAATAAATAACTAAAAATTAAAATTTTTGACAATTTTTTTGAATCTTGAATTATTTAATTATTTAAATAATTTTTAAATACAGTGCTATAGAAGGATATTTCATCTATACTCTATTTGATTTAACCACAAGCCCTAACGGTAGGAGTGACATTACAAGCTTTTTAGAATTTAATACACTATATTAAGGGTTTTTAAAGTTTAGAAAGATGATTACAAAAGCACCGAAAGTTTATGAGGGTTAAAGTGAAGTTTCTCATAATAATAATAAAAATAAGTGATTTATATATATAACCTTATGCAATGTTAACATTCAAATAAAATTAGATGCCTCACTGAATGAATTTCCTTATATTGAATTAAGGTTCGATAACTGTTTTATGGAAGACCTTTTTCTTATTTTCGGTGTTTGACACAACCAAAAATTGTTGTAAAACCAAAAAAAATTTCTGGTGACCAAGAAAACCTTATTTAATGTTTGTAAAATGGTTTTCCTTTTTTAAAAACTGTAAACAATTTTTTAAATTCGTGCTTCTCCTTCTCGCACGTACTTTCTCTATCAATTCATTCTATACCATTGACGGTAGGGGTGCAAAGGCGGGCGGTTTTTAACCGCCCGCTAACCGCTAACCGCTATAACCGCCAACCGCCTAACCGCCTAACCGTCTAACCGCATTAACCGCTAACCGCCTAACCGCCATAACCGCCTAGCGGTTAGCGGTTAGCGGTTATTGGGTCTACTAACCGTAACCGCTAACCGCTAACCGCCTTTTTATATAATATATTTTTATAATTATAATTATAAAAATATTTATACATATAACATAATTACTTGATCATTAAATCACAATTTTTTTTAAAAAATAATTAAATCACAATTTGAGTATTAATATATTATCACTATAATTTATATGATTATATCACATGAGATTGATTATTAAATCATTTGATTATATAATAACAAATTATACATATATAATATAACATAACTCATAAGTATACTAATTCATACTAATACAACAATTAAATATCTAGAGACTTATTTCCAATGTATGTTATAAACCTATAAGTCTATATAAGTCTACATATGTATATGAATAATATAAATGTATAATATCAATAGTTAATCATATGATTCAATGACAATTCAAATACTTTATTCAAGATTTCAAGTGAATCATATTATTAATGTACAATGATGATATGATTCGTATAATATCAAATTAAGTAATTGACATTGGATTAAACAATGACCAATGTGTTACTTATAAACATAATTTAAGTACTAATGTATTATCATTATAATTTTAGTAATTTATATATTATCACTATAATTGATATGATTATATCACATGATGACTTGATCATTAAATCATATGATTATATAATAATAAATAATACATATATAATATGACATAACTCATAAGTCATAAGTCTACAAGTTAATCATATGATTCATGTACAATGATAATCACAATTGATTCAATTGAATTAAACAATATGTTACTTATAACTACAAGTCTACAATTTAATTAAAGCATTATTAGATACTTTAGGAATATAGGATTTAGGAGTTTGAACATTGCCATTTACCATTAGATATTAAGTTCAATTCAAAGAAAAAAGATTATAAGTAAATATGATAAGAATTTAAATAATTAATCATATGAATCATATGATATAATTTAACGAGACTATATGATTATATAATATCAAATTAAGTAATTGACATTAGATTCAACAATGTGTTACTTATAATCACAATTGAAGTATTAATGTATTTTTTGAACATTTTTTAGAAAAAGAAATTTAACCATTTTTTGAAAGAAAAAAAAAAAAAAGAAAATTAACAATTTTGAACAATTTTGAATTTTATATATATATATATATATATATATATAATTGCTTATAGTTATATTATATGCATATTGAATAATATAAATGTATAAGATAAATATTTAACTATATGATCCAATTACAATTCCAATACTTAATCAATTATTCATGTACAATGACAATGACAATGTGATTCATATAATATCAAATTAAGTAATTGACATTGGATTAAACAATGTGTTACTTATAACTACAATTGAAGTATTTTTGTTTGTTTGTAAGTTTATAAGATCAACACTTAATCATATGATCCAATGACAATTCAAATATTTATAGCAATTGGGCCCAAGAAGATATTAAAAATACAAGAAAAAAAATGAGGGTAAAAAAAAGCCCAAAAAAATAAGCCCAAAAAGCCAAAAAAAAGCCCAATTTTAAAAAAGCGGTTAGCGGGCGGTTATCTATTTCACTAACCGCTAACTGGCCACTAACCGCTAGGGCGGTTACGGTTAGCGGTTATTGCCACTAACCGCTAACCGTAACCGCCTTTGCACCCCTAAAATTTTGACGGCAGCTGCCGTTGCACCCCATAATTTGCCAACCATTGGAATCCATCACTTGAGTCACTGTAGGCTGCTATAATTTTTCGGTTGCCTTTAATTTTTCATATGAGCTAAATGCCAAAAAAATGTTTTCGGTTGAAATCAATGTCAATAAAATTACTTTATTGACATTGCTAAAATGTTTTGGGTTGAAATCAATGTCATAAGCTTTAGCAATGAAATCATTGCTAAAGCTTAAGGAATGTCAATAAAATTACTTTTTCTCTTTAGTGGCCCACGTAGGTACCTTTGGAGTAAAGTAAGAGACAACGTTTGCGTCAACTTGTTTCCGTCCTTTTTCTCTTTAGGCCAAGAGAAAAAGGAAGTTGTAGGTTCCACGTGGCTCACTTCTCTTTAATTGTTGCTTTTCTTTCGTCCTTCCACGTTGGCTCACGTCACATATAAGAGAAGGTGATTCTTTCTTGATTTGTTTTGTCTTCTTGAATGTGACGTGGGCTCCACTTGTTATGAGAAGCTTACATGTGGGCTCCACTTGTTACGAGAACCTTTCTTTTCATGTGACGGCGCACCAACTTTCAAACGTAGGTTGTTAGGGTGAACAGTATGAGAAAGATAACCACATTTAAGTGAGGAAGAGGATGAGAGAAACAGTAGTCTGTAACTTTCAAACGTTCCTTGAAAAAGAAAGATAACAGGCTAGGCGACTTGGGCAGGTGAGAAGGATGAAAAGTATATGGACGCCATTCACCGCGGCCGTTTGGCCGTTGGGCGCCAGCCCTGCGCGGCCGGCGCATGGGAAGGTGGGCGGCTAGGGTTAGGGTTTTCGGGTTGGAATTGAAGGATTTTCGCGGGTTAGGGTTTTAAAATTCGGGTAGGGTTTTCAACACGTTTGGCCCAGTTTTTTTTTTATTTTAAAATTTGTTATTAAGTTGGCTGACCCGACTGGGCCAACCCATTACGCTGTGCCAGATATCACTCAAAATGGCGGACTAGTTGCAAAGAGAGAGAGGGACAGTGGGGGTAAAAGAACCGGAGCTCACCGGTGGTTTTCAAACATAGAGAACATCAATATGATAGTTTAGATAAAACATAACCACTTGGTAGAAAAAAAAAAAAAACAAAAGCACTGAAAATTGATCCTACGTACTGCTTTCACACATATCGTAAGTTTTGAGTCAAGCGCCCAAGGTCCCAAAGCAACGACTCGTACACAAGCATTCATGACAGTTATAAAAATTTGCATGCCTTATATATTGCAATAGTAAGTGAACAGCATACATATATAAAAATTACTAAAAATTAAATATTACAATGTATTCATTTTGTCCCACAAAAATACTCTTAATAATTCTCAAAGAAACAAATATCTTTATAAATTTGAAAAAAAAAAAAAACAAAGGGTGTGAGTCAAAAATTATTATTATTTTTTTTTATAATTTTTAAAGGTTATTTTTGTCATTTTTGGCACATAGTACTTGCGCAGTTTAACAGATACAACCTCTTGTTAAAGAAATGCAACCCAGCATCCTCCTTATCGGATATAGATAATATGTCCGTGGTGCAGAGCTTCCTTAACTTGATAACTACATCAACCGGATCCATGTCCCCGATCACGGGGACATGGATCCGGTTGATGTAGTTATCACGGAGACTGAATCCACACCTAATTGATCAGGTTATAGAACCAGCCAAATTTGTCAGCATGAGATGTGATGTGACATTTCTTTATGTAAATCAAGAAAAATTCAAGAAATAAATCAAATAAACTAATTTGCCAAATCAGCTTGGAATTATTGAAACAGAATATATAGCGTTGAGATTTTGAACCGATTATAGCAGAATTAGAATCAGGTAAAAATGCGCTATACGTACCTTGAAGACGAGAGAGTAGCTCTATGGCCTTTTGCTTCGCTGTTTCATCTTGCAAGTGCACCTTCAATATCACTACCTGTCATAAACATGAAAGAAATCCATTAAGATTTATATGTAAATTGAATAACTAACTAAAGTGAGGAAACAAAATGGGCAGCAGCCTGGCCTGATAAAAATTGAAATTAAAATTTACGTACAAAATTTGTACCTTAGCCGGCTGCGACGACATTTCCTGATAGAGGGGCCTGAACGGTTTTAGTTAGTTTTAGAATTGTTCGAGATATAGAGAAAGAGAAAGAGAAGTACGAAGATAGACTTCAATAGAAGAGATTGAGAGAGAGAGAGATACCTGGTTGGGAAGAGACGGTCTCTGGAGTTTTCTTCGGCCGTGGGCGACGAGAAGGTTGGGGCTTTTGTGACAAGCTAAATGATTAATTTATTTTGACTTGAATAAGGAATAGTATTTTTTTTTTTTTGTGTTGAGAAATACTTATTTTTCTTGGCACGAGAATAATTATTTTCCAAGAATAGCGTGAAATCAAATAAAAGAACAGTTATATACTCTCAAGAATCAGAAACAATTCTTTCCACCTTCCGAGCATTTAAATGTTTTTCAATAATCGAGGGTTTGGAGAAAATATGGAGATAATGCATGATACGCTTGGAATGATATTTAATATGCATTAAATATGGATATTAATACTATCGAACTTTCTAAGATGTCAGGCAAATTAACATTGAGTTTTTGGAAACAATAAATAAGCATAAATGAATACTATATATCTAACAATTGTAAGTTAAAAAATTAAAAATTAAACTGATCAAATTAATCTTTATATTACTACGACGATTCATGATGGATGTAATTATCCTGGATGGAGGTTGGTATTTGAATTTTTTTTGGGGTCCTTCGATTATATCGGGATCATGAGTAAAAATAATTATTCATTTAGAGAAGAATAATTATTCTCCGGCCAGTTATTCTTATGAACAAAACAAAATCTTGGAAACTCTCCATCTTCCGAGCTATTAATTGTTTTTCAAGAATCGAGCGTTTGGAGAAAATATGGAGAGATAATTAATGCTATTGATTTGTAAAATCGCAATGAATGATATTTAATTAATATCCATTAAATATATAGAGAAATTAATACTATCCATCTTTCTAAGATATAATACAAACATTTATTAGTTTCTTGGAAAATAAACAAGCATAAATTAAATAAATATTTTAATACTTACAATTTAAAAAATTGTGTTTTTAAAAATTACGTACGTTTTTTAAATCATTACTTTTTAAAATCGTAAAGGCATTTGGTAAACCATGTTATTTTTTAAAGTCTTTACTCTACTTGTAAATTTTGAAATTCTATTTTTAAGGAAAGCTCTTAATTAAATTGCATCAATCAAATATTTAACAAAATCAATCCTTCACTCTTTAGTAAAATTTAAAAATTTTACTTTGGGGGAGATTCGATCTTAATTATGCCTTTTAAGGTAACGTGCATTTGAGATTGTGATTTCGCAAAAATAATTTGTATTTTTTTGGTATTGCATTTATAAACAGTTTTTGTTTGTTCACGCAGCTGGCACATAGGTTCACGTTTGTCTTTCTTTGTTTTGCTTTTGTCTACTGGTTTTCATTCTGCAGGTTCAGCTACTCACGCCTCTGCTGCATTTCGGCTTGCTATCAAGCTAGCTAGTTGGTCTTTCTTTCTTTTTTTACAAATCTTCTTTCTTTTTCTTGGCTTTTTTTTTTTTCTTTTTCTTTTCTTGCTGGTTTAGAAAATGTCATGCATGGTCAATTCAACTACGTACCGTCAAGTTTGATTTTCATGGACAGATTTGGCAACTAAAAGATGATGCTTCTTTTATTTTCTTATTTTCTTTTTTTATTTTTTAAAGCATATTGTTCACTTGCGGTAATGTATATATGATGTGTACCGAAAAACTCAGGTACCACGCCGTGTGTAAGAGTAACATGGATTTTCGTTAAAAAAATCTAACAGAATCTTAACAGAGGTATCAAGTGTACGTGTTTATTTGCAAACCACAAATACCATTTATGAAAATTCATGTAACTATTTGATTTTGGTGCAAACCACATGTACCTTATTTATATTTAACCCAATTAAAAAAGCACTAAACTAATGATGAGTATGTCCATGTACCCAAAAATCACAAGCAATCAATAATTAATGACAAAAATAACAAGTCCATTACCCAGATGGGCTCAAAATTCAACCCCAACACAACCGAAAGAGAGAGAGAGAGAGAGACAAAGCAACAAACAGACACAAACTGAAAAGGGCTGCCCCAGAAACAACATTTTGATTTCATATGAACAAATTAAGGACAACCCTATAGGATCTCAAACCAATCCCACGGGGACAAATTAAGGACAACCCTATATATATGCATGTACTAGATTTTTTAAATATAAAAATTGTAATCTAAAAGAAAATTGGATGAGATAGTTATTAATTAATCTACGATAGCCTTAATATGTAGCATACAAAATACAAAAACCCTAAGGTTAAAAAAAAAAAAAAAAAAAAAAAAATCCTAACCTAATTTAGAAAAACTTGATCTCTATATATTTGAATATTAATTATAGTGATATTTTGGCCGACAATTAAATCCATCACGCTACAAATATGATATTTGAGGTTAAATTTCTCTTTGATCAATTAACTCTACAAAAATCTCTTTATCCGATAAAAAAGAAGAATAAGTTTTGACGTTTCTTAAAAAACCAAAAGAAAAGCATATCATTTCCTTTGGAAAATTGAATTCTTCTTAAGGATAACCTATGCACATTCATTCTTAATGGAATTTGGTCTAAAATGATGACAGCCTGTCTTAACATGATGTTTTTACTTACAATCAATCCATTGACAACAACATTCACCTCCACTTGTGCGATTTCATCTTTTTTCTCAAATTACTATCATATTTAGGGACTTCAATTTCATAATAAAACAATCAACTACAATTTTCAAAACCCAAACTTCAATTCATTTCCTTTTTTTTTTATTTTTATTGATGATTAATTAACCCATATCATTTCCTTTTTTTTTTTTTTTTTTATTGGTAATACCTACTTGTAAACTTCAATTCATATCATGAATCATATATATTCAAAACCCAAACTTCAAATTTTCTCCTTTTTTCTACTTTTACGAGCAAGGCATAAACTAAAAAGGGATCGTTTTTCTTTAATTCATTTCCATACACAATAAAAAGGGATCAACTGAAACTTCAATAGACCAAAAAAAAAAAAAAATTTAACCAAAACTAATATCATTCCGTATCAAGGACCAAGTTTTGCTACTCACCTCTCGATGGTGGTCTAGTGGCATTCATGCTAACTCTTAACATTTTGTGGATGGAAGGTCTCAGGGTCGAATCCGAAAAGGGAAAGTATTTGGGATTATTTTCATATCACCCCTAAGTCAAACTGTAGCTCAACCAGCGTGAAAGAGCTCCTGCGATTATTCCTATAGTAACAACACCACTATCGAAGTCGCCAGAGCTATGGGCTTCATCTCACGCTAGATTTTCAGGGGTTTGTTTTGTGGTGGAGAAGAAGTGTGTTTGGGTACGGGGTTTGTTTTAATTCCTATTTTGCTATTTCTTTTTTTTTTTTTTTTTTTTTTTTTACTATTTTGCTATTTCAGTGCACATATATTTCCTATTCTAGTTTAGGAATATGATATCTTGGTTTAGATTTAGGAATTTAGGTCTGTTTGGTTATGAGACTAAGGTACTCCTTACTGTAGCCTAATGTAATCCGCGAACAGGATATTCTTGATGAAAAAAAAATTAAACCGAGAAAAAAAAAAAGAGAAGAAAAATCTCGGTTGACAAAAAAAAAATCAAAAGAAGCCAAGTTGCCCATCCATTAGCCCATAGTTGGCCTATTTTTTCTCAACCTTGGTGGTATTGTTTAAAACCCATGTCATTTCAGCCCAAAGTTGGCTCTCACTTCAGCCCAAAGTTGGCTTTAGCCTATAGTTGGCTCATTTTTTGTTCGGCCTGGTGGTATTGTTTAAAGCTCAAGCACATTTTAGCCAATAGTTGGCTCTCATTTCAGGCCAAAGAGGGCTCTTATTTTGCCCCATAGTTGGCTCATTTTTTTTGTTTGGTTGGCCTTGTAGTATTGTTTAAAGCTCAAACCTATTTCAACCCAGATCACTGTCGCCGACCGCCTCCAATCACCGCCATCAAGTGTTGCCATCTCCAACAAAGAGAGAGAGAGATAGAAAGAAGAAGAAAATCAAACTCGAGGTTTTAGAATCTTCCACCTAGAGTTTGAGGAAGAAATTATTTTGCATTGTGAGATTATTTTTGGGTGCTAGTGTGACTATTTAATTTGCACAAAGAGGAGTAGATTAATTTTGTTGTATATATGAAATTGGTGTTCACCATAACGCAATTCAAATATGCTACTATGTGATTGTTTTCTCTTTCATTTTCTTAGTATTAGGAGAAAAAGAAACGCCATTAATGCTTATGCATGATTTGGAAAATTGAATTCTTCTTAAGGATAACCTGTGCACATTCATTCTTTATGGAATTTGATCTAAAATGATGATAGCCTGAAGAATGAGAAAGCCTGTTCTTTTGCGGATGCAATCATTTTACAAGTTATTAGTAAAGCTAAATGTTACATGATGTTTTTAGCTGATGAACCCAGGATTACATGATCGATGTTCAATCAATCTTTTAAAACAGACAACTAGCAAACCAGGCCAGGCAAAGTAACTTTGGTTGAAGCTTTAAAAATAAATTGAATTTGACTGTGGAGGAGGGAAAAGGAGTGGGAAGTTGTTTGCCTCATGAGGCGGGGTTCACAGCCGATTAAGCTACCCTTTGGGGACTTGTTCTTCCTTTTTACAATATGATCATGGAGGCCGGATCTTGGGCCCATGCAAGGCCTTTGCTCTGCCTCTCTCTTCAATTCTTCTAGAATTTTCTTTCTTTTTCTATTTATTTCTTTGGGTGGACGAGGACGTGTAATCAAGAGAAAGTAATACAAATTCTAATAGATTATTTATTTCGCTCTTTATTTTCTTAAAATATTATTTTTAAGCCAACCAAGAGAAAGTAATACAAACTATATACAGTAGTTGTAAAAGATAGACCTTTGCTTCTTCTTCCTCTCAAAAAAGTAAAGCCAGCCAATCAAGGAAAAAAATTTGGTTGTGGACTTTTACATGCATCACTTTGATTACTCCGATTCAATCACGTGGTGTGGAGTAGTTCACCACATTCAATGGACTAGATCAGCGAGAAAGAGACACAAAAGCTGTCCCATTTGCTTTTGGATCACTTGGTCTTCTTCTCTTCTTTCTTCTTTATCCACTACTACATATTGGATCGGGCGTTAAGACAATTTCATCTAAAAATTAATTGTTGTTCAGAAAAGCCTTTTATGGCATTCGGAATCGCACTCCACAAGGCATGTTCTAAGAGCCGTCCAAATCAACATAATGATATTGTTGCACTTCAACACCAATAATATCATTTATTGTATGGAAATGAATTTTCATGTGCATTTCCAATTTTCTGCCCTCCTAGCTTGTTCAACAGCATTTTCAGTACAAGGGTAATTATAGTGGGAATACAATGTTTCTTTTTTAAGAGTTTGACTACAAAAGACTAGTGTCATAATTAATGGCTTTGTAATTTGTATGATGGAGTTATTTCTGTTAACGGGTGCCCAAAGTTATTGGATTTCTTCATCTCTATAACCCAAATACCAGAAAATGGATGGTGCTTTGATATGTTGCAGTGACCATCTGCTGATGCGGTTGAAATATTATCTTAGCTTTGTCACACAGTTCAAATCTCAAGACTCAGCTTTGTGAGAATGAGATAGCAGGAAAACTGGCGAGAAAATTTTTGAAGAACAAGTTTGCTTGAGACTTGGAAAGGCTGGAGTCTTAGATAGCACTAATAGCTTTTGTGCTTGAGACTTGGAAAGGCTTAGAGGAGTTGCAGGTGTGCCTACCCGCAGCCAATCTTCTGGACACCTACAAAAATTGCCTTTTTTAACGGCCTTTTTCTTGATTCTTGGGCTAAGAAGTTACTGGACCAGGTCATTTTTTACTTGGCCCATTTTTGGTTATTTATTTATTATTATTTTTTTGGCATTGTATAATTTGTATCAACTGGGGAGCTTATTGGGTCATCCAATAGCATCAGTTTTCTTTTAAATGATAGATACAATGTGGTAACTTTTGTCATTTAGGTATAATTGGATTCTCTTAAGATAATGGAAGATACCTTTGGTTCTTCCTCTCAAATAAGATAATGTAATATATCTGTGAACAGCGGTATTCACTTTCCCTTGCACAATTAATTTCCATTTCTTAAAGTTATTAGCCGACTAATTTGACCCACTCAACCATTATTCTACATAAATTATTGATAATAAAGAAGGAGAAGATGGTTGTTGTATTAGGTAATTAAGAATCTTATTGTAAGCAAGAGGATGCTCATCTTAGGCTTAAAATAATTGTATATGACGTTAATGTCTTGTTCTCCTTATTTTAACTTTTATTGGGTAGAATTGAATCTCCAACCAAATCCTCTTATAAAATTCGAGTCAAGCAGCCCAACCAAAGACGATATATTATTGAAAGAGAGACGTTTGTTTCTTCCTCTCAAATAAGATAATCTAATTTATTCAGCTTTGCTCGGAAGACTTTTGGAAACAATCAATGGAGTCTTGATTGAAGGAGTATTTGATGGCGAAAGGTCGGTCATGCCCTTGGTGATTGTTCTGTCATTTTCTAAAGCAATTACATGTTACTTTGTTTCTTCTTTCTTGTTTGATTTACTTTTTCTTGTTTCTTCCTTTAAAGTGATGGGAAATGAAAAAAATAAAAACTATATATTATGGTAATGGCAATTGGACTATGTTATGGTACTCAGGAAAGAAAAATAAAACTATATTTTATGGTAATGGCCTCCTCAAATGGTACAGTCCTACCATGAGGCTATCTATGCCTTTGGACACAAGATAATTTCAATTATTTGTGGTGATATCATATTGCAACACTTCGATCTGTTTCATATTGGGAAGCTACATTAGCTTCAATTATTTTCTCTCATGAGTGGGTATACAAGACAAGCAGAGAGCAAACAGGGGTAATTTTTGTTTCATTCATTTCCATACAATTAGGATCAACTGAAACTAAATATCATTTCCATACAATATTTAAATGATACTTATTTAAAATTTATCTTAATTATCATATTTTTCTTTAACTCATTTCCATACAAGCGAAGACTTGGAATCTTCTCACCTTCCACATGGCATTTACCTCCCAAGTTGGTGGTCTACACATCACCTCCTCAATAAAATAGAGGTGTTAAAACATCATCAGTTTTCCTGCTTTCCGTTTTCTTTGATTACTTTGATTCAATCACGTGGTGTGGAGTCCACCACATTCATTGGACCAACGGACCCTCAAAAGCTGCCGCAAGTGCTTCATCAATGAGTGTTACTTTACTTCACTAGTCCATGAGCCGTGTGGGTCCATCACTCCCATTGGATGTTTCCCGTACGCCTTCTTTGGTTTACAAAGCAAAACATATAGCTTGCAGTATCTCTCATTTTGCTCTGCTGTTTCTTGCAATCATCTTCCTCCATTTTCTTTCGTCTCTTCCGTTGCCCTTTCTTTTTACTCTGCCCTTTGCTCCATTCATCTTCCTTCTTTTCCTTGGATTTGCAAAGAATAAAACATGGCTGAGGTTGCAAGCCTACTTCTCTCTCCCCTTCTCCAAGTCTTTTTTGAACGAATGGCATCTGGCGAGTTCCTTGACTTTTTTCGGGGACAAAAACTCAACGAGGGGCTCTTACACAAGTTGAAGATAGCATTGCTGTCCGTGAATGCACTGCTTGAAGACGCGGAGGAAAAACAGTTTACAAAGCCTGCTGTGAAAGCGTGGCTCGATGAGTTGAAAGATGTTGTTTATGATGCAGAAAACGTCTTGGACGAGATAGCCACTGAAGCCTTGCAACGTAAGTTGGATGCTGAATTTCAAACCACTGCAAGTAAGGTACGAAACTTCATTTCTACTTCTCATAATCATTTTGTTAAGGAGATAGAGCTAAAGTTAAAAGAGGTACTTGAAAGACTAGAATATGTAGCACGACAAAAGGATGTTCTAGGTCTGAAAGAAGGTGTTGGAGGAGAATCATCAAAAAGATTGCCCACGACTTCTTTGGTCGAAGAATTTGATATTCTTGGTAGGGATGATGATAAGGAAAAAATAATAAGCTTGTTGCTCTCAAATGATGCAACTGGCAATGGAAATCTGTGTGTGATTCCCGTTGTCGGTATGGGAGGAATTGGCAAGACCACCCTTGCTCAGCTTGTATATAAGGATCAGAGGGTTAAGGAACATTTTGACCTTCAAGCATGGGTTTGTGTTTCGGATGAGTTTGACGTGTTAAAGCTAACAAAAATAATTTTAGAGGAAGTAGGTTTGTCTCCTAATGCTGATAGTAAGAATCTAAATCTGCTTCAACTTACCCTAAAAGAGAAATTGTTGGGGAAGAAATTCCTACTTGTTTTAGATGATGTATGGAATGAGAATTATGCTGAATGGGAGGTCTTAAGTAGCTCATTTAAATCCGGGGCACAAGGAAGTATGGTCATTGTAACAACACGCAATGAAGGTGTTGCATCAATTATGCGCACTGTTCCAACTTATCATCTAAAGATGTTAATGGAAGAAGATTGTTGGTCATTATTTGCAAAACATGCATTCCACAATGGCAACTCTGATGCACATCCAGAGCTAGAAGTGATAGGCAGAAAAATTGTGAAAAAGTGTGACGGCCTACCTTTAGCAGCCAAGGCAATTGGGGGTATCTTGCGATTTAAACTAGAAGTTGATGAATGGGAGAAGATATTGAAGAGTGAATTATGGGACTCGCCAATTGACAAAACAAATATTCTTCCAGCTTTAAGTTTAAGCTACAAATATCTTCCCTCACATTTAAAGCAATGCTTTGCTTACTGTTCAATATTTCCTAAAGACTATATTTTTGAAAAAGATCAAGTAGTCTTATTATGGATGGCAGAAGGTTTCTTACAAGAAACTAGAAACAAAAGAATGGAAGAAGTTGGTGAAGATTACTTCCTTGATTTGGCATCAAGATCATTATTGGAACAGTCAAGTGCCAATGAAAAAGGTTTTGTAATGCATGATCTTGTCAATGACTTGGCAAAATTTGTGTCTGGACAATTTACATTCAGGTTAGAGGTTGACCATTCTGATGAAAAAATGAAAAAGACTCGCCATTTCTCGTATTTCAGAAGAGAATTTAATAACTTTAAGAAGTTTGAAGTTCTTTGCGAGGCTACTCGATTGCACACAATTCTCACATTGGGGTTGTCACCAAAACACAATTACTTCCGCTTAACTAAAAGAGTACCATTTGATTTATTGCCAAAATTAAGACACTTGCGGGTGATCTCACTATCTTACTATCGAAATATGACTGAGTTGCCTGAATCAATTGGCGAAATTAAGCATCTACGTTACTTGAACCTTTTTTCTACTGCAATTACAATGTTACCTGATTCCATATGTAAGTTGTGCAATTTGCAAACATTGAATTTATCAGAATGTAAAGATCTTTCTGCATTACCAAGAGACATGCGAAAACTCATTAACTTGCGTCATCTTGATATTAGTGGAATTGCCCTAACGGAAATGCCAATGCAATTGGGTAGACTAAAATGTCTACAAACTTTAAGTAAATTTATCATCAGCAAACATAGTGGGGCTTGCATTGAAGAATTGGAAAAACTTGCAAATCTTCGAGGAAAGCTTTCTATTTCAGAGCTCCAAAATGATGTATCTCCTACGAATGCTCTGAAAGCATGCTTGAAAGACAGGAAGTACCTTGAGGAGTTGGTGTTGGAATGGAATTCATTGGATACTAATATTTCAGAATGTCAAAGATCTGTACTTGACAATCTGCGGCCCCATAGTAACTTGAAAAGTCTCACTATCAACAACTATTGCGCCGAAAGTCTTCCAGATTGGGTTGGGCATCTTTCGTACTCTAAGATGGTGTCCCTTCACCTAAAAAATTGTAAACTTTGTCCCAACTTGCCATCACTTGGAGAGCTACCCTCTTTGGAGCACCTCTCTATTGTTGGGTTTGAAGGAGTTGTTAAAGTGGTTCGTGAGTTTTATGGCAACAATTCTTCAACCGTTAAACCATTTGGAGCCCTGAAAGTTCTAAGGTTCGAGCGAATGTTAAATTGGGAGGAATGGTCTTCTTTTGGTGCTGAAAACGAAGGTAGAGCTTTTCCACAACTCGAAGAGCTTTATATTACTGATTGTCCTAAGTTAATAGGAGGGCTACCTGTCGATCTTCCTTCTGCAGTCAAACTTGAGATTCATGAATGTCCGCTGCTGATGGCTTCACTCTCAAAGGCTCCTGTTGTACGACAATTACATTTAAGAGATTGTAATGAGGTTCTGCTAAAGGAATTACCAACTAAATTGCGGGAGCTCAAAATTGAAGGATTTGACGCACTAGAATCCTTTCCCATAGGAATGGTGGCTTCCAACAACTGTCTTCAAGTGTTAAGAATCGAGAAATGTATGAAGTTAGAGCTCCCAACACACTTAAACTTTTCATCCCTTCGAAGGTTGGAGTTGGACGGTTGTGATTCCCTCAAGTCATTTCCGTTAGATTTATTCCCAACGCTTAAATCTATCGATATCAGGAGGTGTAAGAATCTGAAATCTTTTACAGATTCCGAACAACATGGACGTGATTTAGTGACCTCGCGGATTAGCATCAGCTACTGCCCTAATTTTGTATCTTTTCCGAAAGGAGGAATTCATGGCCCCCAACTTGCATCCTTTGTTGTCTATCATTGTGGAAGCCTGAGGTCACTGCCAGAGAAGATGCATACACTCCTGCCTTCTCTTACCGATTTTCATATACGTGCTTGTCCAAGAGTTGAGTCGTTTCCCGAAGGGGGCTTTCCTTCCAATCTGAAATCTATTGCCGTTATTAATTGTGATAAACTCTTGGCCGTTCGGATGGGATGGGGTTTGCAAGAACTCCCGTCTCTTAGAGATTTGAGAATCGGTAGCGAAAATGAAGACGTGGAGTCATTTCCAGAGCCAGAGTTGCTGCCTTCTTCTGTGACTTCTCTTTATATATATTCATTTCCAAATATGAAATCTTTGGACAAGAGAGGGCTTCAACACCTCACCTCTCTTCAAAAATTGTCGTTCGTGACCTGCCCTAAGCTGGAGTACATGCCAAAAGAAGGGTTGCCTACCTCCCTATCTGTAATACACATCCTAGATTGCCCTTTGTTGAGGAAACGGTGGAAAAGCAAGAAAGAAAAAGAACGGCGAAAGATTCCTAACGTCGAACACATATTGATTGATAATAAAGAATATATTGGATGAGCCAAAAGCCCCGTCGTAAGAGTCCCATTTTCTGTCATAATATCTTAAAGGCGGCAACAACATATTCAGGTAATAACTTTCCTATATTCTTTAATATATACAGATTTCTTTTTGTTTCAATTAGTTTCATGGAAATTTGTTTTAACTAGCAGAAGATCAAAGAGCGTGGGTCACAATTACAAGAAGCAAATAGAATGTATGATCCTGCGAGGCATATATCAACTCTTGAAGGTTAGCTAATTAATCCATTTTCTAAATATTTAATTGGTTCATTTTCATTTTTTATATCAAATTGAGTCTCTTTCATTTTTTATGGTGGCCTCCAACAACTGTCTTGAAGTGTTAATAATCGAGAAATGTATGAAGTTAGAGCTCCCAACACACTTAGACTTTTCATCCCTTGAAAGATTGCGGTTGGAAGATTGTGATTCCCTCAAGTCATTTCCATTAGATTTATTCCCGAGGCTTTCTAATATAACTATATTGGGGTGTAAGAATATGGAATTTTTAACAGTTTCAGAACAACATGGACGTGATTTAGTGACCTCGGATATTCTCATCAGCAACTGCCCTAATTTTGTATCTTTTCCAAAAGGAGGAATTCGTGCCCCCCAACTTATATCCTTTATTGTCCAACATTGTGGAAGTCTGATGTCACTGCCAGAGAAGATGCATACAGTCCTGCCTTCTCTTACCCGTTTTTATATACATACTTGTCCAAGAGTTGAGTCGTTTCCCGAAGGGGGCTTTCCTTCCAATCTGAAAACTTTTGGCGTTATTAATTGTGATAAACTCTTTGCCGGTCGGATGGGATGGGGTTTGCAAGAACTCCCGTCTCTTAGAGATTTGAGTATCGGTGGCAAATCTGAAGACGTGGAGTCATTTCCAGAGCCAGAGTTGCTGCCTTCTTTTCTGACTTCTCTTTCTATGTTCTTATTTCCAAATATGAAATCCTTGGACAAGAGAGGGCTTCAACACCTCACCTCTCTTCAAGAATTGTCGGTCGGGACCTGCCTTAAGCTGGAGTACATGCCAAAAGAAGGGTTGCCTACCTCCCTATCTATAATAAACATCCGAAATTGCCCTTTGTTGAGGAAACGGTGGCAAAGCAAGAAAGAAAAAGAACGGCGAAAGATTCCTAACGTCGAACACATATTGATTGATGATGAAGAATATATTGGATGAGCCAAAAGCCCCGTCGTAAGAGTCCCATTTTCTGTTATAATATCTCGAAGGCGGCAACAACATATTCAGCTTTCACATTTAATTAGGTAATTGCTCTTTTCAATCAACTAATTATAATTCTTTTAATAACTTTCTCAAAGTCTTTCATATATATGGCTTTCTAATATCTTCATGGTCTCATAAATTTCTCTTGGTTTTATCACCGCCTAATTTGGGTTTTTCTAATATTAATTGTATGAAAATTTTGAATCAACAGAATTTAGAAGATTGACGAGCTCAATTTACCACTTGCGAGTTCTTCTTGTACTTCACCATTCTGGTGATGATAATCAACGGCTTGGTCTCTTAAATTTCACTACCTGAAATTATTGTGAAGTCCGTCTAAAGCTTAGGATGCTTTGTGTGAATATACAGGTTTGTTCACTGATTTCTGTTTCTATATATCTCTGTTTCACTGTCTGTCCTTAATTCCATTACTTGTGGGTAGTTTAAATTGAGTAGCTGCTGCATGCCAATCTCCTTCCCATTGGGGATTTTGTTCTTAAGGGAATTCCTAGATCTCCGCACTTTCTCAACGAAGCTGGACTTGCATTGTATATCCCCTCAATTGTCAAAACTGAAATTCTCTTTTGAGTTTGGAATTTTTATCAAAACAGGAAGAAAGACAAGTGACAGCAACTTCATTCTTCAGCATATGTGTTTGATTACCAAACAGATTATTTAATCAATACCAAAATTGATCTTTTTTTTAGCATTTCTTGGTTTGCCTTCTATTTTCCTATCGTTTCTCATACATAGTCAAACCGGTAAAAATTCTATCTTTTCTTATCTGATTTGAAGCATAAACCCTCTACCTCCTTTTTCCCATCCTTTATAACTTAAAAGCGACAAACTCCCCCCCCCCCCCCAAACATTGCTACCAATCAGCTAGGTTATACTATATTGATGAACTACATTTAGACCATTTGTTCAACATAAGAAACTTAACATTTCTCTAACTGAAAAGAAAATTAAACATTACATATAATATCTAATAACTCCAATGTAAGTGTCATTATTTATTGATTCAGGCATTTAGTTATTTTCTAATGAATATGTTCTTAAGTTGAGTGGCGACTTGTTGGACTTATGGTGTGGTGCCAAATCGAGATCATGGGAACTTTGTTCTGTTTTTTGAAGTGTAGGCTTTGAATTGCTCTTCTGTATTCCTTTCTCTCAAAAGCTGGAACATGGGAAAAGGTAATCAATGGCTGTAGAGAATTTTCTTGTGGCTACTGTATGATATCTGTTAAAGTGGCTGATTTGATTTAACATAACAAAATACCAGGCTACTTTATATCCAGCCGGCATTGCACCAATTGGAAACTAGTACAGTTTCTGATACCTCCAGTAATCAAAACTTTGAGATGAGAAACTGCAGCTGGGTCTTAGATACCTGTTGATTGGACAAAGCAGGTCAGTTTTCAATGTTGCTTCCTTTTTAATCCTAAGCGTTTTCTTTTGTTTTTCTTTGAGTGCATGCAAATAAAATTCTTACCAAGTTTTTGTTTTATCCCACTTCATCTTCTCTTCCAAAATAAGATGAAAAGATTATGTTTATTTTATTTATTTAGTTAAATAGATACATTTTATTGGTGCTGCCTTGCTTCAGGAGGAATGAAAATGGCTAATTAAGCTTTCTGAAGTCCTGTTGATCTTAGAAGTTTCTTTGTATATGCAGCTTTTCCAGTTAATTAGGTACTTGCTTTTTTCAACCTGCTAATTATCAATAAGTATCTTTTTTTGGGGAGTTCATTCTCACATCATCTGATCCACATGTATGTGTATTTTCTATTTCAAATTTTTTAGATGAGAAACTGTAGCTGGTTATTATTAGATGATGGCCTGCATTGTCTCTTGGTTAAACAATGCAAGGTCAGTTCCAAATTATCTTTTGTTGGGTTTTGAGTGGTTTCTCTCCACCAGTCTTTGTACTACATCTTGGTGTTCCTGTATGATTGAGTTAATTTTATTGTCTTCTTTTCTACCCAAACATTTGTTTGTTACAACAATTTGAATCTATTTTTCTCTCTCCCTCTCCCTAAGAAAAATAATTGTGATATAGTGGCAGGAAAGTTTTATTTGTTGTTTATATATTGACATGTGTGACAGAAGATATCAATGATATTTCATTTGATTACTAACACTTTTGTATTTATATCATTGACAGAAAAGATTTCTTCTCAGTAATTGGGTCTTTGAGTTAAAGAAAAATGGAAGCCTTCTTTTGAAATGATGATTTAGCGATTCATTTCTTTATTTTTGTTGGAATTCACTTTTAAGGTGATAAATTTATGTTTAACCCAAGAATGCATGTATTTTTGAAGTGGTAATAACCTCTAGCTATTTCTCTAGGGAAGACAATTGTAAACTTATTATTGTTGATAGTAGAAGATTTAACTGGACTAGGTCCCGTGGTTTTTTCCTTCGCATTGTAGGGTTTTCCACGTAAAAATCTTGGTGTCTTGCTTGTGGGTTGCTTGATTATTATTTTGCATTGTGAATTTATTTTTGGGTGCTAGTGTGACCATTTAAATTGCACAAAGATAAGTAGATTAATTCTATTGTGTATCTGAAATTGGTGTTCACCCCTGACACAATTCAAATATGCTACTATGTAATTGTTTTCCCTTTCATTTTCTCACTATCAGTTGAAAAAGAAACTCCATGAATGCTTATGCATGATTTGGAAAATTGAATTCTTCTTAAGGATAACCTGTGCAGGTTCATTTTTTATGGAATTTGATCTAAAATGATGACAGCCTGAAGATTGAGAAAGCTTGTTCTTTTGCGGATGCAATCATTTTTCAAGTTATTAGTAAAGCTAAATGTTACATGATGTTTTTAGCTGATGAACCCAAGATTACATGATGTTTTTATACTTACAATCAATCCTTGGTATAGACATACAATTGCAGATACTTTTCTTTCTCAGGAGATGAAAATTTTCAACGAACTTGGCAATCTACATCTATAACCCAAGTCAAGCCAGCCAACCAAGGAAAAATTGTACCGAGATAGACCTTTGCTTCTTCCTCTCAAAAAGATAGTAGTACTGCATCCATTGACAACAACATTCACCTCCACTTGTGCAATTTCCTCATTTTTTTCTCTAATTACTATCATATTTTGGGACTTCAATTTCATAATAAAACAACCAGCTTGAAGAAATCACAACCAAACCAATAAAATCCTGAATCATATATATTCAAAAGCCGAACTTCAATTTCTCTCCTTTTTTTTTTTTTTTTGTTTTTGTTTTGCACTTTTATGAGTAAAGCATAAACTAAAAAAGGATCATTTTTCTTTAATTCATTTCCGTACACTTAAGATAAACTGAAACATCATAAAAAAATAAAAAATAAAAATCAACTGAAACTAATATCATTCCTTATCAAGGACCAAGTTTCGCTACTCACCTCTCAATGGTGGTCTAGTGGCATTCAGGCTAACTCTTAACGGTTTGTGAATGAAAGGTCTCAAGGTCGAATCCCAAAAGGGAAAGTGCTTGGGATTATTTTCATATCACCCCTAAGTCAAACTATAACTCAACTAGCATGAGAGCACCTACGGTTATTCCTATAGTAACGACGCTGCTACCAAAGTTGCCAAAGCTATGGGCTTCATCTCACGCTAGATTTTCAGAGGTTTGTTTTGTGGAGGAGAAGAAGTGTGTTGGGGTTCGAGGTTTGTTTTAATTCCTATTTTGCTATTTCAGTGCACATATATTCCTATTCTAGTTTAGGAATATGATATCCTGGTTTAGATTTTGGAATTTAGGTCTGTTTGGTTATGAGACTAAGGTACTCCTTACTGCAGCCTAATGTAATCCACGAACAGGATATTCTTGAAACAAAAAAATTAAACCGAGAAAAAAAAAAAAAAAATCGAAAGAGGCCAAGTTGCCCATCCATTAGGCCATAGTTGGCCTATTTTTTTCTCAACGTTGGTGTTATTGTTTAAAACCCATGTTATTTCAGTCCAAAGTTAGCTCTCACTTAAGCCCAAAATTGGCTTTAGCCCATAGTTGGCTCATTTTTTGTTTGGCCTGTTGGTATTGTTTAAAGCCCAGGCACATTTCAGCCAATAGTTAGCTCTCACTTTAGCCCAAAGTGGGCTCCTATTTTGCCCCATAATTGGGGCATTTTTTTTGTTTGGTCTTGTAATATTGTTTAAAGAACCTACTTCAACTCATAGTTGGCCTTCTTTTGTATTAAGGCGCATCTCATATCACTCATAATCTTCCTCCATTTCCCACATTTTCTTTCTTTTCTTTCATTGCAATCTCTTTTTGCTCTCCCGTTTGCTCCATTCATCTTCCTTCATTTCCTCAGATTTGCAAAGAAGAAAACATGGCTGAGGTTGCAGGCCTGCTTCTCTCTCCCTTTCTCCAAGCCTTTTTTGATCGAATCGCCGGAGAGAGAGAGAGAGAGAGAATGAGGGAGGAAGAGGAGAGAGGGGGAAATTTTAGGGATTTTGGTTTGGGGGAAGAGATCGAGAAATGAAAAGGGGACGCGGCGTGAAGGGGAAGAGAGAAAAAAAATTCTGACCTAAAATTTTTTTTTGGGCTGGGCTATGGGCTGCGCTAATTTTTGGAGGGGCTGGGTTTTTAAAATGAAGGGGCTGGGCTATGGGCTGGGAAATATTTTGAAATAAAAATATATGAAATTTTTTTTTAATAGCAAAAAAAAAAAAAAAAGGGTTTCCCTGCTCACCTTCCATGATATTACTAGTTGGCGGACTACAGCACAAGGAGCTAAAACATCAGTTTCTTCGTTTTCGTTTTCTTTGATTATTCTGATTCAATCACGTGGTGTACGTGGAGTCCACCACTTTGAATGGAGCAACGCAGTCCGAAGAAAATATCTCATATTAAAAATCCATATATATATATGAAAGAATTTGAGAAATTTATTAGGAGAAGCAAGAGGATTATATTTATAATTAGCTGATTGAGAAGGGCAATTACCTAACTGATCATGTGCAGGATTATAACAGAAAATGGGGTAGGTTGCTGTCTGCAATCACCAAACCCTCCTAAAATATTCAAGTCAAGCAGCCCAACCAAAGAAGATATATTATTGAAAGAGAGACATTTGTTTCTTCCTCTCATATAACATAATCTAATAAATTTATTCATTTGATCTTCCATTGTAATCTCTGCAATCACCTTCCCTCATTTCCTTTCCTTCTTCCATTAAAAACCAAAGAACATGGCTGAGGCCGCATAAGTGGAACTGCCTGCCTCCCATGCTGTTTTTGGTCTCTCTGTTATGATATAAATGTGAAAACAATTGAGTGTTTTTTTGAGTATTTTGTGTTTTAATGTTTTTGTTTTGATAATGGAGAACAAAGCCAAAATGGTTAATTTAACAAAATTGAATTTAAAACTAGGAGCCCACTTGTCAAATGTGGAAATTACTATCATCTTGCTATAATTGAACTGAATTAGAACTTTGAATCTTTATTTAGGGACTTCATTATTCCATAATAAAACAAGTAATTTTTAGAATTCAAGACCGAATCAATAAATTCCTGTATTTCAAAACCCAAGCTTCAAATTCTTTTCTTTTATGAGTAATACAAGACAAGCAGAAACTAAAGCGGTAGTTTTTCTCTCATTCATTTCCATACAACTAATGAAACAAAGACTTTTGGTGGACTGCATCACAAGGCGCTAAAACATCAGCTTCGAGCTTTCTGTTTTCTTTGAATACTCTGATTCAATCACGTGGTGTGGAGTCCACCACATTCAATTGGACTTGGTCTTCTCTTCTTTCTTCTTTGTCAATTTCTCTCTTCCACTGTTTCCCGTGTATATTGTTGTTGGTGTAAAAAGCAAAACATATATAGCTTGCAATTATCTCACTTTGCTCTGCTCTTTGCAATCACCTTCCTTCATTTCCTTTCATTTCTTCCATTCCAAACCAGAAACCATTATGGCTGAGGCCTTAGTGGGAGGAGCGTTTCTCTCGGCCTTCCTCCAAGTGTTATTTGATAGGATGGCATCTCCCAAGTTCGTGGACTTCTTTCGGCAGCATAAACTCAACGAAGGAGTCTTAAAGAAGTTGGAGACAACGTTGCGGTCCGTGAATGCAGTGCTCGAAGACGCGGAGGACAAGCAAGTTACAAAACCTGATGTGAGAAAGTGGCTCGATGACCTGAAAGATGCTGTCTATGATGCAGACGACATCTTGGATGAGATTGCTACTAAAGCCTTGCAATGCGAGGTGGATGCTGAATTTCAAACTGCTGTAAGAAAGGTACGAACCCAAATCTCTACCTCTTCCTTTTTCAAGAAGATAGAACCAAAGATAAAAGATGTACATGAAAGATTGGAATTTCTAGCAAAACAAAAGGAGCATATGGGTCTGAGAGAAGGTGTTGGAAGAGAATCATCAAAAAGATTGCCCACAACTTCTTTGGTCCAAGAATCTAGTATTTTTGGTAGGGATGATGATAAGGAAAAAATAATAAGCTTGTTGCTTTCAGATAATATTTTAACTGGCAATGAAAATCTGTGTGTGATTCCCATAATCGGTATGGGTGGAATTGGCAAGACCACTCTTGCTCAACATGTATACAAGGATGAGAGGGTAAAGAAGCATTTTGACCTTCAGGCATGGGTATGCGTTTCAGATGAGTTTGATGTGTTTAGAATTACTAAAACAATTCTAGAGGAAGTCGGTTCGTTGACTAATGCTAATAGTAAGAATTTAAATCTACTTCAAGTTACACTAAAGGAGCAATTGGTGGGGAAGAAATTCCTACTTGTTTTAGATGATGTATGGAATGAGGATAAAGCTTACTGGGAAGTCTTAAGCAATCCATTTAAATCTGGGGCACAAGGAAGTATGGTCATTGTAACAACACGCAATGAAGGTGTTGCATCAATCATGCGCACTATTCCAACTGATCATCATTTAAAGACGTTATTGGAAGAAGATTGTTGGTCACTATTTGCGAAACATGCATTTTGCGATTATAACTTTGATGCACGTCCGGAGCTAGAAGTAATAGGTAGACAAATTGTGAAAAAGTGTGATGGTCTACCTTTAGCGGCCAAGGCAATTGGGGGTCTTTTGCGATTTAAACTAGATGTTGATGAGTGGGAAAGGATATTGAAGAGTGAATTATGGGATTCGCCAATAAACAATACAAACATTCTTCCAGCTTTAAGATTAAGTTACAAATATCTTCCCTCACATTTAAAGCAATGTTTTGCTTACTGTTCAATATTTCCTAAAAATCATGCTTTAGAAAAAGATCAAGTGGTTTTATTATGGATGGCAGAAGGTTTCATAGAAGAAACCAAAAATAAACCAATGGAAGAGATTGGTCATGATTACTTCCTTGGTTTGGCATCAAGATCTTTGTTAGAGCAATCAGGTGATGATAAATCAAGTTTTGTGATGCACGATCTTGTCAATGACTTGGCAAATTTTGTATCTGGACAATTTACCTTTAGATTAGAGATTGATCATTCTCATGAAATTGTGAGCAAGACTCGCCATTTGTCATATACCAGAACAAGATTTGATAACTTTAAGAAGTTTGAGGTTCTTTATAAGGCTAGGCGGTTGCACACATTCTTGCCATTAAAATTGCCACCAAACCCGCCTCGTAAGGGCATTTACTTAACAAAAAAAGTACCACTTGATTTATTGCCAAAGCTGAGATGCATGCGGGTGCTATCTCTATCTCACTATGAAAATATGACTGAGTTGCCTGAATCAATTGGAAAAATTAAGCATCTACGTTATTTGAACCTTTCTTCCACTCCAATTAAAAGGTTGCCTAATTCCATATGTAAGTTGTGCAATTTGCAAACATTGAATTTATCAGAGTGTAAAGATCTTTCAGCATTACCAAGAGATATGTCGAAACTCATTAACTTGCGTCATCTTGATATCGGTGGAACTGCCATAAAGGAGATGCCAATGCAATTGGGTAGACTAAAATGTCTACAAACATTAACTAAATTTATCGTCAGCAAACATAGTGGGGCTTGCATGGAAGAGTTGGGAAAACTTGCAAATCTTCGAGGAAAGCTTTCTATTTCAGAGCTCCAAAACATTGTATCTCCTACGGATGCTCTCAAAGCATGCTTGAAAGACAATAAGTATTTGAAGGAGTTGGTGTTGGAATGGAATGCATTGGCTACTAATGTTTCAAAATGTCAAAAATCTGTACTTGACAATCTTCTACCCCATAGTAACTTGAAAAGCCTCACTATCAACAACTATGGCGGTGAATGTCTTCCAAATTGGGTTGGGCATCATTCATTCTCTAATATAGTGTCCCTTCACCTAAAAAATTGTAAACATTGTCCCAACTTGCCACCACTTGGGCAGCTACCATCTTTGCAGGACCTCTCTATTGTTGGATTTGAAGGAGTTGTTAAAGTGGACCGCGAGTTTTATTGCAGCGATTCTTCATCAGTTAAGCCATTTGGAGCCCTGAAAGTTCGAAGGTTCGAGCAAATGTTGAAGTGGGAGGAATGGTCTTCTTTTGGTTCTGAAAACGAAGGTGGTACTTTTCCTCAACTTGAAGAGCTTTATATTGTTTCATGCCCCAAGCTGAGAGGAGGGTTGCCCGTCTATCTTCCTTCTTTAACCAAACTTCAGATTCATAAATGTCTGCAGCTAGTGGGTTCACTTCCAAGAGCTCCTGATGTACAGGAATTGGAGCTAAGACATTGTAATGAGGCTCTGTTAAAGGAATTGCCAACTAAATTGGAAGAGTTCGTAGTTGGAGGATTTGACGCATTGGAGTCCCTTCCCAATGGAATGGTGGCCTCCAACAATTGTCTTCAACGATTAGAAATCAGGGGATGTATGAAGTTAGAGCTCCCAACACACTTAGACTTTTCATCCCTTGAAAGCTTGGAGTTGCACGGTTGTGATTCCCTCAAGTCATTTCCGTTAGATTTATTTCCAAAGCTTTCTCATATACATACCCAGGAGTGTAATAATATGGAATCTTTTACAGTTTCAGAACAACATGGACGTGATTTAGTGACCTTGCGTATTACGATCATACATTGCCCCAATTTAGTATCTTTTCCAAAAGGAGGAATCCGTGCCCCGAACCTTACATTCTTTTACGTTGAAGATTGTGAGAGGTTGAGGTCACTACCGGAAAAGATGCATGTACTCTTGCCTTCTCTTAAGTTTCTTCATATAGTTGATTGTCCAAGAGTTGAGTCATTTCCCGAAGGGGGCTTGCCTTCCAATGTTTCCTATATTCGGGTCGATAAATGTGACAAACTCCTTGAGAGGCGAGGGGGATGGGGTTTGCAAAAACTCCCCTCCGTTAGACATTTTGCAGTCGCTAGTAAATTTGAAGATGTGGAGTCGTTTCCAGAGCCAGCGTTGCTGCCTTTCGGTCTCGTTTCTCTTCTTATCTGGGGATTTCCAAATATGAAATCTGTGGACAACAGAGGGCTTCAACACCTCACCTCCCTTCAAGAATTGACGGTCCGTGACTGCCCTAAGCTCAAGAAAATGCCAAAAGAGGGATTGCCTACCTCCCTTTCTATAGTAAGGATTCAAAAATGCCCTTTATTGAGGAAACGGTGGCAAAGCAAGAAAGGAAAAGAATGGCGAAAGATTAATCCAAACGTCAGTCACATAGTGATTGATAAGGACGAATATCTTGGATGAGCTAAAAGCCTTGCAAGAGTCCCATTTTCTCTTATAATACATGCACATGGTCTCGAAGGCGGCAACAGTATATTCGGTTTTTACAGTTGGGTACTCAATCAGGTAATAATAAATATGATGCTCTTGCTTCTTGTAATAACTTTCTCAATTCTTTCATATATGTGATTTTCTAATATTTTCTTTGTCTGATAAATTTTTCTTTGTTTTATCATCGCCTAATTTGGGTTTTTCTAATATTAATTGTATGAAAATTTTGAATCAACAGAATTTAGAAGATTGACGAGCTCAGATTACGAGTACAAGAAGCAAAGATGGACGTATAGAATATGTGGTGTGATCCATGAATGCCAGAGTATTTTACCACTGGTGAGTTCTTCTTTTACTTCACCGTCTGGTAATGTTTTTTTACCACTTGTGGGTACTTTTGCAGGGTCTCTTTCCTTTGTTAGTGACTAGTGCCATATGCCAATCTCCTTCGCAATGGGGATTTTCCTCTTAAGAGGATTCCCCTCCTCACTTTCTCAACGGAGCTGGACTTGCATTGTAAATGCCCTCTATTATCAAAAGTGAAATTATTTTTTGAGTTTGGAATTTTTATCAAAACAGGAAGAAAAACAAGTGAATGATTTTGTCTCAGCAACTTCATTCTTCGGCATATGTGTTTGATTACCAAACTGATTATTTAATTAATACCAAAGTTGATCTTTGTTGTAGCATTTCTTGGTTTGCCCTCTATTTTGCTACTATGAATGTGCTGTTATCCATTTTTCGATTTAAAAATTTAGTTATTTGCTTATGAATATGTACCGAAAATTTAGTTACTTGCTCAAGTGTAGGCTTTGAATTACCAATCAGTATCTTTTCTTCTGATAGCTGTTGTGTGGGAAAACGTAATCATTGGAAGCGGAGGACTTTTTGTGGCTACTGTATGATATCTGTTAGGGTGACTGGTGATTTCAACTGATGCTTGTGCATTTTCTGATGACTTCAATTATCAGATTTTTGTGATGAGAATCTGCAGCTGGGTATTAGATGTTGACATTATCTGTTGATTAAACAATGCAGGTACGTTTGCCTGGTGCTTTCTTTCTTTATCCTCAGCCTTAGCCTGCATTGTGCCAACTGAAGGAAAAGTAGCTTTGATGCCTTCAATTATCAAATTTTTTAGATGAGAAACTGTAGCTGGTTATTAGATGATGGCATTGTCTCTTGGCTAAACAAAGCCGGTCAGTTCCAAATTATCTTTTGTTGGGTTTTGAGTGGTTTCTCTCCACCAGTCTTTGTACTACATCTCGGTGTTCCTGTGTGATTGAGTTAATTTTATTGTCTTCTTCTCTACATCTTTGCGATCCAAACATTGGTTTGTCACAACAATTTAAATCTATTTTTCTCTCCCCCTCTCCCTGAGAAAAATAATTGTGATATAGTGGCAGGAAAATTTTATTTATAGAGATCAGCAGATGCCCTTAATTTGTTGAAGAAGCAGTGGCAAAGCAAGAAAGGAAAAGAACGGTGAAAGATTCCTGATGTCGATTACATAGCGATTGATAAGGAAGGAATATATTAAATCAGCTCAAAGCTTTGCAACAGTCTCATTTTCTATTATAATATATGCACGTACAAGAGGTAGGTAATTGCTCTTCTCAATCAATCAGATAATTACAAATATGATCCTCTTGTTTCTCGTAATAAATTCCTCAAACTTTTTCTTTTATATATATGGATTTTTAGTGTAAGATATTAATGGGTTAATTAATTATCAATAAAATTTATCTTTGATGGAACACATAAAAAGAGTTTGCCCCTCGTTGCTTAGGCTGGGTGCTAAATGCCCAGAACCTTCTTGTTTCTATATTGACGTGTGTGATAGAAGATATCAATGATATTTCATTTGATTACTAACACTTTTAATTTGTATTTATATCATTGACAGAAAAGATTTCTTCTCGGTAATTGGGTCTTTGAGTTAAAGAAAAATGAAAGCCTTCTTTTGAAATGATGATTTAGAGATTCATTTCTTTATTCCGGTTAGAATCCACTTTTAGGATGACGAATTTATGTTTAATCCAAGAATGCATGTATTCTTGATGTGGTGATAAGCTCTATATATTTCTTTAGTAAAGACAATTATAAATTCATTATTGTTGATAGTGAAATATTTGACTGAACTAGGTCTCATGGTTTTTCCTTTTGCACTAGAGGGTTTTCTACGTAAAAATCTTAGTGTCTTACTTGTGGGTTGCTTGATTATTATTTTGCATTATAAGTTTATTTTTTGGTGCTAGTGTGACTATTTAATTTGCACAAAGAGGAAAGAAGGATAAATTAATTCTGTTATGTATCTGAAATTGGTGTTCACCCCTAACACAATTCAGATATGCTACTATGAAATTGTTTTCCTTTCATTTTCTCGCTATCAGGAGAAAAAGAAACGTCATTAATGCTTATGCATGATCTGGAAAATTGAATTCTTCGTAAGGATAACCTGTGCACATTCATTCTTTATGAATTTTGATCTAAAAGTATGACAGCGAGAAAGCCTGTTCTTTTGTGGATGCAGTCATTTTACAAGTTATTTGTAAAGCTAAATGTTACACGATGTTTTTGGTTGATGAACTCAACATTACCGCTCTGTTTCTTTCGACGTAAAATGGTTTCTACAAAATTATTTCTGCATTTTACGGTGTTTGCTGCAACGTAAAATTGTGGTCAACAGAAAATATTTTCCTTTTGACTAAAAATTCTTCTTTACTTTTCGGAAAATGGTTTATGGTTTTGAAACCATTTTCCGACTTTTAGCATCTCATTTTCAAATCGACAGACCCTGCCAAGACCTGTCCAGGACCCTGCTGGGACCCGCCCGGGACCTACCCAGAACCCTGCCAAGACCTGCCTGGGACCCGACCGGACCTGCTCGGGACTTGACCAAGACCCGCCCGGCACTCGCCCAGGACCTACCCGAGACTTGACCAGGACCTAAACAAGACCAGCTAGGACCCGCCTAGGACCTGCTCGAGACCCGCCCAGGACTTGATAAGGACTCGCTTGGGACTCACTTGGGACTTGACTAAGACCCAACCGGACCCACCAGGGATTTGATCGGACTTGTCGGGACCCCGCCGAGACTTGACCGGAACTCGCTTGGACCTGCCCAGGACCCGCTCGAGACTTGACCTGGACTCGCCCGGGACTAGATCGAGACTCTCCCGGGACTCGCCTGGGACTTGACTAAATGCCAACCGGACTTGCCCAGGACCTGATCGGACTTGCCGAGACCTGCCTGGTCCTTGATTAGGACCCACCCAGAACGCCGCCTAAACTTGACCGGTAGTCGCCCAAGACCCGCCCGAGACTCGTTGGAAAATATTTTCGTCAAAAAATATTTTCAGCAAAAAACATTTTCCTTGAAAATGATTTCTTAGAAACATTTTCTCGTATTTGGCATGTATGGAAATTCAGGCGGGTCCCAGTCAAGTCCTTGACGCCGGAAAATGTTTTCAGCAAAAAACACTTTTCTGGATAACATTTTCCAGTATTTGGTGTGTACACAAAATCATATTAAACACTAAATTACAAAAATGTCCTTGTCGAGTCTTGGGCGGGTCCTATCAAGCTCTCGGGCTGATCTCGACTAGTCCTGATAGGGTCTAGGCGGGGTACGGGCGGGTCCCGGGTGAGTCCCAATGGGGTCCTTGCAAGACTCAGTTAGGACACCTCTAAGACTTGGTCGGGAAATTTTTGTAAGTTAGAGTTTAATATGATTTAATGAAAAAATATGTATAAAAAAAAATATTAAAAAAATTGATTTTCCGTGCACGCGGTAAATGCCGTAAAATATTTTCAGCAGAAAACATTTTCAGGGAAAATGACTTTCCTAAATTTTTCGACGAAAACCATTTTAGGTCGAAAGAAACGGAGCCTATATGATGTTTTTACTTACAATCAATCCTTGGTACAGACCTACAATTGCAGATACTTTTCTTTCTCAGGAGATGAAAATTTTCCACAAACTTGGCACTCTACAGCTATAGCCAGTCGAGCTTTGTCACACATTTCAAATCTCAAGACTTAGCTTTGTGGGAATGGGATAGCAGGAAAACTGGCGAGAAATTTTTGAAGAACAAGTTTGCATGAGACTTGGAAAGGCCGGAGTCTTAGATAGCACTAATAGTTTTTGGGCTTGAGACTTGGAAAGGCTTAGAGGAGCCAATCTTCTGGACGTCTACAAAAACTGCCTTTTTCTTGATTCTTGGGTTAAGAAGTTACTGGACTGGGTTATTTATTTGGCCCATTTTTGGTTATTTATTGATTTATTTATTATTATTATTATTATTTTTAGCATTGTATCAACTGAGGAGCTTGGTTCATCAATAGCATCAGTTTTCTTTTAAATGATAGATACAATGTGGTAACTTTTGTCATTTAGGTTCAATGGATTCTCTTAAGATAATGAAAGATACCTTTGACTCTTCCTCTCATATAAGATAATGTAATATATCTGTTGATAGTTGTTTTCACTTTCCCATGCACAATTAATTTCCATTTCTTTTATTAGCCGACTAATTTGACCCACTCAACCATTATTCTACAGAAATTATTGATAATAAAGAAGAACTATATGGTTGTATTAGGTAATCAGAATCATATTGTAAGAAAGTGGATGCTCATCTTAGGCTTAAAATAATTGTATATGACGTTAATGACTTGTTCTCCACTTACCCCATCTCATTAATTTATTGAAGATACATTATTGTGGGCTTTTAGTTATTTTCTGGTGAATATATGCAGAAGTTTAGTGGCGACTTATTTATGTATAACTTGTCATTCATCAAGTGGTGTGGCGTCCCACATTGTTTGGGTATGCAAATAAAGATGTACTTATATGTATATTCGCACCCTTCTTGTAACAATGTGTTTGCTCTCAACATTTTAAATACAACAATATATCTAAACATTTATACATAATAAAAAAAAATTAAAAAATTAAAAAAAAAAAAAAAAAAAAAAGAAAAAGAAAAAGAAAAGAAAAAGGCACATAAGAAACACATAATTTTTTAGTTAGCATTTCAGGATTGCATGGTTTTCCATATAATTATTTTTTTTTTAAAAAAAAAAAAGGTATGTGAGAAGCACATGACAGGTTTATTCACCAAGTGACTTCCAATATCACAGTTTGGAGAAAATTTATGTCTTTTTTTTTATTCGGGTCTAAGAAGTTATTGGATGGGGTCATTTACTTAGCCTGTTTTTTTTTTTTTGGCATGTATCAACCGGGGAGCATGTTGGGTCACCCACCCCTCCTTGTATATATTGGATATCCAATGGAACAGTTTTGTGTAAATGGAACTTCATTCATGCCTTTTAATCTGTAAAATAGATTTATTTTGTTGGGTGCCTTAAGTGGAACTTTTTTCAGTAGGTACAAAAAATTAGCGAGTTTTGTGAATTCCTGTTTATTTTAGAAGTAAAACATTCCGCTTTTCTTTTCTAATTCCCTTTCTGTTACCTATGATTAGTTCATTATTTTTTCCTCCCTCTCTATTATCTTTGCAATTTAAGTCCGGATTGTGGTGCATGAATATAGATATCCACATCAAATCCTTCTCTGTTTTCATAACACTTTTTTCACGTAAGAGATAAGAGGAAAGAAAAAAGTTCGTAAAAAGAAATTCATAAATGATGATAAGCTTGTCTTTGTTTACTCTTCTTCAAGACAAAATAATCAAATCCCATCTCAAAATGTGACAAGTGACAGTGATTTTTTTTTTTTTTTTTTAAGATTCTTTTTATAATATCCTTTTTTTTCAAAATATGATTTATTGTTGAAGTGAAAAGGTTAACAAATTTTTTTCCATTCGTTAATGTCACAAGTGACATGTGACTTTAATGTCCACTTGCATTATTTATTTATTTTATTTAATTTTTCCATTTCTTATATTAGCATTTACAGACACGAAAGCTGTCCCAATTGCGTTGAACTCGGGTCTTGTCTTCTTTCTTCTAGTTTTTTTACATTGATGGTTTGTTTACACCACGTGATTCGAGGGACCAATGGAATCTAAAGCTCACCACCCACCATTGACCGAAGACTAGAGCATAGAGAGACATGAAAGCTGTCCCAGTTGCGTTGGATTTGGATCTTTGTCTTCTTGTTCTTTTACATTGATATTTTGTTTTCATTTGTTCACTTGGCTTCCCATTTTGCTCAGCATAGCTTGCAATATCTCTCATTTTCTCTGCTGTTTTCTATCCTTCATTTCCTTCGATTTGCAAAGAAGAAAACATGGCTGAGGTTGCAAGCCTACTTCTCTCTCCCCTTCTCCAAGTCTTTTTTGAACGAATGGCATCTGGCGAGTTCCTTGACTTTTTTCTGGGACAAAAACTCAGCGAGGGGCACTTACACAAGTTGAAGATAGCATTGCTGTCCGTGAATGCACTACTTGAAGACGCGGAGGAAAAACAGTTTACAAAGCCTGCTGTGAAAGCGTGGCTCGATGAGTTGAAAGATGTTGTCTATGATGCAGAAAACGTCTTGGACGAGATAGCAACTGAAGCCTTGCAACGTAAGTTGGATGCAGAATTTCAAACCACTGCAAGTAAGGTACGAAACTTCATTTCTACTTCTCATAATCATTTTGTTAAGGAGATAGAGCTAAAGTTAAAAGAGGTACTTGAAAGACTAGAATATGTAGCAAGACAAAAGGATGTTCTAGGTCTGAAAGAAGGTGTTGGAGGAGAATCATCAAAAAGATTGCCCACGACTTCTTTGGTCGAAGAATCTGATATTCTTGGTAGGGATGATGATAAGGAAAAAATAATAAGCTTGTTGCTCTCAAATGATGCAACTAGCAATGGAAATCTGTGTGTGATTCCCATTGTCGGTATGGGAGGAATTGGCAAGACCACCCTTACTCAGCTTGTATACAAGGACCAGAGGGTGAAGGAGCATTTTGACCTTCAAGCATGGGTTTGTGTTTCGGATGAGTTTGACGTGTTAAAGCTAACAAAAATAATTTTAGAGGAAGTAGGTTTGTCTCCTAATTCTGATAGTAAGAATCTAAATCTGCTTCAACTTACCCTAAAAGAGAAATTGATGGGGAAGAAATTCCTACTTGTTTTAGATGATGTATGGAATGAGAATTATGCTGAATGGGAGGTCTTAAGTAGCTCATTTAAATCCGGGGCACAAGGAAGTATGGTCATTGTAACAACACGCAATGAAGGTGTTGCATCAATTATGCGCACTGTTCCAACTTATCATCTAAAGATGTTAATGGAAGAAGATTGTTGGTCATTATTTGCAAAACATGCATTCCACAATGGAAACTCTGATGCACGTCCAGAGCTAGAAGTGATAGGCAGACAAATTGTGAAAAAGTGTGACGGCCTACCTTTAGCAGCCAAGGCAATTGGGGGTATTTTGCGATTTAAACTAGAAGTTGATGAATGGGAGAAGATATTGAAGAGTGAATTATGGGACTCGCCAATTGACAAAACAAATATTCTTCCAGCTTTAAGTTTAAGCTACAAATATCTTCCCTCACATTTAAAGCAATGCTTTGCTTACTGTTCAATATTTCCTAAAGACTATATTTTTGAAAAATATCAAGTAGTTTTATTATGGATGGCAGAAGGTTTCTTACAAGAAACTATAAACAAAAGAATGGAAGAGGTTGGTGAAGATTACTTCCTTGCTTTGACATCAAGATCATTGTTGGAACAACCACGTGGCAATAAACCAGGTTTTGTAATGCATGATCTTGTGAACGACTTGGCGAAATTTGTGTCTGGCCAATTTACGTTTAGATTGGAGGTTGACCATTTTCATGAAAATATGAACAAGATCCGCCATTTTTCATATTACAGAAGCCATTTTGAGAACTTCAAGAAGTTTGAGGCTCTTTACGAGGCTGCTCGACTGTGCACATTCCTACCATTAGAGTTGCAGCTATACCAAAATTATGTCTTCTTAAGTGAAAGAGTACCACTTGATTTATTGCCAAAGCTAAGATGCTTGCGGGTGCTCTCTTTTTCTAACTCTAATAATATCACTGAGTTGCCTGAATCAATTGGCAAAATTAAGCATCTACGTTATTTGAATCTTTCTTCCACTCCAATTAAAAGGTTGCCTGATTCCATTTGTAAGTTGTGCAATTTGCAGACATTGAATTTATCAAGTTGTGAACATCTTGCTGAATTTCCAAGAGATATGCAAAAACTGATTAACTTACGTCATCTTGATATTAGTGGAACAGCCATAAAGGAGATGCCAATGCAGTTGAGTAGACTAAAACGTTTACAAACATTAACTAAATTTATCATCAGCAAACATAATGGGGCCTGCATTGAAGAGTTGGGAAAACTTGAAAATCTTCGAGGAAAGCTTTCCATTTCAGAGCTTCAAAATGTCTTATCTCCTACATATGCTTTGAAAGCATGCTTGAAAGATAGGAAGCACCTTGTGGAGTTGGTGTTAGAATGGAATGACTTGGGTACTAATATTTCAGAATGTCAAAGATCTGTACTTGACCATCTTCGGCCCCATAGTAACTTGAAAAGTCTCACTATCAACGACTACGGCGCTAAAAGTCTTCCAGATTGGGTTGGGCATCATTCATTCTCTACTATAGTGTCCCTTCACCTAAAAAATTGTAAACACTGTTCCAGCTTGCCACCACTTGGGCAACTACCCTCTTTGCAGGACCTCTCCATTGTTGGATTTGAAGGAGTTGTTAAAGTGGATCATGAGTTTTATGGCGGTGATTCTTCTAGACTTAAACCATTTGGAGCCTTGAAAGTTCTAAGGTTCGAGCAAATGTTAAATTGGGAGGAATGGTTTTCTTTTGGTGCTGAAAACGAAGGTAGTTCTTTTCCTCAACTTGAAGAGCTTTATATTGATGACTGTCCTAAGTTAATGGGAGGGATGCCCGTCCATCTTCCTTCTTTAGCCAAACTTGAGATTCATGAATGTCCGCAGCTTGTGGCTTCACTCCCAAAAACTCCTGCCATGCTTGAATTGAAGCTAACACAATGTAACGAGGTTATGTTAAAGGAATTGCCAGTTGGATTGCGGGCGCTGAAAATTGAAGGATTTGGAGCTCTAGAGTCACTTCCCGAGGTAATGGTGGACTCCAACGGCTGTCTTCAAGCTTTAGAAATCTCCAAATGCAAGAAGTTAGAGCTCCCAACACAGCTAGACTTTAGAAATCTGGAAAGCTTGCTGTTGGACGGTTGTGAGTCCCTCCAGTCATTTCCATTAGACTTATTCCCAAAGCTATATTATGTCAAGATCGCCAGGTGTGAGAAACTGGAATCTCTTACGGTTTCAGAAAAACATGGACATGATTTAGTGACCTCGCATATTGGAATCAACGATTGCCCCAATTTTGTATCTTTTCCTAAAGGTGGAATTCGTGCCCCCGACCTTTCATCCTTTTATGTCTGGAGTTGTGGAAGTCTGAGGTCACTGCCAGAGAAGATGCATATACTTCTCCCTTCTCTTAACGAATTTGATATATCAAACTGTCCAAGAATTGAGTCATTTCCCCAGGGGGGCTTGCCTCCCAATCTAGTAACAATTCGCATCTGGGATTGTGAGAAACTCTTTGCTGGCCGGATTGGATGGAGTTTGCAAAAGCTCTTGTCTGTTAGATATTTGACAATCCGTGGCGAATCTGAAGATGTGGTGTCTTTTCCGGAGCCAGGGTTGCTGCCTTCTAGTCTGACTTATCTTCGTATATGGGGGTTTCCAAATATAAAATCTTTGGATAAGAAAGGGCTTGAACATCTCACATCTCTTGAAAGATTGTTGGTCCTTAACTGCCCTAAGTTAAAGAACATGCCAGAAGAGGGGTTGCCCGCCTCCCTTTCTGCTATATGGATCAGTGAATGCCCTTTGTTGAAGAAACAGTTGCAAAGAAAGAAAGGAAAAGAACGGCGAAAGATTCCTGACGTTGAGCACATAGTGATTGATGATGAATATATTGGATGAGCTAAATCCCTCGCATCTGTTAGGTAATTGCTCTTCTCAATCAGCTAATTATAAATATGATCCTCTTGCTTCTCGTAATAAATTTCTCAAATTCTTTCGTATATATATGTAGATCTTTGTTATAAGATATTTTCTTTGTCCGATAAATTTCATTTCGTTTTATCATTGTCTAATCGTTTGTGCATTCGTTTGTCATTAATTGAATGGGAAACTTTTAATTAACAAAATTTAAAAGTTCGAAGAGCTTTGGGTGACAATTACAAGAAGCAGGGGCAGGCAAATAGAATCTCTGATCCTACGAGATCCTACAAGAAGCAGAGGCATGAATGCCCGAATGTTAGCTAATTAATCCAACTCCTAAATCTGATTTATCGTAGTTATCGTAGGCGCATGAACCAGTGCAGCTTCCAATTGGATGATGGGCTAATTATTGTTCATTTTTATGAAACAGAGTACTTAACTACTTTGAAGTTCTTCCACTACTTCACCGTTTCCCGTTCTTCGAATCTCTAATTTTCCAAACATGAAATCTTTGGACAAGAAGGGGTTCAGCAACTGATAAATTGATTGAATGAGCTAAAATTCTATTAGGAATCCCCACTCAGGTACCTACCTTTTTCTAACGTTTTCTCTCTTACAAGTTTATGTTTGTTTCATGATCTCTGTCTAATTGTTATCGTTTTGTTTGGTTAATTGTATGGAAATATTTAATTGACAGAATATAGGAGATGGAAGTGCTTGGTTATGAATACACAAAGCAGAGGCTTGCATATACACGTGTATGGATTTCTTCTCTGTTTTAATCTATCATTTATGCATTCTTATTTATCTTTTGATTCAGACACTTCAGTTATTGAACTTTTTCTGTATTTGCTGAAGTGTAGGCTCAGAAATACCAATCAATACCTTTTCTTCGGATAGCTGCTATGTGGGAAGAAGAAGGTAATCATTGGAAGCAGAGAATTTTTCTGTGGCTACTGCATGGTCCCTGTTAAGATGGATGATATTTTAAATACAATGATATATCTGAATATTTCTTAGGAAACTATGTACTGTCTCTTTTCTTAGGAATCTAGATACTTGCTCTACTATTTAGTTCAAAAATTGTCCAACAAACGTGTTGTGGTAATATAAAAAGAAAGAAGATAAAGAGGTTGTCTCTCTTTTTGCTTAAGCTTGGTGCTACATATCCATAATTTTGTCTTCTTCTATATTGATATCTTTGACAGAAGATATGTATGATAGTTGATTTTTTTACTGACACCTTTTTTTATTTTTTATTTATATCATTGACAGAAAAGATTCATTTTGATGAATGGGTTTTTGACTAAAGAGAAAATGGAAGCTTGCATTGGAAATCTGATCTCGCTTGTCAGCTAGGGACCTTTTGAGGTAGCTTACACTTATCAGAATCATCCTTCTTACACATTCACCATCAAGCTCATGAGGCATCTCCACCCTCCTTGTTCAGCAAAGGGGTAATGATAGTGTTTCTTTTTCGAAATTTATTCGAGCAAAGACAACTGCATAATGGCTTTATATAGAGTCATTTGTGTTAGAAATCGTCGAACTAACACAAACTTTGTCACAGGCCGGTGTCCGAATATTTGAGATATCTTCATCTGTAATCCAAATACCAGGCATGGATTCTGCTGTGGCCCACTAAATTGTTATTGGTGACATCTTTGGATTTACATTCTGGCCATTTGGCTCTTTGTCATAGATGGCACCATGATTTAAGCTGATGAACATTCAACATTCAAACTTTGACCAAAATTCTCATTGGAGACTGGAAAATAGAAAACTTCCCTGAAGCTTGCGAGGATCATGAGGCATTTTGTTGGTATTTTTGACATATTGAAAATGTTCTGTTTCAATATTTCAACAATTAAGAGTCAGTGATCGAGTGCTTAATTTATCTTTGATTTTCAATTCAATTAGTTCCTTTGTCTGGATGCAAGTTGTACATTATAGCATGACTAGGAGTCTGGATTATGTCATTTTAAGATATATATATCAATTTATGAGTACTTTCCAGGAATAAATGGTTTCCCTTTTCTATTTACATTATCGATTGTTGGATTAAAATATTTACTGCTATGTCTATAACAACCATTTATTGCTCATTTCAAATGCTCATCCACTATAAGATATACTCTGCATAGTATGCTTTCTATATTAACCTACTTTTAAATAGGATAAGGATCCTCTTCATTATGGAGAGGGGCCATTTTATGGTCTATATTTCATTTTGTTTATTTATATTAGATCGGTAGATAAAACAAAATAAAATCTTGAACATAAAACGGTTCGTCCCGTCTCACTTGAAACCGAGAGGATTCCTTGTAAGTACACAAAACAAGGCCCTCAATTATCAAAATTCTACATCCACGTACCCATTGAAACCCTGCTGCAGTAGTTTCCCTTTGCTTACTTTATCCCCTTCAATCTTCTTAATAGTGAAACCTGCCTTCTCTTAATGTTTTACAGATTATTGATTGTCCAAGAGTTGAGTCGTTTCCCCAAGGGGGCTTGCCTTCCAATGTTGTAGATATTGATGTCTTTAGATGTGACAAACTCTTTGCCGGTCGGGTGGGATGGGGTTTGCAAAAGCTCCCGTCTGTTAGAAATTTGACAATTGGTAGTGAATATGAAGATGTGGTGTCTTTTCCAGAGCCAGGGTTGCTGCCTTCTGGTCTGACTTTTTTTTGTATCACTGAATTTCCAAATATGAAATCTTGGGACAACAAAGGGCTTCAACACCTCACCTCTCTTCAACATTTGGAGGTCTGGAACTGCCCTAAGCTTAATTGCATGCCAGAAGCGGGGCTGCTTACTTCCCTTTCTGTAATAGAGATCGAAGGATGCCCTTTGTTGAGGAAACAGTGGCAAAGCAAGATAGAAAAAGAACGGCGAAAAATTCCTGACGTTGATCACATAGTGAACGATAGGGAAGAATATATTGGATGAACCAAAAGCCCCACAAGAGTCCCATTTTCTGTTATAATATCTGGAAGGCGGCAACAACATATTCAGCTTTCACATTTAATTAGGTAATTGCTCTTTTCAATCAATAAATTATAATTCTTGTAATAACTTTCTCAAATTCTTTCATATATATGGCTTTCTAATATTTTCATCGTCTCATAAATTTCTCTTGGTTTTATCACTGCCTAATTTGGATTTTTCTAATATTAATTGTATTGAAAATTTTGAATCAACAGAATTTAGAAGATTGATTACGAGTACAAGAAGCAAAGATGGACATAAATATGTGGTCTGCGATCATGAATGCCAGAAGGTCAGATAAAATTTCCAACGCCTAATACTTGGTTCAATTTTTCATGCCCATGAATTGTTTTTGTTTTTGTTTTTTTTTTGGAAGATTGTAACATATGGGATATGACAATTTTTCACGCACATGCCAGCACAGATCTGCTTAGATTGCAATGCAAGTGAAGGTGTGAAATTTGCTTCACCTCTTGGAGCAAATTGGATCATTGGTATTATGAAACAGAGTTCTTCCTGTACTTCACCGTTCTGGTGATGATAATCGAAGGCTGTTGGTCTCTTAAATTTCACTACCAGAAATTATTGTGAAGTCCGTATAAAGCTTGGGATGCTCTGCAAATATACAGGTTTGTTCACTGATTTGTGTTTCTATATATCTCTATTTCACTTTCTATCCTTAATTCCTTGTGGCTACTTTTGCAGGGTCTCTTTCCTTTGCCATTTGGTTGGTGTTGAAATTGAGTAGCTGCTGCATGCCAATCTCCTTCCTTTTAAGAGAATTCCTATCCTCACTTTCACAACGAAGCTGGACTTGCATTGTAAATCCCCTCTATTGTCGAAACTGAAATTATCTTTTGAGTTTGGAACTTTTTATCAAAACAGAAAGGAAGACAAGTGAATGATTTTGCCTCAGCAACTTCATTCGTCAGCATATGTGTTTGATACCAAACAGATTATTTAATCAATACCAAAGTTGATCTTTGTTGTAGCATTTCTTGGTTTGCCTTCTATTTTCCTACTGTTTCTCATGCATAATCAAACGGTCAAAAATTCAATCTTTCCTTATCTGATTTGAAGCATAAACCCTCTACCTTTTTTTTCCATCCTTTATAACTTAAAAGCGACAAACTTCCCCCCAAAACATTGCTACCAATCAGCTAGGTTGTACTATTGATGAACAACATTTAGGCCATTTGTTCAACATAAGAAACTTAACACTTCTCTACTTGAAAAGAAAATTAAACATTACATATAATATCTGATAACTCAAATGTAAGTGTCATTATTTATTGATTCAGGCATTTAGTTATTTTCTAATGAATATGTTCTTAAGTTGAGTGGCGACTTGTTGGACTTATGGTGTGGTGCCAAATCGAGATCATGGGAACTTCGTTCTGTTTTTTGAAGTGTAGGCTTTGAATTGCTATTCTGTATTCCTTTCTCTCAAAAGCTGGAACATGGGAAAAGTTAATCAATAGCTGTAGAGAATTTTCTTCTGGCTGCTGTATGATATCTGTTAAAGTGGCTGATTTGATTTAACATAACAAAATACCAGGCTACTTTATATCCAGCCGGCATTGCACCAATTGGAAACTAGTACAGTTTCTGATACCTCCAGTAATCAAAATTTTGAGATGAGAAACTACGGCGGGGTCTTAGATGGTGTCCTTACGTGTTTATTGGACAAAGCAGGTCAGTTTTCAATGTTGCTTCCCTTTTAATCCTCAGTGTTTTCCTTCGTTTTTTCTTTGAGTGTATGCAAATAAAATACTTACCAAGTGTTAGTTTTATTCCACTTTATCTTCTCTTCCAAAATGAGATGAAAAGATTCTGTTTATTTTATTTATTTGGTTAAATAGATACATTTTATTGGTGCAGTTCTCTGAAGTCCTGTTGATCTGAAAAGTTTCTTTGTATATGCAGCTGTTCCAGTTAGGTACTTGCTTTTTTCAACCTGCTAATTATCAATTAAGTAACTTTTTTTTTTATTTATTTTTTTTCTAACGTTTTATTTCTCTTATAAGCTTCTCTCTCTCCTTTTTTTTTTTTTTGGTTAATTGTACTGAAATATGTAGTTAACGAAATTTAGGAGATGGAAGAGCTCTATTTTGGGTACAGAAAGCAGAGGCATGGCATATAGAATCTGATGCACCACTTCTCACATCATCTGATGCACATGTATGTGTATTTTCTGTTTCAATCTAGTATGAATGTTTTTTTGTTTATTTGTTGCTTTAGGCATTTACCTACTTTTTGATTTATAGGTAATCAAAGTCTAGTGGCGACCTGTTGAAGTTGGTTTGTGGTGCCAAATCAAGATCACTGGAAAGTTTGGAACTTGTATTTTGTCTGCAGTATTTATCTGAGATATCTTCATCTACAATCCAAATGCCAAGCAATGGATGCTGCTGAGGGCCACTAAATTGTTGTTGGTGACATCTTTGGATTGGCATTCTCACCATTTGGTTCTTTGTGAAAGATGGCCCCATGTTTGAAGGTGGTGAACATTCAACATTCAAACTTTGACCAAAATTCTCATTGGAGACAAGAAAATGGAAAACTTCCCTTGAAGCTTGCAAAGATCATGAGAAATGTTTGTATTTTTGACATATTGAAAATGTTCTGTTTCAATATTTCACCAATTAAGAGTCAGTGAGTGCTTAATTTAGCTTTGACTTTCAATTCAATTAGTTCCTTTGTCTGGATGCAAGTTGTACATTATAGTATGACTAGGAGTCAGGATTATTTTCATTTTAAGATACATATATCAATTTAAGAGTACTTTCCAGGAATAATTGTTTTCCTTTTTCTCTTTACATTATCGATTGTTGGATTAAAATATTTACTGCTATGTCTATAACAACCATTTATTGCTCATTTCAAATGCTCATCCACTATAAGATATACTCTGCATTGTATGCTTTCTATATTAACCTACTTTTAAATAGGATAAGGATCCCCTCGTTATGGAGAGGGGCCATTTTATGGTCTATACTTCATTTTGTTTATCTCTATTCAGCATATAAAACAAAATAAAATCTTGAACATAAAATGGTTCGTCCCGTCTCACTTGAAATCGAAAGGATTCTTTGTAAGTACACAAAACATGGCCCTATCTCAATTATCAAAATTTAACATCCACGTACCCATTGAAACCCTGCTGCAGTACTTGCCCTTTGCTTACTTTATCCCCTTCAATCTTTTTTAGACAAAGCGCCCAGCATTCCATACATAGACACAAGTTAAAAGCACTCATTCCTGCCGACACCCAGTAGAAATAATCAAGATGTGCACGATTTAGATTGTCCCCAAGCCATTTCTCGCCTCCCCTTGAGCTGATTGCCTGCACAATCAATATAATAGCATTCAAGGCCGGCCCAATGTATTTGGGGCCTTAGGCAAAATTGTGAAATGGGGCCTTTTATTTTTTTAATATTTAAATATTAATTAAATAATATTTATTTTAATATTATTTTTTGTTTGAAATCAAAATTACCATTTTACCCTTACTCTTTGTTCTTTATACTTAAATTAAGCAACATGACTTAAGGCGCGGCAAAACGTGAATGCACAAGGCCATTTTATTTTTCTGCTGTTTTGTTTTAATCATCATAATGATACATGATCGTCAAATTGTTTTGTGACTTTGTCAACAATCTTAGGCTGTCAGATTATTCTGTGTTTTGCACGCTTGTCAATAAACTGAGCCATTTTAGTTATAAATTTGTTGCGTTGTAGAGCCAAGAGCCAAGAAAGCGTTATCATTGTTTAGTGAATGCTTGTGCTGTAAAGGGTCTGGATATTATAAACAAATAATATTATTTTTTAACAAACATGTTGTGGGCCTCGTGGCCGTTGTGCTTGTGCAAAAAGCATGCTAGGGCCTCCATATTATAAAAAAATATTATTATTTTTTTAAAGCATATTATAGGCCTTAAGAAAGCATGTTGAGGACTTTGATATTGTAAACAAATAATAATATGTTTTTAAAGCATGTTGAGGGCCATAAATTTTTATGCAAATTTTTTTGGCCTTATTAAAAAAAAAAAAAAAAAAAAAAAAAATTAATTGAGCCTGAAGACCTGATTTGGAAAAGGAATTATAAGACATGAAGCTTCTTGAACTATTGGAGACTTGGAGAGGAAGAGAGAAATAGCAGAAGGTCCGCCCTTGTATTTGAAATGTTGGTTTTGTTACTTCTTGTGGTGTCCAAGAAAACTTGATTAGAGACATTATTTTAATGAGAAGCCCACATTTTGCCTATAAACATGTGGCAAAGGGCCCATCCCTCAATTTTTATTTTTTTATTTCTCCCTACCCCACCACGCTTGCACGCCTTCTTCTTCTCTTTTTATTTATTTTTTTTATTTCTCCCTACCCCCACCACACCTGCACGCTTATCTTCCTTTCTCCCTCTCTCTCTCTCTCTCCCTCTCAAACGCTCCTTCTCTCAGACCCTTCCAGAAGCCCTCTCCCTCCCTTGCCCATGTCTCCCTCTCTCCTGTCTCTCTCACTCCGGCGAAGGATCCCTTCACCGGATTTGGTTGATTCGCTCCCAGCACGACGGTGGTTTTGCTCCGGCGGGGTTTTGTCAGATTTTTTGTTTTTTGTTTTTTTCATGTTTCTAGAACATATTTGTTTTCCTGGGTTTAAATTTGTTTGGGCCTTATTAAAAAAAATTTGGGCCTTAATAAAATTTTTTTTGGGGCCTTAAATTTTGGGGCCCTAGGCGCTGGCCTAACTCGCTTAGCTGTTGGCCAGCCCTGATAGTATTGCGAAGGAAGCTTCCGACTCCAAGAGAAAAGAGGTATGCCGGCGTGCCGCAGCTCTGATGCTCCTCATCGCCTCCGGCATACGATCGTGAATGTATCGAACAAACTGCAGATTATGTATTGTGGAAGCAACCACTAAATCACTATTGGTACTTATTAGAATATAAATTAAATAATTAAATTCATCACTATTTTTGTGGGGTAAGCAGTGATATTGGGTCTCATACTCCCATCCCATTTCTAACCATAATTAATCATATTGGAATCCATACAATTGCGACAATGTCCCCTCAAATTACCAAAAAATTGAAAGAGAATCGCACAATTGATGCTTTGGTCGATTTGGTTTAGGCTATGGCTAAATTGATTTTGGAGGAGTACCCGCAATACTTCATTGTTTAGGCCTCTCCCTAATGGTGGAAAAAAGATCTTCTCCATTTTAAATTCCTTCCATTTTTTTTCATTTAGTGCATTTTGAAGGGTAGTGCATTTAATGTATTGCTATCATTAAAATTTTTGGATAACACTATCCTTCAAAATGCACTAAACGAAGGAAATTGAAAGAATTTGAAATGGGGAGAATCATGTTCCCCCAACCACTCTCCTGTCCTTTTAAATTAGGAATTTTTTTTGGGAGAAATCACATCCAAACTAGTAAAATCGTGAATCATATATTATTCAAAAGAGAAACTTCAATTTTCTCTAATTAATTCTTTTATGAGTAATACAAGACAAGCAGAAACTAATAATGGGTAATTATTCAAAAGATTGCCCATGACTTCTTTGGTCGAAGAATCTGGTATTTTGGTAGGGATGATGATAAGGAAAAATAATAAATTTGTTGCTCTTAGATGATGCAACTGGCAATGAAAATTTGTGTGTTATTCCCATAGTAGGCATGGGTGGAATTGGCAAGACCACGCTTGCTCAGCTGGTATACAAGGACCCGAGGGTGAAGGAGCATTTTGACTTGAAGGCATGGGTATCTGTTTCGGATGAGTTTGACGTATTCAGGGTAACTAAAACAGTTCTAGAGGGAGTAGATTCGTCTACAAGTGTTGAAAGTAAGAATCTAAATTTGCTTCAAGTTACACTACAAGATAAATTGATGGGAAAAAATTTTTTACTTGTTTTCGATGATGTATGGAATGAGAATTATGTTGATTGGGAGATCTTAAGTAATCTACTTAAATCTGGGGCACAAGGAAGTACAATCATTGTAACGACACGCAATGATGGTGTTGCATCAATCATGTGCGCCGTTTCAACTCATCGCCTAAAGATGTTATTGGAAGAAGATTGTTGGTCACTATTTGCAAAACATGCATTCCATGATGGCAACCCTGATGCACGAAGATAGACATTCTTCCAGCTTTAAGATTAAGTCAAAAATATCTTCATTCACATTTAAAGCAATGCTTTGCTTACTGTTCAATATTTCCTAAGGATTATGTTTTAGAAAAAGATGAAGTAGTCTTATTATGGATGGCAGAAGGTTTCTTAAAAGAAACTATAAACAAAAGAAGGGAAGAGGTTGGTGAAGATTACTTCCTTGATTTGGCATCAAGATCATTGTTGGAACAATCAAGTGGCAGTAAATCAGGTTTTATAATGCATGATCTTGTCAATGACTTGGCAAAATTTGTGTCTGGACAATTTACATTCAAGCTGGAGGTTGACCATTCTCATGAAAAAATGAAAAAGACTCACCATTTGTCGTATTTCAGAAAAAAAATTTAATAACTTTAAGAAGTTTGAGGTTTTTTACGAAGCTACTCGATCGCACACATTCCTAACATTGGGGTTGTTACAAGACCACTATTACTTCTTAACTAAAAGAGTACCACTTGATTTATTACCAAAGTTAAGATGCTTACAAGTGATCTCTCTATCGTACTATCGAAATATGACCGAGTTGTTTAAATCTATTGACAAAATTAAGCATCTACGTTCCTTGAACATTTCTTCCACTGCAATTAAAATGTTATCTGACTCCTTATGTAAGTTGTGCAATTTGCAAACATTGAATTTATCAGGTTGTAAAGATCTCACTCTATTACCAAGAGATATGTGGAAACTCATTAACTTACGCCATCTTGATATTAGCAAAATTGCCATAAAGGAGATGCCAATGCAGCTGAGTAGACTAGAATGTCTACAAACATTAACTAAATTTATCGTCTGCAAACACAGTAGGGCTTCCATTGAAGAGTGGGGAAAACTTTCAAATCTTTGAGAAACACTTTCTGTTTTAGAGCTCCAAAACGTTGTATCTCCTACAAATGCTCTAAAAGCATGCTTGAGTGATAGGGAGTACCTTGAGGAGTTGGTGTTGGATTGGAATGCATTGGATACTAATATTTCAGAATGTCAAAGATCTTTACTTGACAATCTCCGACCCCATAGTAACTTGAAAAGTCTCGCTATCCATAACTATGGCGCCAAAAGTCTTCCAGATTGGGTTGGGCATTATTCGTACTCTAATATAGTGTCTCTTCAACTAAAAAATTGTAAACTTTGTCCCAACTTGCCACCACTTGGAGAGCTACCCTCTTTGCAGCACCTCTCTATTGTCGGGTTTGAAGGAGTTGTTAAAGTGGTTCGTGAGTTTTATGGCAACAATTCTTCAACTATTAAACCATTTGAAGCCTTGAAAGTTCTTTGGTTCGAGCGAATGTTAAATTGGGAGGAATGGTCTTCTTTTGGTGCTGAAAACGAAGGTAGAGCTTTTTCACAACTCGAAGAGCTTTATATTATTAACTGTCCTAAGTTAATAGGAGGGCTACCAGTTGATCTTCCATCTGCAGTCGAACTAGAGATTCTGGAATGTCCGCAGCTGGAGGCTTCACTCCCAAAGGCTCCTTTTGTACGAAAATTACAGTTAAGAGATTGTAATGAGGTTCTGTTAAAGGAATTGCCAACTAAATTGGAGGAGCTCAAAATTGGAGGATTTGGGGCACTAGAATCCTTTCCCATGGGAATGGTGGCCCCCATCAACTGTCTTCATGTGTTAGAAATCGAGAAATGTATGAAGTTAGAGCTCCCAACACACTTAGACTTTTCATCCCTTGAAAGATTGTTGTTGGACGATTGTGATTCCCTCAAGTCATTTCCATTAGATTTATTTCCAAAGCTTAAATCTATCGATATCTGGGGGTGTAAGAACCTGATATCTTTTACAGATTCAGAACAACATGGACGTGATTTAGCGATCTTGCATATTGCCATCGGATATTGCCCTAATTTTGTATCTTTTCCAAAAGGAGGAATTCGTGCTCCCAAACTTTCATTCTTTTATGTCGCTAATTGTGAAAGTCTAAGGTCACTGCCATCGAAGATGCATATACTCCTCCCTTCTCTTAATGTTTTTCAGATATTTGATTGTCCAAGAGTTCAGTCGTTTCCCGAAGGGGGCTTGACTTCCAATGTTGTAAATATGGGTTGGGGTTTGCAAAAACTCCCGTCTCTTAAAGATTTGAGGATCGGTGGCAAATATGAAGATGTGGTATCTTTTCCAGAGCCAGGGTTGCTGCCTTCGGGTCTGACTTATCTTTGTATCGATGAATTTCCAAATATGAAATCTTGGGACAACAAAGGGCTTCAACACCTCACCTCTCTTCAACATTTGAGGGTCATGAACTGCCCTAAGCTCAATTGCATGCCAGAAGAGGGGTTGCTTACTTCCCTTTCTGTAATAGAGATCAAAGGATGCCCTTTGTTGAGGAAACAGTGGCAAAGCAAGAAAGGAAAAGAACGGCGAAAAATTCCTAACGTCGATCACATATTGATTGATGATGAAGAATATATTGGATGAGCCAAAAGCCCCTCATGATTCCCATTTTCTATTATAATATCTCGAAGGCGGCGACAACATATTCAGCTTTCACATTTAATTAGGTAATTGCTCTTTTCAATCAACTAATTATAATTCTTTTAATAACTTTCTAAAATACTTTCATATTATATGGTTTTATAATATTTTCATCGTCTCATAAATTTCTCTTCGTTTTATCAGTACTACCAAATTTGGGTTTTTCTAATATTAATTGTATGAAAATTTTGAATCAACAGAATTTAGAAGATTGACGAGCTCAGATTACGAGTACAAGAAGCAAACATGGATATATAGAATTTTTGAATCATCTGATGCACATGTATGTGTATTTTCTGTTTCAATCTAGTGATCTACTATGAATGTGTAGTTATTTATTTTGTTGCTTTAGACATTTATCTCCTTTTTTATTTATAGGTGCTCAAATTCTAGTGGCGACCTGTTGAAGTCGTTTTGTGGTGCCAAATCAAGATCATTTGTCTTGTGAAGACACGTTGGGGCTTATAAAAGGATATAGATTCGGCCTTTGGACAGTGGAGAAAAATAGCTGTAACATCTCTTTACGGTTCTCACTTTATTGTGCCTTATGAGTTATGACACTTAGAGAAGAAGATAGTTTTATTTGTTGATTTTTTTTTTTTTTTTTGTTCTCTTTTGTGTGAGAGTGAGATTTTGGTGTAGTGGGACTTTGGGTTTTAAGTGATTTTCTCCCTACTCTTTTGTACTCTATCTTTTAATAGTGAATTTCTCCTAGATCGTCTCCACTAGTGGATGTAAGCTTGTTAAGCCGAACCACTTAAATCTTGGTGTCATGTGTGATTAATTGATTTTTCTATTTTGTTCTTTTTTGCTTCTTTGGGATCCTGAATTTAAGGTGGCTGACTTGATTTGCCTAATCTCCAATCTACTTAATATCCGGCGAGCATTGCACCGATTGGAGATGAGAAACTGCAGCTAGGTCTTGGATGGTGTCCTTACGTGTTGATTAGCCAAAGCAGGTCAGTTTTCAATGTTGCTCCTTTTTTAAAGGTTTTATTTTATTTTTTCTTTAGTGCAAATAAAATACTTCCCAAGTGTTAGCTAGTTTTATTCCACTTTATCCTCCTTTCCAAAATGAGACGAAAAGATTTTGTTTAAGTTGGACTTCTTCATGCCCTTATTTAGTTAAATAGATTTATTTTATTGGTGCTGCCTTGCTTAAGGGGGAATGAAAATTACTAAGCTTCGGTGAAGTACTCCTGTTGATCTCTTTCCATTTTTTGATTAAAAATTTTAGTGTTTTTTCTTATGAATAGGTACTGATCGAAAATCTAGCGGCCCTAAATCAAGATCACGGGAAATTTCTGAACTTCAAGATTTGCTCAAGTGTAGGCTTTGAATTACCAATCAGTATCTTTTCTCGTGATAGCTCTTATGTGGGAAATGGTAATCACTGGAAGCAGAGGACTTTCTGTGGCTACTGTATGATATCTGTTAGGGTGGCTGGTGATTTCAACTGATGCCTTCAATTATCAGATTTTTGTGATGAGAATCTGCAGCTGGGTATTAGAGGTTGACATTATCTGTTGATTAAACAATGCAGGTGCGTTTGCCTGGTGCTTCCTTTCTTTATCAACTACATACTTGCATTTAGTACAAATGCAGCTGAAACTCCCCTTTATAATATGTATTTTCCAAGCCCCAATACATGAACATAAATATAAACACTAGTGAACAATAACGTGCAATTCCCTTTGTAAGGAATGTGTATCCTTACAAATGTTTTAAGGAATGTGTTTCCCTTTGTAACTCTACATAATGTTTCCTCTTGTAACCAAGATCATCAACAAAATGAAAGACAAAATGTAGTCGTTTAATATTACTTTCTCCTTCTACAAATCACCATCTTCTTCTTCACAAATCTCCATCTTTGTTTTCTACATTTTACATGAAATCATAGCCTCTAGCCTAACGCCTTCTTTCTCATCCTGATTTTTCTTCTACGTACAAGAGCTGTTTTTAATCTTTCCTTCTCTTTGAGGCATTTCTTCAAACGCCATAGCTACAACCATAGCCCTATCTTTCTCTATGCTTTCTGAATCTTCCACCTAGAGTTTGGGGAAGAAATTATTTTGCATTGTGAGATTATTTTTGGGTGCTAATTATAATGTAACTATTTAATTTGCACAAAGAGGAAGAGATTAACTCCGCTGTATATCTGAAATTTGTGTTCACTCCTAACACAATTCAAATATGCTACTATGTGATTGTTTTCTCTTTCATTTTCTCAGTATCAGGAGAAAAAGAAACGCAATTAATGCTTATGCATGATTTGGAAAATTGAATTCTTCTTAAGGGTAACCTGTGCACATTCATTCTTTATGGAATTTGATCTAAAATGATGACAGCCTGAAGATTGAGAAAGCCTGTTCTTTTGCGGATGCAATCATTTTACAAGTTATTAGTAAAGCTAAATGTTACATGATGTTTTTAGCTGATGAACCCAGGATTACATGATCGATGTTTTTACTTACAATCAATCCTTGGTATAGACATACAATTGCAGATACTTTTCTTTTCTCAGGAGATGAAAATCGTACAATTGCAGATCTCATACAATTCTCATGAGATCTATCAATATTTTGGTTGAATTTTCGCCAACAACTTCTCCGGCCGTGACATCATTTCTTTTCTTTCTCAATTGTTGGGAGACATGTTCCAGATGAATTGCCCTATATAATATTGCACATGATGATATGGCGTTCAATGTAAGTACATCTGAGTTCTTTAATATTTTAATTGTGTTTTCTTTAATCGATCTCTTTTCCTGCACACTGCATTGTGTCTGAAACTCGATATTGTCCCCATATATGAAATCTTTCTTGTCTCTTAAGTGCTTGTTTGCTCAATCGTTCTTGAGAACTTTTTAGTATTCAATGGCTGCGGTTGGAAGATGCTAAATTCTTGGGAAATGCTGGTTTCTTGTGATTTATAACGTGGACGAAAATAAAAAAGGGGCTTATGGCTGTCCATTCCAGAAATTTCTTCTAAATGTTCCTTAATTTTCTTCTCATGAGGAAAACCATGAATTATAGTAAATTATAACCTAATGACATATATAGCTAGAGGGCTTCTTATAGTTTGTGGATGGCTTTCAATTTGTGTCACGTCTAAATAGACCCAGATTGGGATTGCAGGAGAGTTTTGTTAAGAATTTAAATGTGTAATGATATCCACCCATCCTTTGTGTTCTTCCCCTTCAGAGTTGTGGGTTAAGAGAAGCGCATGGGTTATTTGTAAGAGTCTTTTTTCTTATTCTGCTGGCAGTTAATATAATTATGCCCCTCAAATAAACAATCATCCTTTGTTTCCGATGGGTGGGTGATAGGCAGCCTTGGATTATTGGCATATGGATGAGCACAAAACCAACACCAACATCAACCGACAAGAGTACTGGGTGATGTAAATTATTGCATAAGGTCTAAAAAGGCTGCGAAATATGGCAGTAGACCAGTAGTAACTCGGTGGCCTATTAGGTTTCATTGTCTTGGTATGGTGGTTTAGAGGCATTAAACAACTTAGATTTTGTCATACAGGCTACGAGATATAGGCATGCTTGCTGTTTCGATCTGATCCTCCAAATGAATGAGACAAATCTTTTTTTATTTGGTACATTTTGTCAACATTTTTTTAAGGTTAATGTAGTATAATACTATAATACATGCGAACCACAATATATATGAGACTGCATTCAATGATGAAGTTTTCTTTCAATGAAAAAATTGTGAATTTAGTATATTAAATTAACATTAGTCTTTAAAGTATGTGGACGGACTTTTTAATGCAGGCAGGCAGGCAGGAAAATTGGTAAGTTGACTTGACTACATCGTATCCACATTGCCAAATTATATGCTCTATTATATTGGTTAAGCCAGTTTTTATGGAAGAGCTACGTACTAAGATTATTTAGATATCATTGCTAAGGATCCTTAACTCGTCCGTCCATGATGGTTACTCCAATTTCACTAGTTTTTCTTGTATTTGCTATTGCAATTGCATCAGTAGATTGCAACTTTGAAGGTTTGTTAATGTGTTTTGAGTTGTTTGTTAACGTGTTTAATAATGTATATCTCTCTCAACCTCAGTTAATTTTGTTTTTTGCTAAAACAGGGGATGCTCTTTATGCCTGGAAAACCAAATTGGTAGACCCTAACGGTGTCCTTCAGAGCTGGGATCCAAATTTGGTGAATCCATGCACCTGGTATCACGTTACTTGCAACGGTGATAATAGTGTCACAAGGGTGTAAGCATTCTTCTTCTTCTTCTTCTTCATCTTCATCAAGAAGGCACTTTTTGATTAACTAGATTTCATGAATTGAAGGGACCTCGGCAATGCTGGACTTTCGGGAATTCTTGTCCCTCAGCTTGGGTCCTTGTCTAATCTTCAATATTTGTAAGATCATAAACAAGATAGTTTTCGATATATCTGGGACATCTTTCTTTCAGAAAAAGGGAAAATATCAAAATATATATTAATCGTGGTAATTTATTTAATTGCTGGCAGGGAGATATTTGGAAATAACATAAGTGGAGTCATACCAACGGTTATTGGTAACCTAACGACCCTGATTAGCTTGGACCTTTACCAGAATCATCTTTCTGGGATCATCCCATCATCTCTTGGAAACTTGGTTTCCTTAAGGTTTTTGTAAGTATCTCTCTCCAATTTTCTTTCAAGTTTGATAAAAGAAGAAATTATGAGGAATTTGTTTAGTCTTCAAGGGTGATTTTGTATTGTCTGCAGGAGATTGAACAGTAACAAGCTTAGTGGCGTAATACCAGCAGAGCTCCTTCAACTTGTTAGATTGGGGCATTTGATGATTTTGTGAGTTAATTCCTTCTCTTTTGAGTTCAAGCCATATTATATTATTCTTTTTATTTATTTTTCGTTTCTAGCTAGAAAGAATTGACAATTTAGATTTTCTTTCTTTCCTTTCTCTCATCATCCTTCATATTTTTCTAATTGCAATTGCCATACTATTATTATTTATCAGGAATGTTTCAGACAACCAGCTGGTAGGGAGTGTCCACCGCACAAACACAAGAAGTAAACTTACTACTTTGCCATTGGCTATTTGTACATATATTCCCACCTTTGACAACATGCTCCATTAACTTTAACAAAAAAAAAAAAAAAAACACTGGTTAATTTAGTAATCTCCAGCTTATACTTTTTTCTTTTTTCTTTTTCTTTTCATTGGTTGTAGAATTTGCAGTTACTACAATAATACAAGATCCAAGAGCTCAGAAGTAAATGACCATGGCCGGCCAATAACACCTGCAAGCTACCACATAGCTTTGGAATAAATTTGTAATTTTTGAAACCCATTGTTGGTGGCAATAAACCTCTCTACACATATGCTTTGCATTTAGAGGCCATTATTTATGCCAGTAAACCTATATACTGGTTTGTAGCTCTTATATATATATATATATATATATATATATATAGGGGTTTTTTTTTTTTTTTCCAACCAAATATACGTACATTTCCTCCCCCTAATTTCTTTTTAGTTTTAGAAATTCATATAATTGTCATGGACTGACCTTTTCTAGTAACTTTTTATGGGGGCAAATCAGGCTAAGCCCAAAACTTATGGATCGGATGTTGATTACTGCTCTGAAAAGCCTTATTCATACTTAACAGGCCACAACATAGCAAAACCGGCTATTATATTATATGTTACATGTTATGATCTTAGATGTCTAACATGATTTAAATGCAATTTTAATGACTTGTATATAAGTTTTTGGGCATCCTCCCCTTACAAACTGATTTTCAATGATGATTTATACTTAATATTTGTTTCATTTGGTATTAGAAACAGCCACTATCAAGTATAGAATCATGGAGGGGGTGACCTATTTGGTGGATTAAAATGTTTTAGTACTATGTATAAATTTAGTATTAAGTCATTGAATACTAATATATGAGTGAAGTCTCTAAAAGAGAAAAGACTATCATCGGGTCATAGTCGGTAGAATACGTCGGTTGTGGAATACTGTAGTATGTTATAATTTGAAGTGTTCCATATGGCTTAAATACATATTAACCATTTGTATATTATAAGCTTTGGACACTCTCATTTTACAAACTGATTTTTAATGGTGAATTTTAAACAAAGTTCGTATCATTATGACATTATGACATGATGTCACCATAAGATAATGACAATCTACTTACAAATGGATTGAAGTACAAAACTAATTAACTTGAAAGCTTATCCTGTTTACTTGAGCTGGACCTTTATCCTTATCAAAACAAAAATAAAAATAAAATTCATAACACTTTTTTCAAGATATCATTCCTTTTTGTCATTTAAAAATTCATTTTTATTTTATTTTAACTACGTTTTTTTTAATACAAATTTCAGTAGATTATTTATTTCGCTCTCTATTTTCTTAAAATATTATTTTTAAGCCAACCAAGAGAAAGTAATACAAACTACAGTAGTTGTCTAAGAGTGCTGCAAACTACGTACAGTAGTTGTAAGAGATAGACCTTTGCTTCTTCTTCCTCTCAAAAAAGTCAAGCCAGCCAATCAAGGAAAAAAATTTGGCTGTGGACTTTTACATGCATCACTTTGATTACTCCGATTCAATCACGTGGTGCATGTGGAGTAGTTCACCACATTCAATGGACAACATCAGAGAGAGAGAGAGAGACGCGAAAGCTGTCCCATTTGCTTTTGGATCACTTGGTCTTCTTCTCTTCTTTCTTCTTTATCCACTATTATATGTTGAATCGGACCTTTGACAATTTCATCTAAAAATTAATTGTTGTCCAGTGAGAACAATAAAAGCCTTTTATAACATTTGAAATCGTACTCTGCAATACATGTTCTAAGAGCCGTCCAAATCAACATAGTGGCATTGTTACACCACAACACCAATAATATCATTTATTGTATGGAAATGAATTTTCATGTGCATTTCCAATTTTCTGCCCTCCTAGCTTGTTCAACAGCATTTCCAGTACAAGGGTAATTATAGTGGGAATACAATGTTTCTTTTTTCAGAGTTTAACTACAAAAGACTAGTGTCATAATTAATGGCTAGGAAATTTGTATGATGGAGTTATTTGTGTTAACAGGTGCCCAAAGTTATTGGATTTCTTCATCTCTATAACCCAAATACCAGAAAATGGATGGTGCTTTGATATGTTGCAGTGACCATCTGCTGATGCGGTTGAAATATTATCTTAGCTTTGTCACACATTTCAAGTCTCAAGACTTAGCTTTGTGAGAATGAGATAGCAGCAGGAAAACTGGCGAGAAAATTTTTGAAGAACAAGTTTGCTTGAGACTTGGAAAGGCTGGAGTCTTAGATAGCACTAATAGCTTTTGGGCTTGAGACTTGGAAAGGCTTAGAGGAGTTGCAGGTGTGCCTACCCGCAGCCAATCTTCTGGACGCCTACAAAATTGCCTTTTTTAACGGCCTTTTTCTTGATTCTTGGGCTAAGAAGTTACTGGACCGGGTCATTTTTTACTTGGCCTATTTTTGGTTATTTATTTATTATTATTTTTTTGGCATTGTATCAACTGGGGAGCTTATTGGGTCATCCAATAGCATCAGTTTTCTTTTAAATGATAGATACAATGTGGTAACTTTTGTCATTTAGGTACAATGGATTCTCTTAAGATAATGGAAGATACATTTGGTTCTTCCTCCCAAATAAGATAATGTAATATATCTGTTAACAGCTGTTTTCACTTTCCCATGCGCACTTAATTTCCTCATTTCTTAAAGTTATTAGCCGACTAATTTGACCCACTCAACCATTATCCTTCATAAATTATTGATAATAAAGAAGGAGAAGATGTTTGTTGTATTAGGTAATTAAGAATCTTATTGTAAGCAAGAGGATGCTCATCTTAGGCTTAAAATAATTGTATATGACGTTAATGTCTTGTTCTCCTTATTTTAACTTTTATTGGGTAGAATTGAATCTCCAACCAAATCCTCTTATAAAATTCGAGTCAAGCAGCCCAACCAAAGACGATATATTATTGAAAGAGAGACGTTTGTTTCTTCCTCTCAAATAAGATAATCTAATTTATGCAGCTTTGCTCGGGAGACTTTTGGAAACAACTAATGGAGTCTTGATTGAAGGAGTATTTGATGGTGAAAGGTCGGTCATGCCCTTGGTGATTGTTCTGTCTTTTTCTAAAGCAATTACATGTTACTTTGTTTCTTCTTTCTTGTTTGATTTACTTTTTCTTGTTTCTTCCTTTAAAGTGATGGGAAATGAAAAAATAAAAACTATATATTATGGTAATGGCAATTGGACTATGTTATGGTACTCAGGAAAGAAAAATAAAACTATATTTTATGGTAATGGCCTCCTCAAATGGTACAGTCCTACCATGAGGCTATCTATGCCTTTGGACACAAGATAATTTCAATTATTTGTCGTGATATCATATTGCAACACTTTTGTTTCATATTGGGAAGCTGCATTAGCTTCAATTATTTTCTCTTATGAGTGGGTATACAAGACAAGCAGAGAGTAAACAGGGGTACGTAATTTTTGTTTCATTCATTTCCATACAATATTTAAATGATACTTATTTAAAATTTATCTTACTTATCATATTTTTCTTTAACTCATTCCATACAACTGAAAACTTGGGCTCTTCTCACCTTCCAATGGCATGGCATTTATGATTTACCACCCAAAACTCTTCAAAATGCACTAAATAAAAAAAATTAAGAAATTTTGAAATTGAGAAGATCCTTTTCCCCGAGGGTTGGTGGTTTACCCATCACCTCCTCAATAATGGAGGAGTTAAAACATCACTTTCCTGATTTCCATTTTCTTTGATTACTTTGATTCAATCACGTGGTGTGGAATCCACAAGTGCTTCATCAATGAGTGTTACTTTACTTTTCAAGTCCATGATCCGTGTGGGTCCATCACTCCCATTGGATGTTTCCCGTGCGCCTTCTTTGGCTTGCAGTATCTCTCATTTTGCTACGCTGTTTCTTGCAATCATCTTCCTCCATTTTCTTTCGTCTCTACCGTTGCACTCTCTTTTTGCTCTGCCCTTTGCTCCATTCATCTTCCTTCATTTCCTTGGATTTGCAAAGAAGAAAACATGGCTGAGGTTGCAGGCCTACTTCTTTCTCCCTTTCTCCAAGCCTTTTTTGATCGAATGGCATCTGGCGACTTTGCTGACTTCTTTCGAGGACGAAAACTCGATGAAGGTCTCTTACACAAGTTGAAGATACAATTGCTGTCCGTGAATGCACTGCTTGAAGACGCGGAGGAAAAACAACTTACAAACCCTGATGTGAAAGTGTGGCTGGAGGAGTCAAAAGATGCTATCTATGAGGCTGACGACGTCTTGGACGAGATAGCCACTGAAGCCTTACAACGTAAGTTGGATGCTGAATTTCAAACCACTTCAAGTAAGGTACGTAAATCCATCTCTACTTTCCTTGGTCATTTTGTCAAGGTGATAGAGCCAAAGATAAAAGACCTACTTGGCAAACTAGAATATCTAGCACAACAAAAAGATGTTCTAGATCTGAAAAAAGGTGTTGGAGGAGAATATTCATCAAAAAGACGGGCCACAACTTCTTTGGTCGAAGAATCTGGTATTTTTGGTAGGGATGATGATAAGGAAAAAATAATTAGCTTGTTGATCTCAGCTGAAGCGATTGGCAATGAAAATCTGCGTGTGATTCCCATAGTTGGTATGGGAGGAATTGGCAAGACCACCCTTGCTCAACTTGTATACAAGGACCAGAGGGTGAAGGAGCATTTTGACTTTAAGGCATGGGTATGTGTTTCGGATGAGTTTGACGTGTTGAAGCTAACGAAAACAATTATGGAGGAAGTAGATTCGTCTACTAATATTGATAGTATGAATCTAAATCTGCTTAAAATTACACTACAAGATAAATTGATGAATAAGAAATTCCTACTTGTTTTAGATGATGTATGGAATGATAATTATACTGATTGGGATGACTTAAGTAGTCCATTTAGATCTGGGGCACAAGGAAGTACAGTCATTGTAACAACACGCAATGATAGGGTTGCATCAATCATGCGTACTGTTTCAACTGATCGTCTAAAGCCATTATTGGAAGAAGATTGCTGGTCACTTTTTGCAAAACATGCATTCCATGATAATAGCTTTAATGCACGTCCAGAGCTAGAAGTAATAGGTCGAAAAATTGTGAAAAAGTGTGACGGTCTACCGTTGGCGGCCAAGACAATGGGAGGTCTCTTGCGATCTAAAGAAGATGTTGATGAGTGGGGGCAGATACTGAAGAGCGAATTATGGGATTCACCAATAGATAAGACAGACATTCTTCCAGCTCTAAGATTAAGTTACAATATCTTCCCTCACATTTAAAGCAATGCTTTGCTTACTGTTCAATATTTCCTAAGGATTATATTTTAGAAAAAGATGAAGTAGTCTTATTATGGATGGCAGAAGGTTTCTTAAAAGAAACTACAAACAAAAGAATGGAAGAGGTTGGTAAAGATTACTTCCTTGATTTGGCATCAAGATCATTGTTGGAACAGTCAAGTGGCAATAAATCAGGTTTTGTAATGCATGATCTTGTCAACGACTTGGCAAAATTTGTATCTGGAACATTTACCTTTAGGCTGGAGGTTGACGATTCTCATGAAAAAATGAAAAAGACTCGTCATTTGTCGTATTTAAGAAGAAGATTTAATAACTTTAATAAGTTTGAGGTTCTTTGCGAGGCTACTCGATTGCACACATTCTTGCCATTGGAGTTGTCACCAACATACAATTTCTTCTTCTTATCTAAAAGAGTACCACTTGATTTATTGCCAAAGTTAAGATGCTTGCGGGTGATCACGCTATCTTACTATCGAAATATGACTGAGCTGCCTGAATCAATTGGCGAAATTAAGCATCTACGTTACTTGAACCTTTCTTCCACTGCAATTACAAGATTACCTGATTCCATATGTAAGTTGTGCAATTTGCAAACATTGAATTTATCAGAATGTAAAGATCTTTCTGCATTACCAAGAGACATGCGAAAACTCATTAACTTGCGTCATCTTGATATTAGTGGAACTGCCATAACGGAAATGCCAATGCAATTGGGTAGACTAAAATGTCTACAAACTTTAAGTAAATTTATCATCAGCAAACATAGTGGGGCTTGCATTGAAGAATTGGGAAAATTTGCAAATCTTCGAGGAAAGCTTTCTATTTCAGAGCTCCAAAATGATGTATCTCCTACGAATGCTCTGAAAGCATGCTTGAAAGATAGGAAGTACCTTGAGGAGTTGGTGTTGGAATGGAATGCATTGGAAACTAATATTTCAGAATGTCAAAAATCTGTACTTGACAATCTTCGGCCCCATAGTAACTTGAAAAGTCTCACTATCAACAACTATGGCTCCGAAAGTCTTCCAAATTGGGTTGGACATCTTTCGTACTCTAAGATAGTTTCCCTTCACCTAAAAAATTGTAAACTTTTTCCCAACTTGCCACCACTTGGGGAGCTACCCTCTTTGGAGCACCTCTCTATTGTTGGGTTTGAAGGAGTTGTTAAAGTTTCTCGTGAGTTTTATGCCAATAATTCTTCAACCATTAAACCATTTGGAGCCCTGAAAGTTCTGAGGTTTGAGCGAATGTTAAATTGGGAGGAATGGTCTTCTTTTGGTGCTGAAAACGAAGGTAGAGCTTTTTCACAACTCAAAGAGCTTTATATTATTGATTGTCCTAAGTTAATTGGAGGGCTACCGGTTGATCTTCCTTCTGCAGTCAAACTTGAGATTCATGAATGTTTGCTGCTGGTGGCTTCACTCCCAAAGGCTCCTGTTGTACAACAATTACATTTAAGAGATTGTAATGAGGTTCTGCTAAAGGAATTACCAACTAAATTGTGGGAGCTCGAAATTGGAGGATTTGACGCGATAGAATCCTTTCCCATAGGAATGGTGGCCTCCAACAACTGTCTTCAAGCGTTAACAATCAAGAAATGTATGAAGTTAGAGCTCCCAACACACTTAAACTTTTCATCCCTTGAAAGGTTGAAGTTGGACGGTTGTGATTCCCTCAAGTCATTTCCGTTAGATTTATTCCCAACGCTTAGAGCTATCGATATCCAGAGGTGTAAGAATCTGAAATCTTTTACAGATTCAGAACAACATGGACGTGATTTAGTGACGTGGCTAATTCAGATCATTGATTGCCCTAATTTAGTATCTTTTCCAAAAGGAGGAATTCGTGCCCCCAAACTTTCAATCTTTTCTGTCTTTCGGTGTGAAAGTCTAAGGTCACTTCCATCGAAGATGCATATACTCCTCCCTTCTCTTAATTTTTTACATATATTTTCTTGTCCAAGAGTTGAGTCGTTTCCCGAAGGGGGCTTTCCTTCCAATCTGAAAACTATTAACATTATTGATTGTGATAAACTCCTTGCCGGTCGGATGGGATGGGGTTTGCAAGAACTCCCGTCTCTTAGAGATTTGGGCATCGGTGGCGTATCTGAAGACGTGGAGTCATTTTCAGAGCCAGAGTTGCTGCCTTCTTGTCTGACTTCTCTTTCTATATATTCATTTCCAAATATGAAATCTTTGGACAAGAGAGGGCTTCAACACCTCACATCTCTTCAAGAATTGTCGGTCTGGAACTGCCCTAAGCTGGAGTACATGCCAAAAGAAGGGTTGCCTACCTCCCTATCTATAATAGAAATCCGAAATTGCCCTTTGTTGAGGAAACGGTGGCAAAGCAAGAAAGAAAAAGAACGGCGAAAGATTCCTAACGTCGAACACATATTGATAAATGAGGAAGAATATATTGGATGAGCCAAAAGCCCCGTCGTAAGAGTCCCATTTTCTGTTATAATATCTTAAAGGCGGCAACAACATATTCAGGTAATTGCTGTTTTGGATAAGCTAATTATAAATATTCTTTAATATATACAGATTTCTTATATATCAAATTGAGTCTCTTTTATACATGTTGGCTAAATTGAAGCCCATTAATTTCTTTTATTTTTTAGGATTTCTTATAATTGGGGAGTTTTCTCTTAAGAAGACGGGTTGCGTACCTCGCTTTCTTCTATTTGGACCAACAAAGAAGGGCGGAAGATTCCTGAATATATTGGATGAGCTCAGATTACGAGTACAAGAAGTAAAGAATATGTGGTCTGTGATCCAACACCTAACACTTGGTTCATATTTTCACAAGCTGGGTCTCTTTTATATTCGTCATATCCACGCCCAATTATATATCATTCTGATTTTGCAGCTTCCAATTGGATCATTGGCTAATTATTGTTTATTTTTATAAAACAGAGTGCTTAACTACTTGGATGTTCTTCCATTACTTCACCGTTCACCGTTCACCGTTTTTCAAATCTCTAATTTTCCAAACATGAAATCTTTGGACAAGAAGGGGCTTCAACAACAGACAAATTGATTGAATTAGGTAAAATTCTAGTAGGAACCTGCCATTTTCTAACTTTTTCTCTCTCTTATAAATTTATCTTTGGTTTATTTCTGTCTAATTGTTTTCGTTTTGATTGGTTAATTGTATGGAAAATATTTAATTGACTGAATACAGGAGATGGAAGAGCTTGGTTATGAATACACAAAGCAGACGCTTGCATATACACGTGTATGGATTTCTTCTCTGTTTTAATCTACCATTTGTGCATTCTTATTTATCTTTTGATTCAGACACTTCAGTTATTGAACTTTTTCTGTATTTGCTGAAGTGTAGGCTCAAAAATACCAATCAATACCTTTTCTTCGGATAGCTGCTATGTGGGAAGAAGAAGGTAATCATTGGAAGCAGAGAATTTTTCTGTGGCTACTGCATGGTCCCTGTTAAGATGGATGATATTTTAAATACAATGATATATCTGAATATTTCTTAGGAAACTATGTACTGTCTCTTTTCTTAGGAATCTAGATACTTGCTCTTCTATTTAGTTCAAAAATTGTCCAACAAACGTGTTGTGGTAATATAAAAGAAAGAAGACAAAGAGGTTGTCTCTCTTTGCTACATGTCCATAATATTGTCTTTTCTACATTGATATCTTTGACAGAAGATATGTATGATAGTTCATTTTATGACTAACACTTCTTTTGTTTATATCATTGACAGAAAAGATTCATTTGGATGAATGGGTTTTTGAGTTAAAGACAAAATGGAAGCCTCCTTTAATGATGACAGCAATGGACCTTTCGATTCTACTGTGTCACCAACACATTCAGCATCAAGCTCATGAGGCATCTCAGCCCTCATTGTTGAGCAAAGGGGTAATGATAGTGGAATGCAATGTTGACAACTGTCATAATGGCTTTATATAGAGTCATTTGTGTTAGAAATCGTCGAACTAACACAAACTCTGTCACAGGTGCCCGAAGATCTGAGATATCTTCATCTGCAATCCAAATATCAGGCAAATGATGCTGCTGAGGCCCACTAAATTATTGTTGGTGACATCTTTGAATTTGCATTCTCACCATTTGGTTCTCTGTCAAAGATGTCCTCATGTTTTAAGGTGGTGAACAGTCAACATTCAAACTTTGACCAAAATTATCATTGGAGACAGGAAAATGGAAAACTTCCCATGAAGCTTGTGAAGATCATGAGGGATTTGTTGGTATTTTTGACATATTGAAAATGTTCTGTTTCAATATTTCACCAATTGAGAGTCGGTGACTAGTGCTTAATTTAGCTTTGATTTTCAATTCTATTAGTTCCTTTGTCTGGATGCAAGTTGTACATTATTTTCTAGGAATGCATGAACAGATGTTGATTTTGGTGTGTTGAGATATATATCATTTTAAACGTACTTTCCAGGAATAATTGGTTTCCTTTTTCTCTTTTCATTATGGATTGATGGATTAAAATATTTACTGCTATGTCTATAACAACCATTTATTGCTCAATTCAAATGCTCATCCACTATAAGATATACTCTGCATAGTATGCTTTCTATATTAACCTACTTTTAAATAGGATAAGGATCCTCTTCGTTATGGAGAGGGGCCATTTTATGGTCTATATTTCATTTTGGTTATCTATATTCGGTAGATAAAACGAAATAAAATCTTAAACGTAAAACGGTTTGTCCCGTCTCACTTGAGGATTCCTTGTAATTACACAAAACATGGCCCTCAATTATCAAAATTCTACATCCACGTACCCATTGAAACCTTGCTGCAGTACTTGCCCTTTGCTTACTTTATCCCCTTCAATCTTCTTGTAGACAAAGCGCCGAGCATTCCATACATAGACACACAAGCTAAAAGCACTCATTCCTGCCAACACCCAGTAGAAATAATCAAGGTGTGCACGATTCAGATTGTCCCCAAGCCATTTCTCACCACCCCTTGAGCTGATTGCCTGCACAATCAATATAATAGCATTGCAAAGGAAGCTTCCGACTCCAAGAGCACTGAGGTATGCCGCCGCTCCGATGCTCCTCATCGCCTCTGGCATTTGAGCATAGAACAATTCTTGTAGTCCGACAATCGTGAATGCGTCGGACAAACCGCAGATTATGTATTGTGGAAGCAACCACCAAATTACCATCGGTACCTATTAGAATATAAATTAAATGATTAAATTCATCACTTTTTTTGGGATAAATATTTATTTAACATGGTAACAGAGGGATCAGGATCCCCAACAATTTTCAAAAAAAAAATGTAGATTCTAAAATTACGGAATTCAGGTCGTTTCTTGCATCAAACGGTTTGAAAAATGCTAACTTTTAAAAATGTGGCATGTTACCGAAGCAGCCAAAAAGAGTTTTCCTCCCAAAAGGCTTCTTCCTCACTTTTGAAGAGACATTTTTTCTTAAGAAAAGCAAATGACAGCTTTTGGCTCAAAACTTTTCTACATTATACAAAGCAAGAATCTGATAAAAATATACCCAATTCTCATCAGTAACATGCAACATAGTTTAGAATCTACAATTTTTTTTTTTTAAATTGTAGAAGATCCTTATTTGTATCGAGAGTTATAAGTCATGAATTCGAACTCTCACTTTATAATTCACAGGTTTCACCCTTCATTTTGATTAAAATATCCCACGTGTTGGGCATCCCTCATTAAAAGAGAGTTTAAGCTCATACGTACGTGATTGAGTGTGATTAAGATATTAATTAAATGATTAATTAAATCAATCATTTATTATCAGTTTAAACTTTGAAATAAGTGAAGATTTAATATTACCACTGCTTTTGGGTTATCCATGAGATTATTCTCTTTGGCGATGCTAACCCTTTTCGCTTCCACCAGAGCTGCCACAACCATGTTGATGATGGATAGAAAAAGGCCTACTCCAATCCTTTGCAGCACAGTAATGCCTGATGGGTGTCCGGTGAATTTTCTGGCAATCGGGACGAAAATTCTCTCGTAGATTGGGACTGTGAGTAAGATTACGATGCCAGTGAGGGCTTGAAGCGATGCCGAAGGAAGCTGAAAGTGGGGTCCGATCGACCGGATCATTGTGCTTCCTTGCTTGATGAAGTAGGTGTGGAGTTGGGCTTGGACGACGTTAAACATTAAGCAGCTAAACCATATGGGGATGAGGCGGAGGACCAGCTTTACTTCTTCTACTTGATTTAGTGAGCATAGCCTCCATGGATTTCTGGTTTTGCTTGATGCATCATTGTTGTTGTCTATGATCATTGCCTTGTCCAAAAACCTGAAATTTAAAACTGGTGATTTAATAAACTTTTTGGAAAATTGTAACTCCATTAATTGTATGTACTAATTAATGACCAGGACAATAAATATAAGAGAGCTCTTATGGAGCTCATTTACTCGAACAAGTCTCGAGCAGTATGCCCATCTGCTAAGATAGGTGAGTCTATAAGGACTCTTGCATTTGCTATCTGAATTACTAGTAATTTAAATGGCTAAATTACTTGTAATTTTTTTGTTCTTCTTTTTTTTTTTGAAATGGCATCTACTTGCAATTGGAACAACGCATATGTTCATTACATGTAAAAGAAAGTTGTGAAACGAATGACTTCTATATTTTTATTTAGTGACATATCATAATTTACAGATGTGTCTTTATTGTCTTTAAGTGAGCATTTAAAACTTTTGGTTTATTACACTTTGGTTGGTACTGACAGGGTGATTGAGTTGCTTTCAATATATATGTACTTCTTTCAAAAAAAAATGTATATATATATATATATATATTAATGAACATAGTTGCTTTCAATATATGCTACACGATATTATTGTCTATAATAGCATCAATTTATAGAAAGACTATAATAATATTATGTGATATTGTTACACCAAAGAGGTACGCTAAACTAAGATTGAGGTCTCCTACGATTCTAAAGTTTTCATTCAAATGAACGGTATAAATTAAGCCATAAAAGCCTTAAAAAAAAAACCTTTGGGGGTAAAGGTGGTGGTTGGTCAACTCTAACCACGCTCTTGGGGTGGCTAAACACCCACTCAAAAGGTGAGAGGATTGTCAACCACCCCTTAATGAATGAGATAATAGTCGCCATCCCTTGGAAATTGCCATCTTGGTCACTCCCCAACTACTCCCTTAGATGACCAATCACCCCCTTGGGATGAGAGGGTGGTCGGTTACGTCCTCATCTTAAAAAGTGATCCGACCACCTATTAACTTTATTATTTTATTATTTATATAGCTAAATTCAGACCGATATTTTTGACTGAATGCTTTGAAACTTTGAAATTGTGGGGATGTAAATAAAGGGTATCCAACTGAGAATGATAAGTGTAATTATCAGCTTAGCATTCAAAGATTGAGTGGATTATGGCCAAACCAACTATATCTTCTCAAGACAAAAACCAAACGTTTATACTCATCCAATCCACCTAACATCAATAATCATTCACACAATCTTCTTCCTTTTGACCTCTACCTCCAAATCCCTACTTAATTTATCTTACCATTTCCTCAAAGTTGACCGCAATCCAAACAGTGAAATGGAAAACGTGTCCTATCTATCAGAACTTTATCTATAATCTGTCAAGAAAGTCGCAAATAGAACTGTCAATACATCTTGGCATAATCCAATGAATCTATACTCGGAATATTTTGGGTCCCATACTCCTATCCCATTTCTCCATTATCCACATAAACAATTGGAAAAATCCGAACTGTAATTAGCTGCTTAAATTGAGTGTAATTCGAACAGTTTAACAAAGAGAAAAAGTAGAGAATCCAGTTGTTCCAAACAAATTAAGTCTTCGGACTCATCTATCTATAAGATAGGTAAGCCATGCACCTACCCTCTCTATAGTACTAATCCGAATAATTTTCAACAATTTGAACAGTACATGTGAGAAAGCAATATGAAACTAACTTATCTGAGTAGATAGCTGAACTGTGCAAAACTTATTTAAGCAGACAAGTCATCTTATAGAGACTCATAATTGTTAAATTACTAATTATCCCAAAAGTTTAAAGCTGATAGGAAGACGTAAATTTAATCATTTAATCATCACTTTAACACTCACTCTCACGTGTGGGCTCAGAGGGTAATTTGACGGAGTCAAAGTTTGATCTCATGACCTTTGACTCTGATACCATGTTAAATTACCAGTTATCTCAAAAGTTTAAGTTGATAAGAAGAGGTAAATTTAATCTTTTAATTATTACTTTAACAATAATATGTTGCGCTGCCTAAATTACTAACGAATACCAAATTGCTGAAATATTAGATCAAATTCCAAAAAAAAAAAAATAATAGACAATGACAGGAACTTTTCCCACACACCCACGTGGCTTTAGATAGACTCACCCACTGAAAAAGGAGTTGTTCAGTACCTGAATTGATTAGTCCGGCCCAAGATCCGAGCGTTAGGTTGACCATGAGGCAGGGACCCACTGCTCTGATCTCCATAGTATACATCCCAACCGCTGCGCGTCTCATCCACGCGCCACTTCCGAGCTGCTGCAACAAACACCTGCGCCACCGTTGTGAATGGGCTCCCTGGGGGACCCTCCTTTCGGTACTTCTTCATTCCCAGCAAAAATATTGCCAATGCAACTCCCAACACCCCTGCCAACACTCCAAACCCTACTGTCCACCCAATGTTATCCTGTAGCCACATTATGAAAATTTTGACATTTTTGCTTCTTTAGTGCTTGAATGATTAAAACATTTTCTGGGTTTCTGAAGAAAAAAAAAAAAAAAAAGCTACAATGATAAAGTAATGTTCAATTAGAGGTTCAATTATCAACCACATTAAAAAAATTATAATAAAAGTTGTAATATCTAAGTATTTTTAGAAAATTTATAATAATTTTGAGTATTTTGTACATAATTACCTGCAAATAGATTATGAGCAATGTGGCAGTAGTTGCAGCGATCACTATTGCCACATACCACCAATTGAAAAAGGAGCTCTTCTCCTTTCTCTGCTCCGGCGAATCCTCGTCGAACTGGTCCGCCGCAAAGGTTTGCACGCATGGCATGTGCCCACCTTCTCCGACAGACAATATGTAAAGAGCTACAAAGAACAATGCTTCCCGCCAATGCGGAGGAAACACCGACACCGACAAGGTCAATAGCACCGTTCCCTGTCATCATATGAAACCCACAAAATTATACAAGTAATGTAGGACTGAAGTGGTGTGGCAATAAAAATTAACCTTTAAATCAATACGGAAGAAAAATAAAGAGTTAATTTTTATTGTAATGCTAATTAATAGACTATTATATGACTTCTAATTAATATATGTGGCAATGAAAATTAGCATTTGAATCAAACGCTAATTTTTACTGTCACGTCATCCAGTAGTCATATGGAAATAATATAGCAGTTTACTAAATAACATTTTTCTAATTTTTATTATCACATTAGTATACCGAATAACATTTTTAAAAAAATAATAATAAATAAATGGTTAATTTTTACTGTAATGTTATATTGATTGTTAAACAGTCGTAGTCTTAGTCGACTAAATATGGTTGAATTACCAAGAGAAAGATGAGGGAGGAGATGAGGATGGTCCTGAAGCGACCCAAGTAGGAATCGGCAATGAAGGCTCCGAGCAAGGGGAAGAGTGTTGACACGCCAACCCAGGTGTTGACATTCTTAGCGGCGGCGACGGTGGGCTGGTGGAGTTCTTTTGTGAGGTACGAGATGAGGTTACCGGAGACACCGTAGAAAGCAAATCTCTCTGCTACCTCCACAACTGCCAGCAGAAAAAAAATGAGATCAAATTGTAAGGAAAAGGATGAGAAGAAAAGGAGAGAGAGAGATGAAGATGGAGAAGGCTTACAGATGATGAAAATGGCGGCATTCCAGCCACCCCTGGAGGATCTTCGGTGTGTGGAGAAGTTGTTTGTCTGTGTATGAGGATTTCCAATCATCTCCATCTCTGGTGCTACAGAGCTATCCATGAAAAGGTTGGTGTGAGAAATGGCATTTGAGACTTTGTGCATATATGGGTCCATTTATAGAGACGATCGAAACTCTCTCTCTTTCTTATGGGTGCATGTGTGAACGTGAGTGCACGTGTCAGTGTGGAGTTTGTTGCATTTGGATTTTATAATATGAATGTATGCATGTGCAATTAATTTCAAGCGTTTTTCAAAAAATAAATTTCAAGAAAAAATGTTATTTAGTAGACTGATATACAATTTGTTAATTTTTACTGTGATATCATTCCAGTCGTATAATAATTTATTAAATATTCTAATATAAGGGCATGAGAGATTTTTCATAAAGGAGTATTTTCTTCAAATGTCCAATTTAATTTCAAGTTCTTAAGAAGAAAAAAATAGAATGAAATTATATCTGAACCGTTAAAAAAAAAATTACTAGAGGTGTGCAGTAATTTTTTTCAAGCACCTATAATGAAATAATGATTTAAATCACTTTTTTCTATACATATACCATAGAAAATAATCTTTTCATTTTTCCCCTAAACCTCTCACTTCATATATAGCATATGCAAAATTGGATCTTAAATTTCTTTTTCTTTTTTTATATATAAATAAAATTGTTTATGAGTTTGCCATATATACGGATGAGTACTATTTTCATACGCAAATGGTAAGCTTTGAGTTTAATTTATCACATGCATTCAATGATAGTTAATACATAATAATCTTAATTAAGACACTTTGTGGAAAAATACAAAGAAAGGGAACATTTGAATGGGAGAGCATTCCGTTTCTTATATTTGAGGGATATATTTGTCTTTTTACTTTTTTAAAGATAAAATTACCCGTTCAAATATAAGTAACTAGATCTTCTCCAGTTCATTTTCTCTTGCATCATACATATATACGATGAAACTTAAAAAATTAGTAAATTTAATAGAAGTTCTTTATCTTAAAATAAAAATACATTGTCATGTTGTCATGTTGTTATTCGTTAAATAATCAAGCTCAAAAGATACAAATTATTCTGAAGTAAGTACATAATTAGATCGATATATTTTAACTTTTTTTTTTTTTTTGACATGTCCACACAAGAGAGGGAAGGGGAATTCCAACTAGTGACCTCCGCTTCATTAGGCTTGTTCTCAGCCGATTGAATTACCTCTTGAAGACAGATTTTAACTTTACTTTGGAATTAAAATCCAAAATTTTAATTATATCATTAATATCTATGTCTATCACATAGTTAATTTCAAAAAAATTGCTACGCTAAAAACTTACCGAGTTTTTATTTACTAAAAGTGATAGAAAATCAAATAAGTTATATTTAAAATTTATCTGAGCAAAGAAAAAATAAAATAGTAAAAAAATAAAAAATTCCTTCTACCAGCTGGTCTTCATGTGAGTGCTTTCTTTCTTTCTTTTTGAATCATTTTGAGTGCTTTCTACCACTTAAAAGAGATCTCAAGAACAATTTGGGTGGGTTTTCAGCACTTTTAGTTTTTTTGAGTAAATATTTGGATCTCCTACACTAATCAATAAATTAGAGCAGATTGCTTTAACAAAACAATATTACTGATCATACAACTAAGCATTTCTTCTATCTAAACTAAATCTATGACTTGTTTAACTGTAGCCTTTACTAGCTAGATTATGGACGGCAAATTTTGCCTCTCGACTAATATGTTATTGTAGGTTTAATTACAATAATTTTAAAACGAGAGAGGCTTGCATTTCTTCTGTTACTGAATATGGACGGTCACGACATCTCCAAGCATTAAGTGGATTTATACTAAAATAATGAGTTTTAATCTTGACCGTTCATCTTCAATAATTAAAGATGTCCTGTTATTGTAAAAACCATAGGATATGCATTATTGCAATTTCAATATCATGGTTTAATTTTAAAATAAAATTAAAATTAAAATTTAAAAAAAAAAAAAAAAAAAAAAAAAAAACCTCTGGACTTGTTTTAAAAAATAATATAATTTACTTATATTATATTATAGAATTATTATTAAAATCCTAGGTGGATTTGCCGACGGTAATAATAGTCAATTTTGAAATTAACACTCACTCCACACGTTCCAAATTAACGCCCTCCACTAACACTACGACCTGCTTTTTAAGTTTTGCCGACTGACCTTTATATCTTTGTGCTTGACTTTAATGGAGTCTCCAACAAAAGTGTTAGCTGACAATGCAAATGAAAACCAAATAGGGGTAAAGAACAACAAATTAAAAAAACACATGCTATGAGCTGCACTGTATTTTGATGTGTGAGTCAGCGGTCCGTTAGATATTGCGATTTTACAGGTTACAAGCATGATCTTAAATAGTAAAATCATATTATCGGTTGAGAGTGCGTTTCTAAGAAATTAGGGTTTCCAAACTTATAAAAATCTTTGTTTTCAAATTGAAAAAAAGCAAGAATATGGATTTTTAAAAAATGCACTATTTTAAAGAGTAAATCAAAATTTTACCAAAAGCTTAGTTAGTTCCGTTTTTAAAAATCGCACATTTTGAAACCGTAGGATTTCAAAATGACGTGACCCTAGTGAAATTAATGCATCCAACATTTCCATTTTCCACTAACATCTCTACTACCTTATTATAAAAGTACACAATCTGCTTGATATTATACTAATGCAAATTATTAAACATGAAAAATACCAAAAATATTACAGTTTTTACTACAATTCATTTATAAACTCACATAACAGTTTACATTTTATAAAAATGAGTGTTACATGAAGTAGCATGTGGTAATTTACATTTTAGTGACTAATGTAGTAAATGTCACTGTAATTGTCATATCAGTTTGTAAATGTGGTAAATATCTTGTGAACTGCCATATGGCAAACCCACAATTGAGCAACTAACTTGATAAGTAGTTTGTAGAAGATTTGTAATAAAAACTGGGAAATGCATACCCATTCAAACTACTGCCACATTGTCAATGTTCCCCAAACTACCAATTGTATCAATGTCTTCCAAAATGGTAACAGAATCCTCTCCAGTTCATTTGAACTAAATTATATCAAGTTAGTTATATGTAAGGAGTATTTTTGTCTTTTTACTTTTTGAGGAGATAAAAATACCATTCCAATATAATTAACTGAATATTCTCCCGTTCATTTAAACTAGAGAAAATCATAATTTAACAAAATGTCCCTATCAAACAGTGCATTGATGTCCATGTATAATGTCGATCCCTATCAAACAGTAATTAATTATTTGCCGACGCTCAACACGTACAGTAGGACACTGTAATAAAAACGACATATAAAAGATAGGCCATAAACAACAAAAGTAGAACACAAAAGTTTGCCTTTCCATGACAAAATGTCTCTCGGGTTAATTTTCAAGATTTGCTAGGCTACAAGATCTCCCTCAAATCTTTTAATTCTTTATGGTTTTGACTCTGGGACTTCTCTGTATGGGAAATAACTTTAATTGGTCTTTTGTGATAAAAATTTCTATAAGCAACATTAATTATATCAAACATTAAGATTTGGATTAGCATTATGCAATGCTAATAGATCGATTCTATTATATTAACTGAGCAGTAAAAACATCTAATTGATATAGCAGATTAGTGAGAAGATAAGTACAAATTAATGAAAAAAGCAGCTTATTAATTACCTATCTCTTAATCACTCTTCTTGGTTATGAAATCCATGATATATACTACACCAAAAGTAGTGATGTTGGACCCTACAAAAAGAAGTATATATATAGGCTTCTTAATGATGATTTGAGCAGCGTGACACAATTAACTTGTTAAAAATTGGAAGAACAAGTATATATATATATATATATATATATATATGTGTGTGTAGTTAAAAAGGGTACTCTTCTTTCTTCAACTCTGAGGTTGAGAAAGAGAGACAAAGGTAGAATTATTGCACAACTCACTTAAATAGACACCAACATATAAACAAACTCCTTCAATCAAGGAACCACATAACCAAACCCTCCTTAATCTTTGTTTTGTTTTGTTTTTTTGTTTGTTCTGTCGAGTCATTTGCCCAAAAAATAAAAAATAAAGACTAGAAAAACATAAACCACTTAACCATAACTAAAAACATACACCCATTTAACAATTACAACTCCTAAACTAAACTACTTAAAAACCAATTACTCTACGAAGTTTGTAGGACCTGTTACAACAACTTCTTCGCTTAGTAAATAACTCAACAGTTAACGTGTTTTAAGTGACTTTCGTTTTATTTTTGAATATGGTAAATGGGTATACGTATTTTGTATCCGAATTGGCATCCTAGAGAGTTACATGCCACTCTCTCAACAGCAACTTTTTGATTATATAAAGGTATATATAAGGGGATAGTGCACAATATGTACTCCCAGATATTTGGGCAATATCCCAAACATAAAACCTGAAATGGCAAAGGCAACAAAAATAGGTGGCACAAGTACTACTATTTTGAACTGTAAATGTTTCTTGGTTTCTACTTTCCACCAGTCCATAAGTACTACATTGCACTACTACAAAGCTCATTACTGCAATATTTCAGCACTCCATTAGTCCTGAAAAGCACTTCAATCAATCAAGGCAACATCTTTAGGGTCCATCCTCCACATTGTGGGGCTACAAACAAAACTTTTTCCCCATTGAAAATCTATGCATTGCCTTCCTGTCTGCCAGAATTGCACCTTGCATCATGGCGTCCAAATTCAAAGGCACAGGGCTTGGATCATGTACCAAGCAAATTAAGCTCAAGTGTAGAAATTGTATTGGAATATTGTCAATCTCAATTCTCAAATGCCTTGAATATGTACCACTTTCACTATTTCAAGGAGGACTGCATGCAGAGAAAACTGCAGCTCCTCTTGTGTATGCCTTTGTTCTAGTGTCTTCTGAACTGACTACACTATATCTATAGAATATATGGAAATAGATTTTGAGAGATTTTTCATATACACTCAAGTTTTTTTGCTCTTTTACCCAATCACCAGAATAGTGCTTATTCTTTTCACATCTAAAAAGTTCTAGACAAAAGATTATAGGCACCAGGAAACAGAAAACTTAGTACTATATGCCTAGTGCTAAAATCTACTTTCTCATCATAATGTCTATTCCTTGTAAATCAATAGGCATATATATATATATATATATATAATCACCTAATAATCATCTTCCAAAATCCATGCAGTATACATGAATATGCACTCAATACAATTAAACATAATTAGCTTGATTAGGAATTAATCAGCTTGTAATATGAAAGGCATGCAACCAAATTCATCCAGCCTCATATAATTAACCCTAGCTGTCTACATAATTAAGCTAACAAGCTGCATTATAATTTCTCCCTAACATTTATAAAGCTTTGACTTCAAGTTTTATAATGACTTCGTACCTACCGCAAAAACACCCTTATGGGGAGATATCCCTACCAATGAAATTAGGTTTCTATGAATTCAACCCTAAGGACTCGTCACTCCTACACTGTGGATATATTTTTTTCACGAGTTTATCCGTTTGTAATTATTACTATTATATATAATTTTTTTATTTTTTTTTTATGGGGGATGCATGTAAATTGAAAGGTTGGAAATGTCTACTTCCGGTGAGTGATGTCACGTCTAGAAAGTTCGAGTGTTGCTCCTCTCAATAGATTTAATTTGGCCAGTTGTAGGTGGGGTGATCTCTATCATTTTCTTAATCAAAATGATGACTAGTGTGAATTTGTCAAACACCCAAGGCCTTAAATGTTAGACGTACAAGAGAACATGTTCTATATATCACTTGATGAATTATCACAATAGACCTACTAGAAGTCTAAAAGAGAAATGTGTTAGAATCTGTTACAAATTTAAAAGACTTTCCAGAAGCCACACAAAGACAATGAGGATTCCATGGAAACTAATAGATGTCCTGTTATAATCCTTTTTTTTTTCTTTTTTTTGTTATAACTTCAATTACCAGCTCCCTCAAATTTTCATGGGTTTTGCTATGTCGTCACCAAATTATCAAAAGTTGTAATATTGGTGTTTGGTGTTTGATATTTCAACTTCTTTTCAAGTCTTGATCTCGTACTGCTAGAGTTTTTCGTTATAACTCAAACGGCTAACAAGTAACATGTCTATTTTATATATATATATATATATATATATACTAAAAATAAAAATTAATATATATGTGTGTGACCAGGTCGTGGATCACCTAACCCACGGCGGGTCATACCATTTTTTTTCTTTCATGTTTTTGTATTTTTGTATTTTTTTATTTATAAATGGGGTATTATATATGGTCATTTCAATCATAATAGAGTGAGGAAATTGAAAGAGGCTAAAACACCGAACACGCACATTGCAACTTATAATAATCTAGTGGTGATTTTGCCAAACCCATGACAATTTTAGAGGAGTTAAGTACAGTTTTCTCTTTTTATTTTTTATTGGGTTTACATTGATTGTAGATTTGAGTTTGCTAAAACGGGTTGTATGCATAACCTAGAATGAGTCCAAAGTTGTGGAATGTATACATCTTAGTTAAGGAAGAATTGGATTCATACCGAATATGGTAGCTAGGCATACATTTGGGCCTGTCTTTATATATATATTATTGCCCTCTCCTATTTTCTTCCAAATTTTTATTGGATCCCTGAACATCTTCAGAAAAATTTAGCTTTCTATTCTGCTGTCTTAAAGCAGACTGATTCTGTCTCCTTCAAATTTATTCCTGATAAGAATAATCCACAAAAAATACTTTATCATAGTGTCTATTTCAAACGGATTATATATATATATATCCAAACCTTGGATTCCTATTAGATTTAATAGACTATATTATACAGGCCTAGGCATGTAACTCTATTAGAGCTAGGAGTATGATTCTCTCTCTCTCTCTCTCTCTCTCTCTATATATATATATATATAGGTTATATAGGTTCTCCTACCTCTACACAAAATCCTATATATATATATATTCTCATTAGTGCATGGGAGAATTTGAATTGACCCATTGACGGCCACTTTAAAAGAGGAAGACCTAAGCCAACATAATTGATTCAACAAATTTTTTTTTTAAAAAAAAAAAATGGCTTTTGCAGGTATTCTTGAACTCTAAAATTATTATTTATTTATATTCTAAATTTATAATATTCATGGCATGTTTATTATAGTTCTAAATTCTACAACCTAGCTACTAAACCCATTTTATAACAAGATCAAAGTACTCCTGGACATTGAAATGGGAAATCTTTTGATCAAATCTATGTCATAATTTAACCAAAAAAAAAAAAAAAAGTATGGAATCACCGATTCCTATAATAGTGGAATATCAAATCATATCTTTCAAAGATTGGATCTCAAAAGCGAGGACTTCGGAGACTTGGTCTTCAAATAAATTATCAAGAGTTTTGGCGATATGATTGAAAGATGATGGATACGTAGATTATTCAAAAAGAACAAATGTTGGAAATAAAGATGTACGTGGGAATTGCTGGGATAAAATAAACGTAGAATGGAAGTAAATGAAATCTAGACAGTAAGGCGATTGTAATTTTATCTCTTAGATAAATATTGCCTCCCACTTGTATTAGAAGTTTTGTAAAATAGAATCAAAGCAATCTTATCCTCAGGATACAATACTGTCAGATGTAGTGTTCAAATTGCAAACTTTGAACACTATCCAGAACAAGAAATATTTTTGTAACAACAGTTAATAATGGAGAGAAGAAGAGAGGGAAAATAAAATTATCTGTACTTAATAAAACTGCTATATATATATATATTATCTCAGAAGCAGTTTTTTTTAATTAAAATAACGGTACATATATTTTAAAATCTAACGTTGAAAAAGCAGTTGAAACTTGAAAACACATGATCTGATCAAAACAAGATAATAGGATACAAAGTTATTTATTTAAAATAAATGACTAATTAAAACATGATAGTAGGATATCCGTTATTTATTTGAAATTCTAAATAATCATGAAATAATAATAAATTCGAAATTTTAATTTCATGAAATAATATCAACAATCCCCAACTTATTTCAAGAAAATAAAATTTCAATAAATAAAATTTCCATAAAAATAAAAAATAAAAATTTGTTGTTACTCCAAAATATTGATACATAAATGAAAGTACCTTTAGGGTTTGAACTTTCACTTAGTGTATAATCCTCAAAGCTTTATCAGTGTGATAATACGTACACTCAATGTCATTGAACTATCATATTTAGTGATAAAACCATAGAATTAATACATATCAACATATTGTAATTTCTATAGTTCTTTTCAGCCGCGCATTAATGGCCATACGCGTTATCCCAACTTCATGAGTGCTCTAAGTGGCTTACCAAGCCCCGTCAAAAGCGGCCTGACTTTACACTCACATAGGTAGAGTTCTTCTAGGTGTTCCTGTAGATTAAAAAACACCTTTTATGCGAACTCATTAAGAGTTATACTCAACCTTTCTTTTTCATTACAGGACTCGCACTAAACATCAATTGTTCCTCTAGATAGTCTAATTTAGTGCTAATATATATCATCACCATCTAAGATTTGTTTTTCCCATTGAACCTAGAGTTTGTTTTCCAAAGTGTAGGTTGGGTTGTCATCTTGTAGTGATCTATTCAATTGATTTTAGACCCATCTCAAATCAGGTTTTACGAATTAGATCCTTACCTAAGCTTTTTGTAAAAGAATCTACTAAGTTCGTGCACAATTTTACATAATCTACTGTAATAATGTCTTCTTCCATTAATAATTGTCTCACAGTATTATGTCTAAGACTGATATGTCT